>NW_025335438.1:18086372-18197152 GCF_004798865.1 Varanus komodoensis | reverse complement strand
AGTCCCTTAAGAAATCTCTTAACCAATGGCTGAGAAAAAATGGAAAAGCCCTGCACTGTCCCGCAATAATAGGAGATTGCTGCCGTATACACTCTTATGGAGGATGGTTTAAGTCCAGAAAGGTGGAGTTTGAAGAGGAACTGGAGGATCTGATCTATGGATGCAGAGCTCAGTGAAAACGAATGAGATTCGGCAAAAACAGAGAATCTACGCCACTTCGCCGCGTACAATTTTCAAGAGGACGGCCTTAGCGCAGAATCAAGAATATATTGGATATCTGGTTGAAGAACTCGCGAAGCCGACAGAATATTCATCGAATCCAAGGACGTAGAGGAGGTAGATGGATTCACAGTGTGGAATGGCGTGTTGGATCTAGGGATAGGATCAGTAGGAACTGCAGATGGTGTCGGTACCGGGCCAGCGTTGACAGCTATCGACTTTGCCAGGCTGTCAGTTTCAGTGACGCTAGATCCGGGTGCCGGATCGTGCCCTCCCGCTGAGTTATAAGATAAGGAATGGGAGGGAGTTGAAGGTATTCCTCTCGGGAAATGTGAAGAAGTGTGGAGAACCTAGGCTGGCGTGGCCACCAAGGAGTTATCAGCAGTCCTGTGGCCCCGTTGTGAATTATCTTTGATATTATTCTCATGATGAGGGGAATCGAGGGGAAAGCGTAAAAGATCATATTGTTCCAAGAGATCATAAAGGCATCCCCGGATGACCCCTGTCTGATTCCCACTCTCAGGCAAAAAGTCTCACACACCTTGTTTTGTCAGGTGGCGAACAGGTCTATATCTGGGATACCCCATCGCTGGAACAGCCTGTTGCAAGTCTGGTGATCCAGTTCCCATTCATGCGACATGGACATGTGCCTGCTCAAGAGATCTGCTTCCACATTGTCCGTACCCACTAGATGCACTGCTATCAGGGTGATGTCTCTCGGTATGCACCACTCCCAGATTTGCATCGATAGTTGGGCTAACTTCGGAAACTTTGTCCCCCCTTGCTTGTTCAGGTAAAAGACTGCGGCCATATTGTCCGAGGTTATTTGGACAACATGACGGCAACGCACGTCCTCGAATGATTGTAGTGCTTTTAATACTGCAAGAAGTTCCAGGAAGTTGATATGATTCCTGGACTCCTGTCAGTTCCATACACCCTGCGTGCGTAGGCCAGAGCACAGGGCTCCCCATCCCAGGAGGACACATCGGTACTGAGAGTCACCGTAGGGTACCGAGGTCAGAACGGAACTCCGATGTTTAGGTTTTCTGATGCCGTCCACCATAGTAAAGATTGTAGGACAGAGGACGGGAGTCGAATCAGCTTCATAGGAGGATCCCTCTGTGGCCAGAACTTTCCGTTGAAGAACAGTTGAAGGGGGCAAAGCCGGAGTTTGGCCTATGGAACTACAGCGATGGATGCTGCCATGTGTCCCAAAAGTCTCTGAACAGATCGTGCAGAAACAGTTCCGTCTCGTCGAATTCGGCTGATGTGTCGAGCGATAGTGTGCTGTCTGTCTTGAGGGAGGAAGGCCTTCGCCACCGTAGAATCCAGTCAGGCTCCAATAAAGTTGATCGTCTGCATATGGACAAGAGAAGATTTCTCACGATTAATGCAGAGTCCAAGGTCCTGCTGTAAGTCACAAGCCATATTTATGGAGGAGCTAAGTCCTTCTCTAGTCCGGGAAACCAACAGCCAGTCATCGAGGTAAGGGTATATCTGAATTCCACGTAGTTGAAGTCATGTGTAGACGGGGACCATACACTTCGTGAAAACCCTCGGTGCGGTGGCCAGTCCAAATGGCAGCACCTTAAATTCATAGTTTTCAGAAGCTACCACAAAAAGGAGGAAACGCCTCTGACGTGGATGGATCGAAATATGAAAATAGGCATCCCTCAAGTCCAGTGAGGTGAACCAATCCCCTTTCTCCAGCAACAGCAAGATATTTTGAAGTGTGGTCATCCAAAACTTCTTTGGTGTTATAAATTTATTGAGAGCTCTCAGGTTCAATATCGGTCGAAGACCTCCGTCTCGTTTCGGGACCGTAAAATATCTAGAATAGAATCCGTGGAGTCCTTCTGATAAAGACAAGTGACAAATGATTCCTTTAGACAGGAGTTGGTGAACCTCGTCTAATAATACTGGCGAGCATGGAGTAAACCGGATAAGACTCGATGATGGACCGATGTTGAATTCAATTCTATATCCGTGCTGGATGATGGATAACACCCACCCATCAGATGTAATGGACTCCCAAACAGGGAGTCGGCTTTTCAGCCGGTCCCCAAATGAGAGGGGGGAGGGTGGGGTTGGAAGGAGAGGAAAGGTTCACCTGCCCCATCAGCGCTGGCGTTTGTCTCCGTCGAAGTGGCGTTGGCTTTGCTGGAATCGCTGGGGTGGTTGTTCACGGCATTGTTGATGATGCTGTGGCTGTTGGCAGGGTGGGTATTGCTGTCTGTATTGTGGACAGGTCCACGACCACTTACATCAAGGAGGAGGTTGCATCTCCATACGCCGGGCCGTCATCCTCGACTCATGGATCTTCTTCAACTTATGGTCAGTCTTTGTGTTGAAGAGGCCAGATCCATCAAAGGGCATCTCCTCAATCCTCCTCTTCATCTCTTCTGGAAAGTTGCAGTTATGCAACCAGGCATGTCTCCAGAGAGAGATGGCACCGACGAGAGCCCTTGAGTCTGTATCCATGTGGTGCCTGGCTGTGGATAGCTGTTGCACCATGACCTGCATTGCCTCCTTTACAAACACCTATGCCAAGTCGCCTTGCTTATCTGGGAGGGTGGTGATGATGTTGTCCAGGCGTTGCATTATAAAATATTGATAATGCACCAGGGTCACCTCATAATTCGAGATTCTTAGGCCGAGTCCCGAAGCCGCATAGACCCGGTGCACGAGGGAGTTGATTTTCCTTCCCTCTTTGTCGCAGGGCGCTGTGGGACCCTGTGCCTCCCAGCCTTGAGAAGATTCTACCTCCACTGAATTTGGTTTGGGATGGCGGAGGAGGAACGGAATGTCCCCCTCACGAACTCTATACATCGCCTCATATCTTCTCGAGGTTGGTTGAGGCTGAGCCGGGAGGTCCCACGGTTAGGTCATCGCTTGTCGGAGAGTTGTAATAAGTGGTAAAGCGATGGAGGTTGATTGTTCCCCCGCACTATATCGTAGAAGCGATTGGTGCTGGGGCCAGGTTGTTGATTAGCCTCGATCTCCAATGACTTCACCAACCTGGACATCAGTTCAGCAAACGTTATGTGCGGCTCTTCCGGTGATGCTGGGCCTTGTGAGGTGACTGCAGCATTGGGCGAAGTCGAATCGACCTTGGACTCATCCGAGTCCACCCAATCTGGAGGCAGGACACTAGAGGAGGAGTCTCCTGGCAACTGTGATCTACCGGTCTCCCAAGACGGTGCATGCCCTGCACCCCTCGAAGCTGTAGAATGAGGTCGATCCCGATGTTCTGGTGGGGGGGATCAGCCTCTAGCAGCTGGGTAGTATCTGACAGATGGATAGTCAGGCCATCTCGGTGCGGAAGAGTACCGGGAATGGTACCAGTCATCAGAACGAATTTCAGAAGATCAGCTCCTCCAGCTTCTCAGAGGGGATAATCCGGTTCCAGGATCGAGCCCAACAGGTGGCATAGGTGTCGGGGACCGAGCCCTCGGCAGAGAGTCTTGAATCTCGCCATCAGAGATCGAACCACGAGGTGGATCCTGGTGTAGTTCCGATCCCATACGATGCGGAAAGGCTGGAGGAGTAACTCTCATCACCTCCTGAATGGTCGGACCCGAAGGCGTTGGTACCGGGATTGCAGTCGGAACCGAGGAAGTCACTGAACCTGAGTGTTGGTGTTTCGAATGCTCAGGTTTCTTTGGTTTTTTTGGTGGTTTTTCGGCCTTATCCCTTTTGGCCTTCTTGTGCACAGGCGGCTTCTCAGGGCTGCTGTGTTTCCTCTTTTCCTGCTGTTTCTTGGGCAGGGAAACAGGCTGCTCTCCCATGGTGGAAGCACCCTCACCCGAAGGGCATGAGGACAGAGCAGCAGAGGAAGGGGCCGGACGTTGTGGTGGATCGGCTGAAGACAGTTGGCGGTTGGGTGGGGCCGAGGATGTAGCAGGCTTAGCCACCAGCCGGTCCAATTGTAGGAGGGCCTGATCCCACAGGAGCTTACGTAAATGGTTCTTCCTGGCCTATTTAGAGAAGACCAGACAATGGCCGCACTCATCCATCCTGTGGCCCTCCCCTAAACAGAGGAGGCACAGGTCATGTGGGTCCGCAGCGGGCATTTTAGAGCCAGACTCTCCACACTTGCAGAACACTGCTTGTTGAGCCATTGCGGAAAAAAGAAGAAAAAGAGGATAGATAACCATCTGATTATTTGCTCTGTACTTGCAGATGTTGTTGTGCAACAGATTGCCACCAAGCCGTGTTAGGTTGCTCAGCAGTTTTCTGTAGGAAAGACCATAGCCCAATGGAAGAAAACATTTTGCATGCAAAAAATCCCCAAAGGTTCAAGCCCTAGCATCTCCAGGAAGGAGTGGGACTGTTGTTGAACACAAGTTAATTCTATAGCCTGTAATACCACACAAAGATGGTAGATCTGGAAGCAAATGCTAGTCTCTTCCAAGCCTCTCTGAGAGAGTTAACATCAGATATCTTTAAAGAAATACAAGCTGTACTATATGTATGTATGTATGTATGTATGGGACACTCAGGTGCTTATAATGGTTCTTTTTAGAACATGCTTAGCTTGGGACCTGGCCTTTTTTTCTTGGAAAGCATCTCTTCTTAATATCTGTAAAACCCAATTTCAATACAGCTTTTATTATTTCATAGTTCAATGGAAAAAGTAAGTATTAAAGTGCACATAGTCTTTCCTATGCACAGATCTGATGTGGCCCTTTGAAATGAAAGAGTCAGCCTCTGCATACAAGAGCTCTGTGTGTACAGTTTAGGATGCCTAGGACTACAGAGTTTTGTCTCTTCTTTTATCATAGCTACTAGCCTATGAAGTCATAAGTCTAGTTCCCTGAATATTAGAGTTAGCTGCTCTACCCAATTGTCCAAGCTGCACAGTCTGTAATACCATATATGTACATATGTGAGGGGAAGTGTATGCATAGGAAGATTGCTCTTTGCTAAATGGCACAGTTTTGTCTAGGCAGATACACTTGCTTGGTTAATACTGCTTTTCCTTTACAAGTAATGCAGGCACATTTCGTAACGTCTGTGAATGTTTATGCTACCCAGTAGAGCTGAAGGGAGCAGAAAAGCAAGTTACGACAGTAACCGCAACTAAGACAATATCAGCTTAAAGGAAGTCATTACACATCTGGCACCTGATAGCTGAACTGAGACAAAGTGCATGTCGGGTATGTGTGTGTGTGGGGGGGGGGGGTGGCACAGTAGAGCTCACTTCATGGCACCTCCCCAAGTCTTTCATCCTGTTTCAAGAGGAGTTCTAATTGAATGCTGGATTTCATTTGCACATGAAGGTGAAACATTGTTTATATGAGTTACAGTTCTTCCATACCTTGCACACCATGGGCAGCCTAAGCTGAAAGGACTCTGCTGGAGAAACCACTGACTCTCTTTAATGCATAACATATGTATAGCTTCAGTCTACAAAGGTATTTAATTCAAGCACTTGGTGAGCTGTTCTTGTTGATATGCTCTGCAGTATATCAGGAAAGCTAACTCAGAATAAAAAGAAAAGATTAAACCTCTGGGGGGGGGGAATGCTACACAACTGCTGTTAGAGTTCTGTTTAATGGCTTTTTCATCTTCTTTTAACAATAACAGTATACAAGGCTCTTCAAATCCATATTAGAGAAACTGCAATAAAACAGTGATTATACTAATAGATAATAGCAACACTTGTTAAGATATAGCACTCAGATACAATTTGGAATGTAAAAAAAGAAGATGATGATGACAACAATGGTGACTTTAAGCCTCTTTGCTAGCAAAGACAGGGTGTTCCTTCCTTAGGATAGGTATTCCACAAATTCACCTCAAAGAAGGTCCTGTTTGTCCCTGATACTCATTAACTTAGCAGTTCTCACTGACAGACCAGAGAGCAGAGCTTTAGATGCCTACACTACAGTAAAACATGGGCAGGTTCACATGGATATCATCTGAATATTCTGGCCCAAAACCATGTAGTACCCTTTGAAGCACCTTAAATTGGTCCCAGGAACAACTAAGCAGCAAATGCCTCCCTCATGTTCTTTGTATGATTATGTGAGCATGGTGAGAGGACCAGTAATGTTTGTTCAACCACATCCTCACATACAATTTGCATTTCCATGTCTACAGGAGGGTCCGCCCATCAGATGTTATGCTGAACATGCAACAGTGGAGGCAAAGGTGGAAGCAGTGGTTGAAAGCATGTCCTCAAGATGCCCAAGGCATCTACCAGTTGAGGACAGGGTATTTGCCTGTCATAAAGAAATGCATAGATAATAAATAAATAAAATTCAACAAGCCTTTCCCCAGCTGGTATTTGTAAAGTGCAAATGCTTAAGAGATGAGAGAGCTATTCATTAATTGCCACTGTCACATGTAACTCAGCCATAAGCAGGGCTGGATCAACCAGGCCTTTTCTGATTATGCGTGTATTCTCTCCTATTTATTTATTTAAAACATTTTTATGCCGCCCCCATCGCAACAAACCCTCAGGGCAGCTTACAACAAAAACAAAGTTATACAATAAAAATATTAAAACCCGGTGCATCTCAGCTTAAAAATTTTAAAATCCTACACAATGAATTAACACTTAAAATAAGTTTTAAATAAAAAGGTCTTAGCCTGGCGCCGAAAAACAAATAACGACGGTGCCAGGCGGACCTCTCTGGGGAGTGCATTCCATAGGTGGGGCACCACCACAGAGAAGGCCCTCCTCCGGGTACTCACCCTCCTAATGTCATTCACAGAGGGTTCCTGGAGAAGGGCATCTGTTGCTGATCTCAAGGGGCGGGAGGGCATATATGGATGCAAGCGTTCCTTTAGATACCCAGGACCCAAGCCGTTGAGGGCTTTATAGGTCATAACCAACACCTTGAATTGGGCCCAGACTTTAATCAGGAGCCAGTGGAGCTGACAGAGAACTGGGGATATATGAGAACAATGCCCAGTCCCCGTCAGCAGCCTGGCAGCTCTATTCTGCACCAATTGAAGTATCCAGACCATCTTCAAGGGTAGCCCCACGTAGAGCACGTTGCAGAAATCTAATTGGGAAGTTACCAACGCATGTGTCACTGTCGCCAGGCAATTGTTCTCCAGGAAGAGACACAGCTGATGGATCAGCCGAAGCTGAAGGAAAGCGCTCCTCCTTGCTATTTAAATAGCAGCATGTGATTTAATGTGCAGTCCTATTGATTGTGCCCTTATTGCTTGGAAGTTCCCAAATTGCATGGTTCTGAGATTCCTATGCTCAGCCAGGCTGAAACCTGTGAGCTAAGAGGACTGGCAGAGGTGACCTTCAACTTTTTATTTATTTATTAAAACATTTTTATGCCACCCCATTCGCTGAAGCCTCGTGGCGGCTTACAACAATAAGTTAAAAATAAATAACATTAAATTAAAAATATAAACATTAAAATTAAAAATACTTCCTGGCTTCCATCTTTTAATTTTTGCTAGATGGAAAGTTCAGCCTTCACAGTGAGTGCAAATGAAGCTGGGGGAGGTTCAGGGTAAGTGCCATCCTGGCTTCTAGTCTTCTCCCCTCTGTGACCAATGGAAAATCCCCTTCCCCTTTCAAGGTAACTTTTCTTTCAAGGGCAGCCACTGCAGTGCTTTTTGTACTAGCCATGAGGGAGCAGGGAAGCTGGGATGGACCTTGGACTCCCCCTTCTAAGGTCAGAGTTGTATTTCTGGTGTTGGAGGGGGCAATGCAAACTGAGTAATTGTATTTGGAATGCTTGCCAAGGGACCATGGGATTGCTTTCTTGTTTTTAAATCATATGTAAATATGCATTTAAGCTTATACATACATACATATATGCAGCTCTGAGTCTGACTTTATCTTCACTAAAAGTACCCATTTTAAACAGATTGAAACAGATTGAATAGAAATCTGAATATCTGATAGAAATCTCATGTTGACCAGTGTTTGGGCCATGGGCAGAGAGGTATTTTATATAATGCTATCTGATCCCAAGGGCCATGGTCCAGTAAGCATCATGTTCTGTTTATTTTATAAGAAACACACATGTGATTGCTATTTCCAGTTAGTGCATCCAAGACAGACTAATAATAAGTGTTTTAAGGTGGTTATCATGGCTTGCTGAGTCATGTAATGCTTGATATTTGTAATTGGTGCTTAGAATAAACTCCCAGAAGAAGTGCAAAAGCTTGTCAAAATAATGAACAGCAGGGTTGTTTTTTAAGCTTTGAAAGAATATAAGATCTTATAAGGGATATATGTGGCACAGGACAGTTTGATCTGCTAGGATAAAATTTAATTTAGGCTAAAACATGGGCATTGCTGTGGGTCTTTAATGAGTTAATTTAGTTCATTGCTTCAAGGCCATGGCATTTCTGAATGAGAGGTTTTTTACTACCCCCATATTTCCCATTTTGATTAACAAAAAGCATGAAAGAAGCACAAAGCCTATATTAAAATGTTCCAGTTGGGACTCTTCTAAAATGGGGTGCTTTATAGTTTGAGGTCACTTGCCTTACGAACTGTCAATATTTGTGTCACCAGCTGGGAATTGACATTAAGTTTCCATTTCAAAAATTCTGTTAAAGAGTGGAGAAAAGGAGAGAAACCACTTGACTTATGCCAGTTAAGGAACAAGAGATACACACGCATATGCTGAATGCAGTGAATATTTCCTTTTTTAATATAAAATTTGAAAAGCATTTTTTCAAATTCAAGTTTTGATTCTCCCGCTTCCCCTGGCTCTCTCTTCAGAAGTTTCAGGTTTCTTAGTAGCTTGTGATTAAAAAGAAAGAAAGAATATGAAATTTCATAACCTGTCAACTGCCAATAATAACTCCCTATTATTTATCACAATTATTTATGTTCTGTCCTTCTTTTTCCAAGTTGAGAAATGCTGAACAATTAACAATAAAATAACATATTAAAATAAACAGTGCAATTTAAAATCACAAAATATTTTGAGAGCAGTCCTAGGCTAATAATACATTAAGAGAAAACAGATCTTACAAATGCCTGCTGAAATAACATGATTCTCAAGACCTGCCTGGATGCAAACAAGCAAGCTATGTGCACATTCCACATTATGAGCACTACAATTAAAAAGACCCACCCATTTTGCATCGATCAGTAAAGGAACTGAAGTTATCTGAGAGAGAGTGAATCCAGTGAAACTTTTCCAGTGATTGAACTACTTCCAGGGAGGCAGGAGACTCTCACATCAGTGGGGCTCCTTATCCATTGCAGACCTATTGCATCAATGGGGCTGGGAGTGATTACCTCTTCTCCCTACAACCCACTGTCTATCCTTAGCTTCTGTTCCAAATGGTTAGGAAACTCCCAGAACACATTTTTGTGTGTTTGGGGGGTTCAGTGGCATACATGAAAGAGGGGCAGAAGGAAAAATTCTTATCAGGTGAGCAGACTTACACTTGGGCAATGCTGGATTTTACTGATAGATTCCCAGATGATTCCTATATTTTTACTTCTTGCTGCTGTTTCACTGTTCTAGTGTTAAGATTGCACTGATGTTTTAAATGCTTAATTTATGGTTTTATCCTTGTTAGACAGTTTGTGCTATACTAAGGAAAAGGAAAAGAAATAAATACTTTAAATAAATAAATAAATAAATAAATAAATGCATGTAAATAGAGGAACATTCTTAATAGCAGTGTTTTCTGAAATTCTCTATTCCCAGGCTATTTAGAGCTTTTAAAGGTCAATCCATTTCTTTGAACTGAGACTTGAAATTGCTAGCTGCTGAATCTGGTAATAGATTGTTATCATATGATCTGATCTATTCAACCCAGACAAATCCTGACTGGCTCATTCTGGACCCGCTGAAGTTACGCAACTGTGTTCTAAACTGGGTTAAGGTCCAAGCCTCAGAAAGAGTATTCTGTAGCAATCCAGCATGTAAATGATAGGATGAAGCCAGGGCTCACTTTTCCAGAAAAGGGTTGCACTGATGTAAGAGAAAGTTGATAGAGGGAAGTACTTGCTGTTGTGACCAGCTGGGAATCCAGAAGAATCGCAGAGGATAGGTATATCCCCAAGGAAGAAATCATACTTTTTGGGGGAAGGCAATCTCCATCCAGAACAGGCTACCTACCTTCTAGATTTGGTCAAGACATGATTACATAATGTTCCATTTCAGGATAACAGTGGATTTCAAACCACCCTTTGAGCACTTCAGCTTCTTTGGAAACTTACCTGGGTTCTTCAGTGAGAAAATCAGTGATGGCAGGCAAGTTTTTCTAAAAATTACTTCCCAGGCACAAGTTGTCTTTCTCTGGAATACAATGAGCAACCTAAAGGGAATGTTGAACAAAGTCTAAGGCATATTCACAGTTCACCATATATGATGCCCCAAAGAGATTTACCTGAACTATAAACTTTATGTGAAGTTTAGAACCTATCCTAGAATTCACACTCCTTGTTACACACAGGTGTCCTTGACAGACCAGTCAATGTGGAACTTCATCCACAGGCAGTGTTTTTACCTTTATTGAACTCAGATGCCAAATAATGTCTTTGCATATGAACTGTTAAATACTCAGATATCATACACTGTCATTCAAATGTAAAAAAATAAAATAAAACATTCAAAGGTATATCTGGAGGAATATCTGGAGAATATTCAATAGCAAGATTTACAAATGCTAATGTGAAGGTGCTTGATAGCTAAAATCCATTTAATAGATACAATCAAGATGACTGCATTGCTTTTAGTGCAATCTTATACATACCTAATCAAAGGTAAGCACCACCGATCACAGGAAAGTGAATGCAGAATTGCATCTTCAAGGGCAATCTTAGGCATTTTTAGACAGGAAAAAAATGGTAGAGCTCCTAGCACTGTCCATTGAGTCCTGGATGGTTGGGGCATGTTGGGAGTTGTAGACTTTTCTCTTTTTAAAAATGCATTAGAATGTGCCTTACTAGAGTCTTATTTGTTGTAAATCATCCATAGAGGAAAATTAAGTAAAAACATACAGGTATACCTGGGCTGTGACCTGGATAAGGATCACTTCCCTCTGGAAGCAATTGCTGCTGCTCCTCCTTTTCCTCTGTCTTGTCGCTGTTACTGCCCCCCTCCCCCCCCCAGTTTTATCTCTCTTAGGGTCCAACCCAACAGAGAGGAACAACTGCCAGTGCCAGGTGTTAGCTTACTTGCCTATGGATGGAGTGACAGAGGTGAGTGAGGAGGCCTTCAGGAACAGGAGCCCACTGGGCCCAAAGGAAGAGAGTAGATGGTGGGCGAAATGGCAGTGGTAGTAGTTCTAGCTCCTTGTCTGCTGCTGCATTGAGCTCAGACTGATGCAACCCTACACTTAGTTCCCTGGATTAGACCCAAAGAAGAAGTTAGCTGAGGGAGCTGTCAGCCATGGTGAGGAGAAATCAGATACCATGAGCCAACAGCAGTTTGCAAGATTTCTGGTAGATGTTAGACTTCTTACTTGGTATAGACTAGGAGAGGCCGTGCTTTGACCCTCCAGATATTTTGGCTTACAACTCCCATTATTCCTCACCATTGTCTATGCTGACTAGGGCTGATAGAAGTTGCAGGCCAAAATGCATAGAGGCTACAAAGTGGCCCTCAAAATGCATAGAGGATGTATCACATCATGACAGGGCTTCATTTCTCCCCTCTTCACTACTGGAACACCCACCAAATGCCAAGTCAGTCACCAAACAGCAGCTCCAGGGTGGGGAAGAACCACTCTGGCTATGAGAGTGGAGCAAGAGTTCACCAAATGTGGAGTCCCAATTGCAACCGCAGCACATATTTGTAAGAGCAGAGCAGAGCTGGGATCCTGGATTTTTGTATGACTAGACTGTCTAGGTTTGCAGCTTTCAACTGAAGTAGTGTCATTCTGTGTTCAACCTTTCTTTTCAAAATAATTTATTAAAAAACTTACATCTTCTTGCTGTTCCTCAGCACTGTTTTTAAAAAGCTACTTTGTACACGCACTTAACTGTTGCCTTTTAGTTATTCACCACATAGATTGAAATGTAACTTACACATAAGAGATATCATTCCTCTACTAAAAATAATGCCATTGATTGAGACAATGCCAACTTGGTTTTTTAAAGTTTCAACAGTACTTAAAAGGGGAGAAAACTCTGGCTTATTAACACATGAAATAGAACAGTTTATTCATGATGACATGCTTAGCATAAACAGTATCAATGGAAAAAAGATATACAACAAGAGATACTTTTTTCCAATGCATGCCACACATTCGGAAGGATTGCTGCTATTATTAATAGACTTTTGTGTACCTAAAACAGATTAAAACTAATCCTTTGCTATTAGACTTAGTGGAATGTATAGATTTTAATGTGAATTTCACATCAAGAAATCTTAGCTAATTTTCATAATAAATCTAAAATAAAGAGGAAAGGCAGAAGAACACGCTGCTTCAGTTTATCTTTTTCAAATCTGTTCAGCCCTTATGCTCAATCAGTTTGTTCATCTTTAAGGTGCTCCTGGATTGTTTATACTCAAGAAAATCTAAATTCCCTGTCAAACACTATGCATGGAGGTGCTGCATACCATATTTGTTCTGCATTCAGGTTGTGTCTAGACAAGAATGTTATGAGTGGAGCAGATGGAGCTGGGGGTCAGACTAGATGGCCTAGGAGCCCCCTTCTGACTCGCTCTGTTTCTATGTTTCTGTGTTTCTAAGAATGCTATTGTGGCATTGCTCTGCCTCATACGCATGCTAATATATAATTACAGTGGAAATACCCTTGCTAACTGCAAATTATATGCTAACATGTGAGCACCTCATACATATCTGATCATAAGACTTCTATTTGGATTACCTAGTTTTAGCCTTTCACATTAATCAATATCATTAAGCAAATTGATAAATCTGTCCCAAAGATGCAGGAGGAAGGGATGTCTTCTATTTAGAAAGGACTTGGGGATGGGGTATCAGTGCATTTTATCTATCAGCCTATTACTTTTCATGGCCTTTCATAATCCAGTGCTTCTGAGAAGGGTGCTTAATTCCCTTTGCAATGCTCTGAAATAGGATTAGAGTGAAAAGAAGCCAACAGATGTTAAAGAAACCAGAAAGGAGAAATGCAATAACACAGAGAAGTGGCTAGGGAAAAATTGGTCAGTGTAGGGGTATAATGCAGGCATGTGGGCAAAAATTAGAAGTGACACACTTCAAAGTGGTAGTTCTGACAGAGGTGGTCCAAGGAAGCAAATCTACCATACTATTCTGCTGTGCTTCCATAGAAGTTTACCAGGCAGTATAATGGACATGTTCCATTTCCTTAAGTGAGTTTGGGACTAAGAGAAAAACAAAACAGGCTTGTTCTGATGTACATCAACATTATTACTCATTGACTAATGGAACATAAAATAGTATCTAGCAGTACTAATGCTATATTTCTATCTTCAGACAATTTCAAAGCAATTTGCAAGATAAACCAGTAAACCAGAAAAACCTGGGTTATGTAAGAAAAAAGGGTTAACACTTGCATTACCCTAAAACAGTTCCAGTGTTTCCAGGATTATGCAAGCATTGTTTAGCCATTGCACAAACAATTATTGCTGGATTTACAACCAATAAGCCACAGTGTCTATCCACCATGGCCTGAATATTCAAAATGGCCACTGGCATGTGCACCTGGTGATGGTTCTTAAATAAGTGATGGTGGGCAACAGCAACTGTGCAAACCTGATCTGTTTGTACATATCATTCAGCACATCGTAAGGCTTTTTAGGGTATCAAAGAGGTGTCTTTCCCTACCTTACCTTGGGATGCCAGGAATTTAACTTGGAATCCTTTTTGGGCAGAGCATAACTGCCACTCAGCCATACTCTTTCCCCTGTTTTAGGTACGCTTAAAGTCATTCAAGAGGTCAAAAGACACAGGGACTAAGGAACACAGATGCTACAAGAGCAACAGCTTTGCAAGACTGCTGCAGCAACTGTAACCCAAACGTGACAGATTTTCCCACTGTAATGCTACCAAACATATTCAGATGGAGCATTCAAGGCCCTGGGCCCCCTTTTTCACCTCTTCCAGGGACTCAGATTTCACCACACCATAGACAATATAAAGAAAATTGGAGACAAGGGGATTAGGGATTGACAGTACACTATTTTAAAGCTAAAGAGAGGTAAAGTTTGTGGCAGTGGTGAGTGTAAAATACTGTTTACTGAGGAAAGCTTGTGGTAGTAGGAAAAAAGAAACTTCAGAGCTGGCAAGAATGGAATGCTCTCAATCTTTCTCACTGCCCTTTCTTTGGCTATGTTGACTGTTGAAAAGCCACTACCTTTTGCACAAAACTGACCTGCTTTGACTGAAGCAAACTCCAAGTTTTGGAACAATCCTCAAAACTACGTCATGCATAACAGAGGCAAACAGTCAATAGCTACTGTTCCAGGCCAAAAAGAAGGCAGGGCAACTGGAGTGGTCAAAGGAAAAGCATGGGTAAGTAGTCAACTATTTCACATGATCTAAAAGCAAGTTGAACAGGAGTCCAAGGGTCAGTAGCAAGGAGTATCAATCATCAAGATAAGGTCCAGGAAATAAGGCAGAAGACATTAGAGTTGAAACACTAAGGACATTAGTGTTTCCAGTGCTGGCTAGTACCAGAGCCTGTAGAGCCCTATCCAGAGCTCAGCTACACTGTATTAGAGCTCAGTGATCAAAGCCCTACACATGAAGATTCACTTTCTCCTGAGGAGGAGGCCTTTTCTGCATATGAGCACTCGTCCTCACACAAGCCCTATTGGCTTGCTGCTTGAGGCAGGGGTGGCTCAGCCTCTGCATCTGAGGGAGATCCCCATCCTCTGGACAGAGACGGACCTGTAGACATCTCCCCGAAGAGCTCAGATTTCTCCTGTTCTTCGCTCATGGACAGTTCAGTGGCATCTCTCTCTGGCTGCTGTCATTCCTCCTCAGAGGAGTCCTCCTTCAGGGAGGTGACAAAAACAAGGACAGGACTTGGGTGCTCATCATATCTTTCCATTGGTAGTAGACAGGTAAAATTTGGTAACATCCATGGTGCGGGTGAATTTGACTTTACAAGGAAGTTCTTCATAATCTCACAGTCATGCAAGATGGTCAAGGGGGGTTAACCTATTTTATTCTTTTTTCAGTTAAAACTCCTCAGAAGCAAAGGTTCTCATAAAGGCTAGGATGGTTCCTGCCTCACACTTTCAAAACAGAAATAGGCATTATATGGGAGGAAAAGAATCTTTTTTCCTTGTAATCTATGGACATTTATTTTTGTCCTTCTTGAACCCTCACATAAGAGGCTCTCCTATGTATTATGTATTCATTTTCATTTGTCAGCCATTCTAGAAGCCTATTAAGGAGAAAATAAAGATAAATATTTAAAGATCTCTTCATGTATTTATTAGAAGTATTTTAATCTGCTTTCCATCATTAGCTATCAGGATTGTATACAAGAGCATACAAGCTAAACTATGCCACCATATATCAAAATTATAAAACATCACAACAAAAACAAATCAAAGGTATCAAAACATCTGAGCAGATTCATCTTACAAGCACAGTACTTTGAAATGTCTGAGCAACTAAGTGAGTGCCCAAATGATAGAAACGTTGGTGGTGCCACTCAAGCTTCAATTGAGAAGGCATCCTAGAGACAGGGCACCACTGTCAAGAAAGGCTAAATTGCTTCCCTTGGCAAAAGAACCTAAAGGAGAACAACCGCTAAAGCTCTTAAATGGACAGGGTGCTAAAGGGAGATAGGCCACTTCAGGTTAAGAGCACAATCCCAGCTGAGGTAGTTGTACGATGTATTTCCATCTCCACATGCATAGATGTTAGGCATGAGGCTCATCAGCACTTTGAACTGCACTTGTGAATGAACAAATTAGACTTTGTAAGTAAGTATATGCTCTTTAGAAGGCCAGATCCTGAAGATGAAACTCAAATACTTTGGCCACCTAATGAGAAGGAACAACTCATTGGAGAAGACCCTGATGCTGAGAATGATTGATGGCAAAAGGGGACGGAAGAGGATGAGGTGGCTAGATGGAGTCCCTGGGGCAGTGGGTGTGAGCTTGGGTGGACTTTGAGGGATAGTTTAGAACAGGAGAGCCTGGAGGAATGTTGTCCATGGGGTCATGATAGGTCGGGCACAATTATACGACTAACAACAAAGTAAGCGTATATCCACATTTGCTGAATATTTATTTGTTCTGGGAACAAAGGCTTTCTTCTGCTGAGTTGTATTATATGAATTACAGTTGACCCATGCAGCACATGATGCACAAAGGTTTAAGTTATGTAGGTTATGATGCATACACTCTAGCCAAGCAAAGTCTGTTTATATTTTTCAAGTATATTTTATATCCATCCTTCTAAACCTCCAGAATGTGTACAACAAATGAGGTGCACTGGGTTTCTCATTGCATCTTCTGTATTTACTCTTTAGTTCTGCCCTGCTCCCAGATGGTTACCCCATCAAAGGCTTAAATACCTGAGCTTAATAACTGCTTGGAATTGATTTTTACAGTAGCCAAGGCAGGAATGTTGTTGTTAGTGGCGAAGTCATGTCCGACCCCTTGCGACTCCATGGAAAACATTCCTCCAGGCCTTCCTGTACTCCACAATCCCCCAGAGTCCACTCAAGTGCACACCAACTGCTTCAGTGATTCCACCTAGGACTCCACCTAGCCCCCTCATCCTCTGCCATCCCCTTCTTCTTTTGCCATCTATTGTTCCCAGCATTAGGCTCTTCTCCAGGGAGTCCTTCCTTCTCATTAGGTGGCCAAAGTATTTGAGTTTCATCTTCAGTATCTGGACTTCTAAAGAGAGTCAGGGTTGATCTCATCTAGGACAGACCAGTTTGATTGCCTTGCTCTCCAAGGGACTCGCAGGAGTCACCTCCAGCACCACAGTTCAAAGCCTTCAATCCTTTGGCGCTCAGCCTTCCTTATGGTTCAGCTTTCACAGCCATACATTGCAACTGGGAAAACCATAGCCTTGACTATACGCACTTTTGTTGGCAGGGTGATGTCTCTGCTTTTTAGTATGCTGTCTAGATTTGCCATAGCTTTCCTCCCCAGGAGCAAGCGTCTTTTAATTTCTTGGCTGCAGTCCCCGTCTGCAGTGCTCTTGGAGCCCAGGAAAATAAAATCTGTCACTACCTCCATTTCTTCCCCATCTATTTGCCAGGAAGTGAGAGGACCGGATGCCATGATCTTAATGTTGAGTTTCAAGCCAACTTTTGCACTCTCCTCCTTCACCCGCATCAAGAGGCTCTTTAGTTCGTCTTCACTTTCTGCTATGAGAGTGGTACCATCTGCATATCTGAGGTTGTTGATATTTCTCCCAGTAATCTTAATTCCAACTGGTAATTCATCTAGCTCCACCTTTCTCATGATGTGCTCTGCATATAAGTTCAATAGGCAGGGTGACAGTATACAGCCTTGCCGAACTCCTTTCTCAATTTTGAACTAATCAGTGGTTCCGTGTGCAGTTCTCACTGTTGCTTCTTGTCCCGCATATAGGTTTCTCAAGAGACAAATGAGATGGTCTGGTACTCCCATCTCTTTAAGAACTTGCCACAATTTGTTGTGATCCACACAATCAAAGGCTTTAGCATAGTCAATGAAGCAGAAGTAGATGTTTTTCTGGAACTCCCTAGCTTTCTCCATGATCCAGCGTATGTTGGCAATTTGATCTCTAGTTCCTCTCTCTCTCTTCGAAATCCTGCCTGCACTTCTGGTAGTTCTCAGTCCACATACTGCTGGAGCCTAGCTTGTAGGATTTTGAGCATAACTTTGCTAGCATTGAAATGAGTGCAATGGTGCGGTAGTTTGAACATTCTTTGGCATTGCCCTTCTTTGGGATCGGAATTTAAACTGACCTTTTCCAATCCTGTGGCCACTGTTGAGTTTTCCAAATTTGCTGGCATATTGAGTGTAGCACTTTTACTGCATCATCTTTTAAGATTTTGAATAGCTCAGCTGGAATACTGTCACCTCCACTAGCTTTGTTGTTGCTCAGACTTCCTAAGGCCCATTTGACTTCACATTCCAGGATGTCTTGCTCGAGGTCAGTGACCACCCCATCATGGTTATCAGGGATGTTAAGCTCTTTCTTGTATAGTTCCTCTGTGTAATCTTGCCATCTCTTCTTAATCTCTTCTGCCTCTGTTAGGTCCCTGCCATTTTGGTCCTTTATCATGCCCATCTTTTCATGAAATGTTCCCTTCATATCTCCAATTTTCTTGAAGAGATCTCTGGTTCTCCCTATTCTATTGTTTCCTTCTCTTTCTTTGCACCGTTCATTTAAGAAGGCATTCTTATCTCTTCTAGCTATTCTCTGGAATTCTGCATTCAATTGGGTGTATCTTTCTCTTTCTCCCTTGCCTTTCACTTCCCTTCTTTCCTTAGCTATTGGTAAAGCTTCCTCAGACAGCCATTTTGCTTTCTTGCATTTCTTTTTCTTTGGGATGGCTTTAGTTGCTACCTCTTGTACAATGTTGCGAACCTCCGTCCATAGTTCTTCACGTACTCTGTCTGTCAGATCTAATTCCTTAAATCTATTTGTCATCTCTACTGTATATTCATAAGGGATATGATTTAGGTCATACCTGAATGGCCGAGTGCTTTTCCCTACTTTCTTCAATTTAAGCCTAAATTTTGCAACAAGAAGCTCATGATCTGAGCCACAGTCAGCTCCTGGTCTAGTTTTACTGACTGTATAGAGCTTCTCCATCTTTGGCTGCAGAGCACATAGTCACTCTGATTTCTGTGTTGACCGTCTGGTGCTGTCCATGTGTAGAGTCGTCTCTTGGGTTGTTGAAAAGAGTGTTTGCTATGACCATCGTATTCTCTTGACAAAATTCTACCAGCCTGTGCCCTGCTTCATTTTGTACTCCAAGGCCAAACTTGCCTGTTATTCCGGTTATCTTTTGGCTTCCTACTTTAGCATTCCAATCCCCCATGATCATAAGGACATCATTTTTTGGTGTTAATTCTAGAAGGCGTTGTAGGCCTTCATAGAACTGGTCAACTTCAGCCTCTTCAGCACCAGTGGTTGGGGCATAGACTTGGACTATTGTGATGTTGAATGGTTTGCCTTGGATTCGAACTGCGCTCATTCTGTCATTTTGAAGATTGTATCCCATTACTGCTTTTCCTACTCTTTTATTGACTATGAAGGCTATTCCATTTCTTCTGAGGGATTCTTGCCCACAGTAGTATACCTGATGGTCATCTGAATTAAATTCACCCATTCCTGTCCAGTTTAGTTCACTGATTCCTAAGATGTCGATGTTCAGTCTTGTCATCTCTTGTTTGACCACATCTAACTTGCCTTGATTCATGGATCTTACATTCCAGGTTCCTTTGGAGCATAGATCTTTGCAGCATCGGACTTTCCTTTCACCACCAGAGACATCTGCAACTCAGTGTCCTTTTGGCTTTGACCCAATCGCTTCATTCTTTCTGGCACTACTAGTACTAGCCCTCTGCACTTCCCCAGTAGCATATTGGACACCTTCTGACCTGAGGGGCTCGTCTTCCGGCATCATATCTTTTTGCCTTTTGGTACTGTCCATGGGGTTTTCATGGCAAAGATACTGGAGTGAGTTGCCATTTCTTTCTCCAGTGGATCACGTTTTGTCAGAGCTCTCTGCTATGACCTGTCTGTCTTGGGTGGCCCTGCATGGCATAGCTCATAGCTTCATTGAGCTACGCAAGCCCCTTTGCCACGACAAGGCTCTTCTCCCTGGATAGGAGTCTAATGCTGGGAACAATAGATGGCAAAAGAAGGAGATGGCAGAGGATGAGGGAGTTAGATGGAGTCACTGAAGCAGTTGGTGTGTGCTTGAGTGGACTCCAGGGGATGGTGGAGGACAGGAAGGCCTGGCGGAATGTTATCCATGGGGTCGCGGTGGGTCGGACATGACTTCGCGACTAACAACAGCAACAACATGTTTGCATCATAATCCTATTTGTGGACCAACATCCACCACCACCTCTCATCCCACCACATGCCTGAAGCCTGTCCGTCCCTGAGCTGAGGAGTCCACTGCAAGTTTTCATTTCAATTCACTGTAGTTGCATCTCATTCTCATTATAAATACGCATCACTCTGGAATGTTTTATAGATGGATATCATCAGCTATCCATGATATGTCAAGATGTTTCAGTTCATCAAGAGCATGACTGAGTGCTCCCCAGTGTGAAGTAATTTATTTAAAGTATCCTTGAAAGCCAACTCATAGGACCTCCCACCTAGGCTTTCTGGTACATTTGTTCTTGAGAAGTTGAGTCATAGTCACAAGGCAACTCCACAATCCAATTTTTACTTCCTTTAGAGAACATTTTGATTTAGTATTGCCTACCTATTGGCAACATTTAAAATATGATTTTAAATAAATGTTTATGCCCCTGTTTAATGTTGGGTAATGTTGGTTGACAACTACAGAGTAAGTTGGCATTTGGTATAGCCATATTTATAACAAAATAATGATTTTAATAATTTTAAGGACCAAGGCACACTTTCAAGTTTTTCACAAAAAGAGTAACATGAGATAATACATTTTAAACAATCCGTTAAACAGAGAGATTCCTTGGTGATGTCATAAAGTATTCCTTGTAGGATCTGTAAAGTGTTTAAGATACCATGCTACTAAAATAACAGCTTATAAACAGGCATGTGATGTATGACATTGCTTTGAATAGTTTGTAATAATTTCTCCTTGGAATGGAATTTCAGTATTTTTTTCTATGATTCATTGGGCATTATTAAATGCATCAAATAAGATAGGGTTAATATACAAAGAAATTGTTAAAGTGTTTTACTATAAAATATAGGTAAAGTCAAATAGAAAAAAATCAACTGTAGCAAGTTCATAGGACATACATTTTTAAGTATAGAAAAGCACCATGAATGAGACAAAAATTGTCATATAGAAGATTTCAATATTACTTTTTGAGACACTGACTTTAAAATGTATCAAAAGCACATATTTTGCTTTTGATACATTTGAGAAAGAAAATTGTTCATTTCACATTTTAATGTGAAATTTTGCATTTTTGAATCACCACCCAGGCCAAAACTCAGTTATCCTTTGAAATTTCCACTTCTGTGAACTTTTCAGTGGATTTTTCCACTAAAAAATGTATAAAAAATAAATATATTAGGGGAAGTGCACAGAAAAATCCATATATTTGTGAAAATGACATTAAATATATGCTATATTAAAAGAATTGTTTGCAACAAAGTGCACATTAGGTAACATCATATACAAATTGCATTCAATAGAAGAAATGTACACAAATGTGCATGAATGTTCATGTGAAACTGAACTTAAGATTGGAAAAATTGAGTATTTAAGAGAAACCAAAAATTACAATTTTATCTATGCCTTGCAGATATAAGAAATATTCAAATTTTAAATAGTTTGGCAGGAGCTGGATGAAAAATTCAGATGAATATATCAGGTGATGTTCTTGGAATTCCACACACAGGTACCATCCTGAAATTCTTCTTGGAAGTCACATGAAATTGGCATGGAAGATGTGGAATGTGATAATTAAACTTCTCCATCAATATTACAATGTTACTATTTTTGTACATATGCTTTAGGATCAGGGTATCTATTGAAAAGTGATGGGAGATATTATCTAAATATAGACATATCTGTTTAATCACAAAGAAAATCAGGATATCTCCCATATTTGTAGTTTGCTTGGGAAAATATTCACAGATACCAGGAAACCAATCACCATTTTCATCCTCTTCCATGTTTCCAGAGAGCCACCAATTGATTTTCTAAGCACTGAATGGACATCTAATTTATTCATTAACAGGTGTCCTTTCAAAAAAGGCAAAATTATTCTTTAGATTAAAGGGCTGACAGGCTTTCTTGATGATTTCACAAATGCCAGCCAATCAATGCTATGCGTAACCAATGTCTCCTCAAACTTGAACAAATTTCTTGAAGTGGAAATTATATTTGAATTGAACACTACTTGGGGTTCACTGCTCTAATTTTTTTTGCTAATCTTCAGCCCAAATGATCATTACTAATTTGCATACATGAACAAGGACACAGAAGGTGTACTGGACTGCATCTTTACCATATCAAAATCACAGTGCAACAATATAAGAAAATAGCAACTCGCTTTTCAGCACCACTAGAGCAGAAGTATTTTAGTCACTAACTGTCAGGAAAATATCTAGAAAAGCAGAACATTGGCTGTAAAAGGCATGTGTTTATGGAATGCATACAAGATGCCATTCACAAAGAAAAATAAATTATTCAATAAAACAGGCATCAAGTGGAAACAAAACTTATTTCATTTTGACATTCAGACACCTGCTGCATGTCATGAAAATGAATTCAATCTGTAAGCTGAATCAAGTTACAATCCATTTTTGTTGCAATAAGACTGGCAAAAATAAGAAGCACTTTGAAGAGGTCTGGCTTTTTTTCTCAGTGAAACTTCATACACTTACTAACAGAAGCTATACAAATGCCATTCTTCAGCATTAGCAAATATGAGCAACAGCTTAGGCATGTTTTGCCAGGGGGATGGACTCAGCCTGCCCCATTCCGAGGTCACAGCTCTGTCTACAGCCTTGGGAATGAGGGAAACTCCAACATCCTTTGGACCCACTTATGCTGTCTTAAGGCCATAGGATGCTAAATCCCACAGTGGATCCACATTCTGAGCACAACAGATCATTCCTTAACATTATTTGCAGTATCATGTTAGATCCACCTTTGTTGGCTGGAAGAGTTTTATCCAATCCATAATGTATGCTATGAGTTCTCCATCTTAATACGTTCTGTGTCCTGCTATGCTACCCTGCCACATCAATTTAAGAATTTCACTATTCTTCAAGTGAAGTTAACTAGATTCTTTATATAAATCTGTTGAAGAAGGAATGAAAATAATGCTTATTAGAAGATATCAAGTTGAACTGTGGAATGTTCTTATGACTGCATTTCATGTAATTCACAAGATGGTTTGTATTTGGGGAATTAATTGAAGAAGTTAGTATATTAGCACAGGAAGTGTCATACTTTGCCTTTGCAAGACTTTAGGAGGAATTTTGGAGAATTCTTCCACATAGGTCTGTTATTTAAAGTTGGCATTTATGGAATGAATTGTGAAATGAGTGAGGTAAGAATTCCATGTGAAAATAGCTGCACTAAATTCAACACAAGAAAACAAGAGACTTTCTAAAATAGAGAGAAGAAAGGGTCATCAGGTAATTTGCCTTATGATTAAGGTACTCATGTGAGTCATAGACCAAGATAAAATTATTAATCTTACTTGAAAAACAAATGATGCATAAATACAGAGATTAGCTCTGAAGTCAGAGGAATCTTGGCTTTGCCATGGCATCCTCAGTTCCTCAACCAGCAGAGTCTAACAGTTGTAAAAGTGAACAGGGAAATGGAAAGACGTTCTACGATTAATGAATAATAACAGTCATTTCACAGTTACCTAATAACAAAACCTGCTCTCAGTTATCTTAAGTCTTTAATTTATAGACCACTATTCCATTTGAAACCAAAGTTAATCAGAGCAAAACATTGTAGCAAAAATTGAGCCCCAGTTAGGAAGGATGAACCCTGATAGCACCATAGAGATTAATATGTTACTTATTTTATTTGTTTGTTAGATTTATAGCCCTCCTTAAAAAACCCCTCAAAGTGGCTTATATTATTTTCCTCCTTTAGTTCTCAGTCTTTTCCCCACAACAACAGGCCTTTGAAGTAGGTTGGTAGGAGAGTCTATGACTGGACTGAAGTCACTCAGTTGGCTGCATGGCTGAGTAGGTACTAGAGCCCAGCTCAACTGAGTCCCAGTCACACGCTCTTAACCACTATACCACACTGGCTCTCCAGTGAGACATCATCATATAAAAGTCTTAGTGATTTCAATAGGAAAGAAAAGATTTGCATAAAGTGGCAAACATCTGATTGACCCTACCATGACAAACAAGAATCCACAGCCCTGTAAATAATGGGTTGGTTTCAGACATAAACATATTTAAATGAGATCCACTGAAACCAGTGAAGTTTAAACTAGTCAAGGGGCATTTCATTTTATTTCAGTGGGTCTACTTTAAATATAACTACATCAGGATCTGACAGAATGAAAGGAATCTGGCCACTAAAGCTGGAGAAAACAGTTGGAGAAACAAATAGGTCTCACTGTTTGTTCAGATAGCTGCTACCAAGACTGGCCAACCAAGGTCTGCAAGGCTAGGGCTTCATGCTGCAGAAACAAGTACAAGCAGCAATCATGTAGGTCACCAAAAATATACCATAAATATGCAATAGAAATGTAGTTTTTCTATACTAACCAATGTCAACATGATATTCTATGCAAAATACGTAAGATGGAGGATGAAATTAATATAGCATATCTTAGCTAGTATCTTATTAAAATAGTATATAATCAGGCATGACTGGAAGGGAAGGCATTATATACAGAAGTGACATGTAGGATCTTTGAAGTTTCACTGAAGTTAGAGTAAAAGTTTTTTACTCCAAATGGAAAACTTCCATAGTTTTGAATCATCAATTGAACTTTTCAGGGCATCATTTCCTGTAATGGTCAAGCTGAAGATCTTAGTCACAGATATGTCCAATGAAAACAGAAAAGATTCGTACATATTAATCTTTCTGCTGAGCTTATTACCCTTATGAGATAAAATCTCTCCCTTTCTTTCTCAAGTACCCACCAATATGAATGCTATTTAGAAAACCTTATTTATTTATTTATTTATTTATTTAAGCAACTTATATGCCGCCCCATCGCATTAGCCTTGGGGCAGCCTACAATCATTAAAATCCCATATAAAATAAAAAAAATCATCAAATAAATAAAATACAAAAAATAATAAAATAAAACAAAATAGTGGATCCAGCCTGGTCAATTTAAACCAACAAATAAACCATTAACAGTTAAAACAGAGTTTAAATAGTTTATTAGATTAGAAAAGTATACTTACACTAGAGATGGTGAAACAACTTCAAAGCATTTTTCTTTTTAGGCAATTTAGTTAGAGAACAGGCAGGGACAGAGACATAGAGATAATTTGGCTGAAAATATTTCCCACCCCTGCAATACAAGAGTAATGACTCATAGATATGTTTCAGGCAGAATTAAGGCTGCTGTTCATATTCCCTCACCTTCCTCAACATCATTTTCTCTCAACTGCCAAACCTTAACAGACATAATTCCTTCCTCTTCAGTTTTCCATCTGGTCTCCCTGGTAACCAGCCACACTCACTCCCATTCTACTCCGTCCTTCCTGCGATATGAACCCACAAAGCATAAAAGGGCATAGTAGCAGCCGCCACAGTAATATTAGTACTGCATTTTAGGAAAACTTCAAATATTGTTACTCTGCTACGGCAGAGTATATACTAGAACTTCCCCCTGCTCTGGTATAACAAACTGTTTGCCAATAGATCCTGAAGAAAAAGAAGAACAGGGCAATAACATTTCTTGTGAAGTCTACAAGAAACAATACTGGTGTGGGTCATTCATCAAACCTAAAACTCCTATGAATAAGCAATTCCTTACTCTATCTCAAATTGGCATGGTGACATGGCATAACTTGGATTTTACATGGAAGACACGGCTTTTGAGTTCCTTTGACTCATCTTAACTCTTTCTCTTCTTATGCAATTACTTAGCTATGTAATTATTACTGTGAGAGTTAGGCCCACTGGACAGAAAAATGTATTTCTTATTAAGACTTTCATTGTGCCTGTACATCTAATGCATTCCTTTTTGTTATAGGACAGTTTAATTCCTTCTCAGCTCAGAAGATGTTTCTAAAATGCTCTAGAAGTTTTCTCTTTGGCTCATACTTGTAAAAAACCAGGAGGAAATCTGGGGTTTTTATCCATCCACGTAATTGCAGCAGTTAACAAGGCTATTTTGATATTGTACCTGCTTCTGCAAGGAGTTGTATGTACAGGGAAAGATATGAATGGAGAATGGAAATCAGCTTTTCCTTTGAACCCTAACCCAAGCCCAGTGGCAAGGAAATGCGTTGCAGAAAAGGTAAATGTGTTGAAGAAACCGGTGAACTCTAAAAAGGAGAGGTCAGCTATCACAGAAAAGGCAGAAGACAGTGCCAGTTATTAGAAGGATGGCAGCTTTATGATGGAGGCCTTAGAATATAGGGGCAAGGTGCCAGATATCAGTGTCATGCTGTGAACATCTCCCAGCAATCAGTATCTGGACAGAACTGTTTATGCTATGTAAAACCATCAGCTCTAAGGAATTCCAAAGTCCCTTTATCTTAGATCCCCTCCCACCAATAAAGTATAAAACTTGTGCCATCTCAGCAGGCTGTTTGAAGCAATCATTAGAGGATGACATCTGCATTTGGACATCTCCTGTAGCTGTATGTATGTGTAAGTGTGAAGGAACTTGCTCTCCCCTTTTCAGAGCTGGATTGGAAAACAGGACAGATAGGGTCAGAGGCCCAAGTGGCTTTGGATCTATGTCTTTTCTTCTGAGAAACTGTGATACTGCAGCATATGTCTCTTAAATTGTAGGTGTTACTGCCACTTACCAGCTTAGAGAACAGTTCTTCCATAAGTTTACTCTTAGTTTCTGATCCTAAGATAATTTCTACTGGGTTTCCAAAGATTTAGGAAACTTATTTGTGCAAAGTTTACCAGGTCATGTTCTTCTGCTGACCAAGAACATCTGAGATTTTATTTGTTTAATGATTGTCTTGCATGACTGATCTGGTCTAGGACTTAAGCCAAGACAGCCTAAGCCTCTTGCAAGGGGAAATCCAATGACTAGCATTGTCTCAGTTGCAAGGTGGAACCCTGTGACCCAGTGACATGGTAAGTGTATTGTCTTTTGTCTCTTTCCTTGTGTCTGTTTGCCTAAAGCTCCATTGAGTTTTTGCATGATGCACTTTGCATGATGCATTTATTAAGAACATTTCAGATTGTTTGAGGTTTGTGCTTTGCCTCTGCATTGTTGTAGCAGAAGTCTGTGAGAATGTGGGTTGTAACTGTCTAGGACCTATAATATTCAGCTCTATCTGTCATTTCCATCTAAATATCTGAAGGAATTGTAAGACAGGCCAGGTGAGGGTAAACACGCTGGAACAAGCTAGATGAGGATAAAGAAGCTGAAATCCAGTCTAGACAAAATGGAAGTACATGGGTTGGGAAATAGCTATTCTGGATGGACATTTACAACTGGCCTTAGATACAGTTGCATTGCCATTCCAAGAGCATAGTCTCTGGGAGTCCTTCTGGACCTTGTGCTACCTGGGGGAGTCCAGTGAGCTGGGGTGTCCAGGAATGCATTTTACTGGCTTAGGTAGACAAGCTAGCTACAGCCCTGTCTGAAGAGGACCAGCCTCACTTCAGTTATCAATTCGCTAATGATGTCCAGGTTGGAGCACTGTAATGTATTTTATGTGGAGTGCCTTTGATGATGGTTCAAAAATTCCAGCTGCTATGGAATGTGGCTACCAAAGTACTTGTGAGGGCAACTAAGATACTTGAAGGGCTGCCTTCACCCTATCAGTCTGCCCATACTTAAGATCAGCAAGAGGCCCTCCTCATCTGCAAAAGCAGTTAGGTGGCATGAAAGTTTTCTGCAGTGGCATTGAAAACTCTGGAATGAGTTGCCATCAGGAGTTCACCATGGCAAGATTTTAAAAAGGTCTGAAAAGATGCTACTTTACTTTGGCTTTCACTTCATATATTGTTGCTACTAACTGTATCAGCTTTTATTATTGTATCACACCTTGGAAGGGCTTTTGCCATGAAAGTTGACCAAGAAATATTTTAAATAACGAAAACAGACTGAAAGCCAGAAAAATCCTTTTCAAGCCTAGATAGTTGTGCTGTGGCAGAATTCTGTTTAACAATAACCTTTGGGACATCTTGAATAACAGTGTCACATAAAATGCATTGGATTAATGAAGACTGTAAGAAAGTAAATATAGTTAGGTTTGTTTAGAAGAGACTGGTGCACCAGTTGGGCTTGTAAAGATATAACTCAATCTAATCACCACTTAAAGGAAACAGTGAACCAACAAATCTACAAAATATGAACGCTAAACCAAAACAACAGAATTACCTAAACAGTGTGCAAAATCAGCCCAGAATAATAGCATGCATGTTATTAAAAAAAGCAGGTTGCTTACCTGTAACTGATGTTCTTTGAGTGGCCATCTGTGCATTCACACATATGGGTGCTGCGCCTGCACAGTGCCTAGGCCGGAAGATTAAAAAGCTAATGGTTTTTTTCTTTTTGGCAGGAAAATTCCACTCCCTTCCCCCCAGTGGTATAAATAGAGCAGAGTGTCCACCATTTTATTCAGTCTTGAAGACCGAACGTTCGCCCTCTAGAGGTTGAGTGTAAATTAAACAAGCGGCATATATCCCAATGGTACCGATGATAATTGAAATACGGTACAGAGAGAACACAGCATCACCATGTCCTAACGGTACTGGTGTAAATTGAAGTACAATACCGATAGGAAAAAAACCCATCCACTCACCGACACTGAGTGGGGCTGGCGGGTGGGTTGTGTGAATGCACAGATGGCCACTCGAAGAACATCAGTTACAGGTAAGCAACCTTCTTTTCTTCGTCGTGGCCTCTGTGCATCACACATATGGGTGATTAGCAAGCTTACCCAACTCCGAGGAGGGAGGTGTCATCAGCGAAGAACAGATGAAAGGACAGCTCTGCCAAAAGAGCAATCCTGCCTGGCGTGCACATCAAGCCGATAGTGCTTGGCGAAAGTACATGGTCCAGCCCACGTTGCAGCTTTACAGATATCCTGAAGCGGAACCCCTGCGGCAAAGGCGGATGAAGTCGCAATTGCTCGCGTGGAGTGACTCCTCAGGGTAACAGGCAAATCTATTTTTGATAGTTGGTAGGCCAAGACAATAGTCTGGATGATCCAATTAGTCTTTGAGGTGTAACTGGTGATCCCTTGTCATGTTCGGAGTACTTATCAAAAAGCCTATTAGTGCAACGAAAGGATCCTGTACGGGATCAATAAAAAGCCAAGCAGCGGCGAACATCAAGGGTGTGTAGAGCTCATTCTATTGGATTAGACGGCGCTGGATAGAACACCGGCAGAACAATGTCTTGACTCAAGTGAAATGGTGTAGCCACTTTAGGGAGAAATGAAGAATCCATACGAAGGATGACCTTTTCTTTATGGAAATTAAGATATGGAGGGTCTATGCAGAGAGCAGAAAGCTCACTTGCTCTCCGAGCTGATGTTACTGCTCTGAGGAAGGCCATTTTCCAGGACACCAGGCATAGGTCGACAGTCGCCAAAGGCTTGAATGGAGGTTTACTAAGTGCTTGGAGTACTACAGAAAGGCTCCACGTTGGCATAGCAGGGCGAATAGAGGGATGTAAGTTCTGTAACCTCTGAAGAAAACGTCAAACCAGAGGTTGAGAGAAAACTGATACACCCTGAACCACAGCACGATAGTGTGATATCACGACTGCATAAACTTCAATGGATGATGGTTTCAGTCCCAAGTGATTGAGTTCCAGGAGAAATTGCAAAATATTGTCAATTGAAGCCATTTCAGGAGGAAAGGAATGGTGTTCTGCAAAAGAGGAGAATCTCTTCCATTTAGCCGCATAAGAGCGATGAGTGGACGGTCTTAATGCAGATGTGAGAATCGCCTGAATTTCCTGGTCAATAGTCATCAGTAGCGAAGCGGTTGTCATCGAGACCGACATAGGAGCTGTTGGTATAGTCCAGTGAATAGAATACGCTATAGGTTGGGATGTTGTCGGTACAGATGCAGTGAGATGGATCAAGTGATCCGCCATGCCGTCAGCTTCAAGGCAGTCAGATCTGGATGCCGGATCGCTCCGTTTTGCTGCGTTAACAGTTGAGGAATAGATGGGAGGCAAAGAAATGTTCCTCTGGATAGTCACAGGAGAGTGGCGAACTGTGGGAATTCATTGCTGGGTCATGCTGTACTCACGTACCACACGAAGACCAAGAGTATTGTAATTTACCTATGTAACCATATAAGGCTTGTAACCATATAAGGCTTGTAACCTAAGCATTAAGGTGTTGGCTGCTTGTATACGATGGCTAATTGGCTGTATTCAAATGCCTAGGTAAAAAGTGTGAAATAATAAAAGCAGATGCCGGTGGTGAGGAAGGAAGAGAGAAGAAGAAAAAACCTTGGGGGAAGAAGTTTTTGCTGTTCTCCCCCTGCAACTAAACCGAGCATGCTTTGTAACTGATTTCTGGACTGCAGTCTTTTTTTCTTTCTTTAAACTTTCTCGCGCCGCTTGCCGAGGTTGACTGGCTGGCCCAGCCAACCCGCCACAGCGAACCACGGTTGCCTCGGCCACCATGGAGTTATTATTCCCGTGGCATTCTCTTGAGCTATTTTTGCCACCACTTTTGTTAGAAGTGGGATTGGAGGAAACACATAAAAAGTTATGTTGTCCCAAGGGATTATAAGAGCATCCCCCATCGATCCCGATCCTATGCCCACCCTGGAGCAGTATAGGGCACACACTCTGTTGTCCGAAGTGGCGAACAAGTCCATGTCCGGATAGCCCCACAAACGGAAAAGGTTCTGGAAGATTTGTCTGTCCATCTCCCATTTGTGCGTTGTTGACATATGTCGGCTCAACATATCTGCTTCAGTGTTGTCGGTCCCTGCTAGGTGAACCGCTAGGAGCATTATGTTCCTCGGTATGCACCAATCTCAAATGGCCATCGATAGACGTGCTAAGGCTGGTGATTTTGTGCCGCCCTGCTTGTTGATGTAGAAAACAGCTGGTATGTTGTCTGAGGCAATCTGGACAACTTGTCGGCATAGCACAGTCTCGAAAGCCTTGAGGGCGTTGAAGATCGCCTGAAGTTTGAGGAAGTTGATGTGCTTCCTTGCTTCTCGTCAGTTCCAAGTCCCTTGGACCCAAAGACCTGAACATGCTGCACCCCATCCAAGTAGCGATGCGTCCATGTATAGGGTTGTAATTGGAAGAGGTGGTCAAAATGGGACACCGATAGATAGATTGGTTGGAATGGTCCACCAAGTCAGAGTACGGAGTATCACAGACGGAATTTGGATTAGTTTGTTGGGAGAATCTTGCTGCGGGCGAAATGAAGTGTTGAAAAACAGCTGTATGGGCCGCATACGTAGCCTGGCATACAGGACAATGGCAACTGCAGCAGCCATGTGCCCCAGTAGTCTCTGAATGGATATAGCTGGAACCATTCTGAGCGTTCAGATTTGACAGATGTGGCCACATAAGGTATCTCGACATTCCGGAGGGAGAAAGGCTCTTTCCCGTATGGAGTCGAGACGTGCCCCGATAAAGTCGATGACCTGCGTGGGAATAAGGGACAATTTCTCGTGGTCAATGCATAGCCCAAGCAGGGTGCAGGTCACATGAATAGCAGACAGAAGACCTTGTTTAATTTGCGAAACAATTAGCCAGTCATCTAAATATGGATATATTTGCACTCTTTGTGTCCATAAGTGTGCGCATACTGGCGCCATACACTTTGTAAAAACTCAAGGTGTGGTGGCCAGGCCAAAGGGCAGAACAGTAAACTCGAACATATTGAGCCCACCAGTAAAACGCAAGAAGCGTCTGTGTGAAGGATGGATAGCAATATGAAAATAGGCATCCTTCAAGTCCAATGAGGCGAACCAATCCTCTCTCTTCAGGAACAGAAAGATATTTTGTAAAGTGGTCATCCGGAACTTTTTTGGTTTGATGTACTTGTTAAGATTTCGCAAGTCCAGAATCGGACGAAGACCACCGTCCCTTTTTGGAATCGTAAAATATCTGGAGTAGAATCCGTGCAACCCCTCTGAGTGGGATAGTTGTCGAATCGCACCCTTGTGAAGCAACTGAAAGACTTCGTCGCACAATACTGATGAAGAAGATGTAAATCGAATCGGACTCAGTGGAGGGATGACATCGAATTCTATCCTATATCTGAACTGAATGATAGACAACACCCACCTATCAGATGTAATGGACTCCCAAATGGGGAGTCGGCCCTGGAGCCAGACCCCAAAAAGGAGAGGGGAAGGTGGTGTCAGAAGAGAGGATGGTTCTCCCGGGCCGTCAACGTTGACATTTATCGGCGTCGAAACACCGATGGCCCTGGGAAAAATGTTGCTGCGGCTGCTGCCTCCGACGTTGCTGCCTCTGCTGGTAGTGCTGCCGAGGGTGGAATTGTGGATGGTAGGAGGCTACTGCCACTTACGCTTCTGTTGAGGAAGCTCCATACGGCGCGCGGTCATACTCAATTCATGTATCGCTTTTAGCTTGCGGTCGGTCTTTTGATGGAACAACCCGGTGCCATCAAATGGCATTTCCTCGATCCTCCATTTCATCTCGTTGGGGAAATTGCAATTGCGGAGCCATGCGTGTCAGTGCAATGAGATGGCATTAACGAGAGCCCTCAAATTGGTGTCTACATGGTGTCGTGCAGTAGACAACTGTTGCACCACCACCTGCATTGCTTCTTTAATGAAGACCGTGGTGAGGTCGGCTTGGTGGTCTGGAAGGGAGGAAGCAATGTTATCCAGCTTTTGCATAATAAAATACTGGTAACGTGCCAGTGTTGCTTCGTAGTTCGATATGCGTACACTGAGCCCAGAGGCTGCATAGACTCGGCATGCGAGCACATCAATTTTCCTACCTTCCTTGTCGCGAGGGGCTGTGTGCCCCCTGGACTCCCTGCCCTGGGAGGATTCAACCACGACAGAGTTTGGTCTCGGGTGGTGGATCAAGAACGGGATGTCATCCTCTTGAACTCTGCACATGGCCTCATACCGACAGGAGGTGGCCTGCAGTTGGGCCGGTTGATCCCAGGGTTGGACCATAGCCTGCCGAAGTGCAGTGATTAGCGGCAGGGCTATGGCCGCGGACTGCTCTCCCCTCACGACATCATAGAACTGATCCATGGATGGGCCAGGCTGCTGGTTTGCTTCCATCTCGAGGGAATGAACAAGGTGGGACATGAGCTCTGTAAAGGAGACATGTGGCTCATCAGGTGAAGCAGGTCCTTGGGAGGTAATCACTACATCGGGGGATGTAGAGTCGACCTCCGTCTCGTCCAAGTCTGGACAATAGTGGTGACAGTCGCTCGAGGACGATGTTTCAGGGGAGGTCAGGCATCCCCTCTCCACATGCCTGGACGTTGAAGGAAAGTCTCCTGGGACCGAAGGAGATCTACGATCCCAAAGAAAATATGGATAGGATTGATAACCACCCCAGTCTGGGAAGGCACCATATCCATGCATCCTCCAATCATCATCCCGGTGTTCCGACGAGCGGCTGTGATGCCTGGGTGGCAACGGTGACTTCGCAGGTGGCTCAGTCATGGGCATCGGTGTTGGAGATCGTTCCCTCGGTGGGGAGTCCCTAATCTCACCATCTGAGATGGACTCCCGAAGTGGCTCCTCCGTGTGTTGAGGCAGCACGCTCTCAGACCAAATGATAGGCCTGGGAGATCCCAGCGGTTTCACCTGCATAGTAGATTGCAGGGCCGGTCCCGAAGGGGTCGGTACCGTGGCGGCAGATGGTACCGAGAAGCCCGATGAACCCGAGCCCCTGTGTTTGGGGCGGTCGGGTTTCTTGGTTTTACGAGCAGGCTTATCTGCCTTCTCCTTCCTTGGTACTTTATGAGCGGAAGGCTTATCCGAGCCCGTGTGCTTGCGCTTCTCCCACTTCTTGGCTGGGGAGGAAGGCGGCACCTGGGTCTCCATTGGAGTAGTGCCTTCAGCCGAAGGACACTGAGGAGGAGCGGTGGAAGCAGGATGCTTCAGAGGAGCGCTAACAGTTGAGGCAGAGTGCTGAGGAGGTGCGGCTGAGAAGGAACCAGGCCGTAAGAGCAGTTGATCGGACTGCATCAAGGCCTGGTCCCAGAGGAGTTTCCGCAGACGGTTCTCCCTGTTCTTCCTCGCTTGCTTGGTAAATGCCAAGCAATGGCCGCACTTGTCAGTCCTATGTCCCTCGCCGAGGCGGCATAGATCATGCAGATCTGCAGGCGACATTTTGGATACGCATTCGGTGCATTTGCGGAAGGCTGCTCGCTGCGCCATCGTAGAAAAAGAAGAAAAGACGACAGGATAGAGGGTACGATATTTTTGTTTTTTTTTTGTTTTTGTTGAAAGAGTAGTAGGGAAAAAAAGGAGGAAGATATACAAACTTGAAATATAAGAAGTGAGTTGAAGAAGGGATAAAGGCAAAAAACGAACAGTAAGCACAAAGATCTGAGCGAGGGACGTTAACAGGCACAAGGCACAGCGAACGGCGGTTGCAAAGACTGAATAAAATGGCGGACACTCCACTCTATTTATACCACTGGGAGGGAGGGAGCGGAGTTTTCGGCGCAGCACCCATATGTGTGATGCACAGAGGCCGCGATGAAGAACAACTATTGAGTTTTTGTGAACAGGTCTCCCTCCCCTCTGTCTTTCCCTAGAAGGTTTGGATGAAATCTGAGCAGAGCAGTTCTTTTATTAAACTTAACGGGGTGCAGAATAGGATTTATCGAAGCAGTGTACTTCTTGGTATGTGGGAGAAGCTTCTGCCTCCTTCCTTGCTTTTCAGAAAAGCTTCTGATTACTCTTGCTGCTGGAGAGACAGACAACAGGAATACCAAACCTTTTCTAATTGTTCTGTCTGTAGTTTCCTGACTGGATCAAGGAACCCTTTCTTCACTGTGCCCCACACCCCAGATCTAAAACATCTCTTTTTCTAAGTGGGCTGCTTCTCATGCTTTTTCTGAATCTTTACTAGGTGACCTTGAAATGACCAAGTCATTTGCCTCCTTCTCCTCAGAATTGGATGGATCTATCTGAACAGATTGTAATGTGCAAGAGCTTGCCCCCATGTCTTGTTCACTGTGTCTTAACAATACAGTAAACAAGAGTGCATATCCATAAGCTCTTGAACTAACCTTCATGAGAGACATGGAGAAAAATAGTATCATCATACATGAAGAATTTCAGCAGTGAAATTCAAAGCGAGTCAAACTCCTGCAGGTCGTGGTGCAATGGTCACAGCTAGACTCACACACATAAAACCACCTGTCGCATCTGTTTATTGGGGTTGAACTGTAGTTTATTGCAATTATCTGATCCATTATCATCCCAGAAGCTGATTTAGCATATTGACAGCATCTTCTGGATTTAATGAAGTGAGAACATTGATGTCAAGACACAATGTCTTCGGTTACTCCATTATGTGGTTTCTTGTAGATCAGGAGTGAGCAACTGCTGAATGCCCAGGTGTAAGTTCAGACCTTGATCCCTCTCCTGTGGGGCTTCTTGTTAAAAAATTACCAGTTTATTCCAGGGATGACCCTAACCCTAAACCCTGCCTCCTGGGCAAGGTGACGTGTTTCTTTGTAAAAACTGCATGCCCTTTATAGGGAAGGAGAACCTGGAACTATTCCTCCCACCTCTCACCTGGGTGAATTCCACCCATTCCTGCTATCCATCAACTCACTAGGGGAGGTATCTAATCATATTTTCATTTCGTTTCCCAGTATTGAAAATTGTTCAGACTTACTTTGCAGCCCCTGGAAGTGGTCTCTTTGGTGCCAAGCCTGCTGAAGCTGCCTACCAGTGCAGGCCCAGTCAGTATGAGCACTCCTTAAGTGCTCTTCCACACTGAAAAGGGCCAGAAGCTTGATGTCAACTAACTCTGGGAGATGAATATAATCATAATAAAAGCAGTAACACACCATTAGCATAGAAATATTTTATAAAGACAAAAGTGTGTGATAATCTATTTTTCTATTTGTCTTGTGCAAATCCACCTAGAAATTCAATTATTTGAGCCCCTGTTAGATGAGTCTTCAATAAGTACATTAAGGTTCTTTGCTCTTTTCCTTTTGGAGTTATGGTCCCTAGCCATGTATATTGTACATGTGCAGTCTGGCACCTGCAGCTCCAAACGTATCTAAGATATAGTTTGTGATTTAGTAGAACCACCACTAGAATAAAATGGAAAGCAGCTCCATGCACAAATAGGAAGTTTAGCATCACAGTACTTGTTTAAAAGGCCTGATTGTACATATGTGAATCAATTCCCTCCAAACTAACAGTGCTACTGATGTGATGATGCACATGCATCAGTTGGCGAGCAACTTTTATTTGTTAATAAAATTTGTACCTATTTGCACTCATGGACTAGGTGGAACAAATGCTCCATTTTCCTTGGCTAGCAATGCTTCTGGAATTTGAGGCATCAGATACCATATAGAACAGACATCACATTTTCAAAAAGATTATCTTTTGTGAAGGGAGTTGCATACTAGCCCTTTACCACATTGAGACAGTTGGTATGTGGTTTAAATCATACTGAGCCTATAACATGCACAAGACATAAGACTTCTGAGTATTCATTCCGTTGTATGGCTCTCCCTTTTGGCCTTGGCATGTAGAATCAACTCCTAACTTGCAGTTAGGCTTGTTCATGAAACTGCCAGAACTTTTTTTCCCAGACCATGCAGAAGAACAGTGGTTCTTACCTCAACTTTGCCTAACATATTCTAATTCAAATATTCATCTTTGTGCTTGATTAGTATAGGAAAATGTATTGCACTATTTTCTGATAGTTCTGATATAAAATTAAAAGCATTAATAAAGGTAAGCTTCTTAGCTACCATTTTTGTTCAAAACAAAAAAAAATCTCACTACCCTATCAGCGACAGATAGTGATAAAAATGAAAAACATGCATATTTGACAAAAATCAAAAATGAAAAAAAAAACTATTGGCTAAATGAACACATCTACCTCACTTTTGCATCTACCTCACTTTTGAGTGTCTTACATATCCAAATTATGAAGATATAGATGGGAGTTTGTTGAAAGAAAAAAGGTAACAGAGAGCCAGTGTGGTGTAGTGGTTAAGAGCATGGGATTGGGACTCAGGCGATCTGGGTTCTAGTCCCCGCTCAGCCATGGAGCCAACTGGGTGACTTTGGGCCAGTCACAGACTCTCAGCCCAACCTACCTCACAGGGTTGTTGTTGTGGGGATAAGATGGAGGAGGAGAATGATGTAAGCTGCCTTGAGCCCTTTGTAGGAAAAAGGCAGGATATAAATGGAAAAATAAATAAATAAATAAAATAACAGCACATAGCAGTCATGGAAAAGGAACTATTGGATAACTGAGCACATCTACTTCACTTTGGAGTGTGTTGCATATCCAAACTATGAAGATATAGATATTAATTTGTTGGAACAAACAAGATGTCAGCACATAGCAGTCATACTTTCATAACCTAGTCAGACTATGATATCCAACAAGTATGTAAACGAAATATTTTTCAGATGACTGTTCAGAATCATTACTGAATATGTTAGGGTTTTGTTTGACAGAATTTCCATTTTAGATACACAAAAAGATTATAAAATGAAACAGATGACAATATTCCTGAAAAACCATGTCATCACTGGTTGTTTATATTCTAAATGTATGACTTAATATTCTTAAAATTCTGAGAGTCTGGTATAAGCAAGGCACAAGTTCTCTTTTCAGGATTAGCATTTACAGGAATTTACATTATATTATTATGATCATTACATTTATTTATATTCTGCCTACTCCCAGAGATTGGAACTCTAGACTGCTCACAACATTCAAATTACACAATTAAATCATTCTCAAGTATACAAAAGCTAAAAATACAACTGAATCAAGTACATATTAAAATTAAATCACTACATAGCTTAAAAACAGTTTAAAAAACATAAACAGTAAGATTAACCCAGTGCAAACTCACCGATCATTCCCAAGTACTTGCTGGAATAAAAAAGTTTTGGCCTACTTATGGAACCATGACGCAAAAGCCACCAGTCTAGTCTCCCCAGGAAGGGTGTTCCAAAGCCTTGGGGCAGCCACTAAGAAGGTTCTCTCCTGCATTCCCACCAGAAGTGTCTGTGAAGGTGGTGGGGCCAAGAGAAGGCCCTCCCCAGAAGATCTTCGAGCAGGCACTTATGGGAGAATATGGTCTTTCAGATAGCTTGGACCCAAGCCATATAGGGCTTTATAGATCATCACCAGCACTTTGAATTGTGCCTGGAAGCAGACTGGGAGGCAGTGAAGCTGTTTCAGTGGAGGAGTTGTATGCTCCCTGCAGTCATCTCGTCGGCAGACGGCCCACAGTTCCCTGAACCAGCTGATGTTTCCAAACACTGGTCAGAGGCAGCCCCACATACAGCATGTTACAGTAATCCCAACAGGATGTAACAAAGGCATGTGTCACTGTGGTCAAATCAGACAATTGTGTTGGAGCTGGGCTACTGTATGTGCTGAAAAAATGAAGTAAAGTAGCATGAGTTTTTACCATGAAGGTTCTGTTTATATTGCCAATTAAAATATCCACACCCTTGGATATTGAATAAACATCTAATTTTACCATGGTTCTTCCATGGAGCAAAAGAGCAAGTTAGGATTAGAAAGATACCATTTAAAAGGAAAAAAATAGAAAAAATGTTTTGCCTTATCCCAACCCAATGTTTTACCTTATATATTAGAGTGATTTTACTTATGTGGTGCTATGCAAGGATGAACTGTCATTTAAACTTTAAGGCTGATCAGACATTGAGAATTTCAGAATGCTGTTTCTTTTGCAATAATGCAGTCATTTTATATTCATATCAATTATACATTTAAAGTTTAACAGGAACAGTCCTGGGACAGAACTACCAGACTGCACTAGCACTTAAAAAGCACACAGACCACTGAGGCATTTATAGGTTCAAATCTTTATTGTTTTAAAATTCTACACGTCTTTTACAATACAATAATTTGTTACTTAAATGGCCTTTTTATAGTTAATGTACAATGGATTCTCTCCCCACCCCTCCCCCCGCAAAACTCAGTCATGAAATACAATTTCATCAATATGATTTTTTCTAAATAGATTAATACAAGAGTTCTCTGTGGCTTGGGAAGATTCAGCTGCTTCATTTAAATACAAGCACAGATACTTCCCTTCAAAATCTGTGATCAATCCTTCAAAAACACTTTTGAAGACTGCAGACTTACCTACGAATGATTCATGTCAGCCTAACAAGTACTTTTCTCTCTCTCTTTTGTATCGAACGGCTTTTTAATGCAGTGAAGCAAGTTGCCGTAGTTACCTTCTCGTCTACTGAGGCAAACTCATGTTGAAGAAAATTATGATTATCTGCATGCAATGAACACTCCTTTTTAAATAGCTGATGAATTTATACATATTATAAAGAATCTGTTAAAGAGTGCAAGTACTTTGATAATGATTTCACAAAAGGACATATGCTGGTAATGATAGCTAACATTTAACACCTAATATGAACTAATATATATTTAACAGGCAATTAACATGGCTAGTAAATAAGCCATGATACCCAGGATTTGCCCTTTCAGAAAATGAACTCATTTGGTCCACACTTCTAAAGTTATCCAGGTAAAAAACTGGAGTAGTTAGGCCAGACACTGTGATGAACTTGTTTCTAAAATGTAACATTAAAAAGAAAAAAATATGGTGGAGTGTTGTCATGTGACCTCAGTATAAAAAGATGGCCTACTACTTGGGAGTGATGAATGAGCACTGAAGGCCAAGCCAAAACATAAGGTAATGAGTTGCATTTCCATCCTGTGTTATACTTTCTTGTTCCATGGCACTGCTTTCACTCTGTAGAATTTTGTACCCAGAGGAACTTTGAATCTGTTTTGTGCCTAGGCAAAAAACAAAGAGTTATTTCAAACATTGGACCAAAACTAGTCAGAAGACAAGGCTGGGGTTTCTAGACTCAAAACCTGGTTTTGTGCGGAAGTGGGTAAAATTGCCAGCTACGGGACATTATATCTTCTTCCATCAAACAATTCTTATGTTAGACATATTGTCTATTATTTACACACAATAATGGTAGCACTAATAGCTGCACTATTTCTGCTGACTTAATTATGTACATCACATGTCCATTATGATTGTTTTGAGATGCACATGAAATACATGCAATGCAGAGGAAAAGACAGATCTCTGAAAAGTCATTAACTCTGGCTCCTAATGTAGATAAGAATTCTAACAGGATAACATGTTTTAAGCAAGTTGAAAGATAACTGGGGAGTGAACATTTTGAACTATGGGGCGGTTCACACGTCATGCTAGGCAACCCTGCAAATACACCAGTCAGTAGACTGATCATGGAAAAGCCATGCTATGTCTCATAAACAATCAAGCACACTATGGGTTGTTCTTCCTGCTGTTCGCCTTTACTGTCCCACTAGTATTCCACCATCCTTTGTAGCAGAACCTATCTTATGTCCCTAAGCCCGTTCCAGTTAATAACACTTCTTGTTTACTGCTATTTTTTCTAACTTTCTCAGTTTCAAAACTGCAAGCTAGAAAAATGGCCTCAGAAAATGATGAACTTGTTTGCTATTTTTTTTTAAGTTGTTGTTTTGGAAGCACATAAGTATGCACTTACAGGTGTGTGATATCCAAAGTCTTGCCTAGCTGATGCCCTTGCCAGTTGTCAAAGGGAACAAAGTGTGGTTGGTAGTATGGATGGAATTTGATAAGGTAAGACTGCATACTCGTAGAGGCTAATCTGTGCAAAGTTTCCACACTGATTGGGACAAAATGAATGGGGTCACATGGGGAGGTAATGTAAGTCCAGCTGGTACTGGCACCCCATTGCTCCACCCTGTTCTGCCACTTGTAAGTTGTTGTTGTTGTTATTATTATTACTATTATTTACCTTCTGGAAGATTTGAGGGGTTTATTTTCTGAACTGAGAAATATATGCAAATTCCATGGATGGGAAGTAAATGTAAGATGAAATGTAGGCATATTTCATGGCTGGGAAAAAGGTAGAATATGTTCTATTTTCTCTCCACTTGTACCTCAGCCATGGCATTTAGTATATAGTTCTCTGTCTAAACAATAGTGCATTCTTTGCTCCTTTTGACTGCTGAAGCTAACAAATACTGGATAGCTATTGATCCACACTGAAAGACCAGCCCACCTCCCACCCTCAAAAAAAAAAAGAAAAAAAAGGAGAAAGCAATGCAAAGATATTTGCACACAATTCTACAGCTGGGAAAAAAAGATAAAAGGTGGCAAACCAGTTATGTTCACTCCAAAGTACTGCTTGGGCATTAGTGGAGGGGCTGTCACTGACAGTGGCTTGGGAGAGATTGTGAAGAATGGTAAGGGGGATTATCAAATCAATACAAATAGCTCATTTAAAACAAATTTCAACATATTTACAAGTCACTTTTTCTGGGCCAAAAGCCTGCCAATGAAAGGTCATTAGATACAGAGTCACCTGAATCTTCCACAGCAAGCATTCCAGATCCTGGAAACAGTTGTCAAGAAGGACCTCTCCTGGACTCTGAACAGCTGGACCAAATATGCTCCAGGTGTTGGTCCTCTTTGAAGTCCTTAAGACCCTGACAGGCTCAAAAGGGAGGATATTGCTCTCAGTTCAGGTGGTCACAACCAGTATTTGAATTATGCGCAGAGATGGACCAACAGTCAGTGAAGCTGTTGCAACAGGGATATCACATACTGATTCTGGTCAATAAACTGGCTACAGAATTTTGAAGCAACTGAAGTTTCTGAATACTCTTTCAGGACAGCCATACAAAGAGTGCACCATTATAGTCCAAAGAGGATTTTATTAAAGTGTATGCCACTGTGCACAGATTTACAATGTCAAGTAATAGACACACTTGGCACACTAGCCTTAGCTCCTGGGCACCTCTGAACAATGGGCACCACATTCAGAACTGAATTCCAGAAATATTTCAAAACTCTGGATTTAACTCTCCAAGGGAAGAGTAACTCCATTTTAGACAAGTTTAAACTGATCTCTCCTAATCCACCTTTTGACTGACACCTTTGTGTCTTGCCTGGACTGAGCTTCATTTTGTCATTGGATCAAATACTGGCATGAATTCAAAACCTGAAGAACATTCTTGAATTTAGACAGAAAGAAGAGACTTCAGGTGTCATCAGCATACTAGTAACACCAAAGCTCCAATTTCTGGTTGGCCTGCCTCATCAGTTTCAATGGGCAATGTGCAAAAGTATCTTCTGAAACTATTCTTTCAAAGAACAGAACTGGAACAGCTGTAAAACAGTGGTTCCAGTGTCATTACAGTCAGGCAGTGAGGAAGGATATAATTGCACTATTGAAAGCTCTGGGATCCAGCAGTACCAACACTCTCCCTCACCAGGTCCAAGCAGCAGTTTGGTCTGATTTTGTGATGAATGAAAGTGACTGTGGGTGAATTACCTTCAATATTACTCTTAAAAAAGAATTGTGAGTAAAGATAGTACTCAGTAAGTTTAAAGATACTGAAACCCTCTTAATCCAATTTTAATTCACCATACTGAAACAAATGTTGAATCTTTACCTTTTTTGCCTGACAATATTCCTTTTCCATGACTTTTCCCAACACCCAAGGTCTTCGAGATGCACCTGAAGCTAGAAAGATTTTTTGGTCACTAGTGACATAATATACAATTATTGTCCCATCTCTTAAAATATGTTCAAAAGTGTACAAGGTCTACCAGTCACTTCATTTTATTGTTAATTACTTGATGGGGGATAAATAACACCTCCACACACTTGACATCATTTTACATATTACAGAACTCATATCACTCTGTTTTAAGCTTGCATTATTTTTCCCAACTTATATGAACAGATTTCATTATATTGCATAATATAAAAACTTTTCTAAGTAATTAGATGTTCATAACATAAGTCTTATTCAGGAATGAAAGCAGATAAGTGTTGGAGAACAGATCTTAACCTTCCCCAAGCTGTTGACTTCTGGATGTATTGGATTACACCTCCCATAGGCTGGTAATTATGCAAGTTGCAATCCAACACATCGGGGGGGGGGGGGGGGGTAACCAAATTAGGGAATGCTGGTCCATCTTCTCCTCTACACATTAGCTGCTATCAGATTATTATATGCAACTTTAAAAGAACTGAATTCACATGCTCTTTTACATTTATTATTGGAGCATACTGCTGATTTACAGCCATTAGTGTCTAAGCTAACACTTTATATTTACCAAATTTTAAATTATAGGATGATGCCATATAATAGGCTGTAAAGACTATTAAAAAGAATTATTAGTCAATTTGCATGATGGTGTTTTTTAAATGACCATCACAAAAGGAGAGAACTTATACCTATTGTCATCTAGGCCAGAAATATTTAATTTTTTCTTATTAATAGCTGGGAATGGCTCTGCATCCCTCTGTAGTGTTTCTAAAGTACACGTTCAGCTGCTGTTTTTACCATCACTAGAGGAGAGAAATCTGCTACCTATGATTTGATCTGTCTAGGCCAAAGGTGTTTCATCCTATTCCTAGTAACACCTGGGATTGACAACTGACAATGTTTCCCTCTGAGTTTAGCTTTATTTTTGGTGACAATAGAATTATTAACTGCTTTTATTTTTATGATGTTTTATATGCCTCCTATGAAATTGTTCTGTCTTTCAATATGAATAGGAATGTATTATTTTCCATTATGCTTTGCTGTGAACTGCTTTGCTCATACTGTATGGAAAATTAGTAGAGAATGACTAAAATTATACTTAAATATAATCTTAATTAAATCAAGCATGTATATAACTTTATATATCTAAATGTATAGATATATTTGTAAGTCTGTACATACAATACTACAACTTTATCCAAAATGATAAAATATTTTGAATATATCAGATAAATAACATATCTATCTATCTATCTATCTATCTGTCTATCTATCTATCTATCTATCTATCTATCTATCTGGCATATTTGTATGTTGTACACATAGCCATGAGGCTCTCATTATGACACTTACCACACTCACCTGGTTTGAGATCAAGTGCAGTGAGCGATTCTGAGTGCAAGAAATACAAAGTTGGGCTAACGGTAAATAATACATAGTTGTCATGGCGTTCATCCAAAATAATGAGAACCAAATCGCCAACCTGAAAACTGGATATAAAGAACAAGGCTTAGAAGGATATACTGTACAGCCCTATATATGTTCACTCAGACCAAAGTGTTACTATATTTAACAAACTTAACTCCTAATAAAGGACTGCTGTATATGTCTTTATGCCTTTTTAAATATGCATTTAGCTGGTGGAGACTCTTACATGGATGTTAATATTTTGCAAGCAACATGGGCTTGTAAAACAGACATCTATATTGAACAGGCTGCAGTTCTATAGGAAGAATCATACTGTGTTCAAGACTTGGTACCCTCAAGATGATGTGGACTACAAATCCCATAATCTGACCATTGCCCATGACAGCTAAGGCTTATAGCAGTCGGAGCCCAAAATGTAATGTCATTTTGTAAACCTTGCTGCGTCACTCTGAGTTCCTTTGGGAGGAAAGATGGTATATTAAATAAAATATTTACGCAACCAGAGGCACAGCATTCTTTTTTCTATTGATGATAATCTGTTCAATTATATTGCATTTAAAAGTAAGAGGACCCATCTGGATCCTTAGTATCATATATAATAATATAAGCTCCTGCTTACAGTAATTAATTTTTACTAAATTTGGTATTGTCAATCCACCTCTCAGAGCAGGGCTAAATTTTACAATGCTTCTAAATCTTAAGCTTTTATTAGTCCCAGCTAAGTAAATATTTCCATTTTTATTTTTCTATTTTTTTAGGCTAGGATTTTATTTTTTTAAGATGTGTATACAAAGATATATTTTGAAACAGAAATAAAAATTCTAATTAAGTGTTTAAGGCAATTATGTAAACTGAAATGAACCAAAGGAGATAACCAATCCACTCAACAAGTTTCTGAAACCATTTTTCAGTCTGTATTAAATTAGCTTTTTCAAGAAACACCTAGCATACTAGGATCTTGATGTTAGTCTGTTCTTTAGAAAAAGTGGTGCTTGACAATTATCAACATATATACTTACTCTCTAATAGCAATTTTTTCAGAATGTCTTAGAGACACTGAAGACATGCTTTGAGACATCTGCAAAAATGAGAAAGCATAATTATCCTCTGCCAAGTTGTGATATAATATGCTTAGGGCACAGCTTAATCAAAGTCAGTCTGAGAACATACTGAACTAAAACAGAAGCCTTTGGATTTTGACATTACTATTACCACTTAGTATACTGCCTAAGGACCGAAATAGGTCACTAGGGGATTTCCTTTCAATGCAAATTGCAGTTTCTCTGGGGAACAGACAATCAGCTGCACTATAGAGTAGGAAGATGGGGAAAATGTGATATTGGGGTGAAATGTGGCAACAGAGAATGTGTGCATGTGCTACATAGTACACAGAGGAGAATAAGGTTTATGCTATAGAGCACTGTAATCCAGGATTTAATCTCAGAGGAGCTAACTGTTCTGGTATATGTGACTAAAACCTGGTTGAGCAAAGAGTCAGGATGTTAATCCAATCCAGCTTTGTCCACAAGACTTTTACATGCAGCAACACATTTGATTTGATAGGTAGGAAAGTGGAATCAAAGTGATCTACCTTGAATTCATTCTCTTACTGCGGTACATTTTCCAGAAATCTCCAAGATTTAGGCGTGAGCACCTTACAATACACAGCAGCAAGACAAGACAGGGATGATGGCAAAAGAAGAAGGGGACAGCAGAGAATAAGGTCACTCCATAAGATGGAGTCACTAAAGCAGTTGGTGTGAGCTTAGGTCGACTCCAAGGGATGGTAGAGGACAGGAAGGCCTGTAGGAATGTTGTCCATGAGGTCATGATGGGTTGGACGCGACTTCGCAACTAACAACAACAGCAACCATCCACCCAACGTATCCCTGCCTGAACAGATTCAAGGTGGTCTTGAAGGTTTCAAAGACGTTGGCATCCTTCAAACTGATTGCGTTGGTGGACTACCATATTCAGGCCAATTCCCTTTTCTATGAATGGGTTAGGACTTCATAGCAACCATGGAAATGCCTCCACTAACATCTGACCTGACAGACAACACACGCTTGTTCTGGTTTTTGCTAGATGAGCTGAAGATAATCTGTTGGATGCAGCAGTAGTGGGTGGTGTGCTAAAACAACAACAATGATGTGCACAGTACAGGTTTTACTACTGAGATGTCGGTATCCCCCTTCCCTTCCCAGTGAGGGAAGAAGGGCATTAGCACTCTTTTCTAATTTTTCTTATTTGCTGTAATTGTTACTAAATTTTACTTTAATGGCACTTACATTGCAGTTATTGTATTTAGGGGCAGTATTTGCTTTTTTAACTTTACATTTAACATTAAAATAGAATATATGAAATAATTCTACATCTTGTTCATAGTTCTGTACGTACCGAAGAAGGAAAGAAATGCCTAATAAAAATAATAATGCAATGCCTGCATGAAGCTTTAAGTTTTAATACTTGATGTACCACAATGTATGATGAGGGGACAAAATTGTTTAATATGTGTTCCCAGAAGATAGGCTGGTACAACTACAACCATTTTTGTAGGAACAGAATCAATTCACAGTATTTTTGTAAGGATACCAAGGTGATATGAATCTGCTCCCCTTTCATTAAGTTTTTCCTTTCATTAAAAATGTCCTAAAAAGTTTGAATGTTCAATCAACCATCTTTCACATGTGCTCCAATCTGAATAAATCCTGATATTTGTGGAGAAGATAAAATGAAAATCCAATTGCCTCATCATTTTGCAAGAAAGAAAAAGAAATAGCCCTCAGCAATGCATAAGCTATGAAGTTACCTTATTTAAACATGTCCATACCATGATCACTGATTAAAAACCAAATGCTACTTTGAATGGCAAAAGTTTTTCTTATTCTATATTGTGTACCCTAGCACAGGTTAGACCACAGGTGGGCAACCTGTGGCCCTCTATATTTGCTGGTCTAAACTCCATCAGCCATAGCCAGCATAGCCTATTAACAGGGAAAATGGGAGTTGTTAGCTTTCAAATGTTTTGGTTTAGAAATTACCTACTTCTCGCTAGATTATGACCTTGTACTCTAAATTCATTCAGATTAACTGTAATCCCTGCTTCTGTGTTTATAAGAAATGTAGAGCAGAATTTACACTTCCGTAAGCATGCAATGCTAGATCAGACAAATATATGTCCAAACTTCCCTAGCTGCTCTATTTTGTGCTCATATGGAACATATAAATGAAGGTATGTTCCTTCTGGACAGCCCCAGAAATTTGAACTGGGAGAAGAATACACTTCACAATTCCTCCTTGTTATTAACATCAGACATATGATCAGAAGATTATCATGGTGACGTATATGAAAGGAAGTGTTTACTGATAACATCTTGGAGCATCAAGAAAAGAAATACAGTTATGTCTTACTCGTTTCAAAACCAAACAGTAGTTATAATGATTAAAGACTGGCAAAAACCAGCTTCAAGTTATGCTTACTTATTTGTATAATAATTACTTTTTTCTGTGTAAAATCGCGATGTGTTATTGCCAAAAGCTGTCTTTAATCAGACATCAAGCTCTCAAATGTCCTTTGGGGGATGGCCAGTTTAGCACAAATCAAAGAAAAATATGACAGTTTTACACAGGAAAGCATCTTCTACACAGAAAAGGTTAACAGCAGTTTTGGATGTTGACAAATTTAAGGCTTCAGTTCTAAATACCTAGAAACAAGCAATTTGAAATCAATGAGACTTATTTTCACGTAAATTTGAGTAACTGAGCACACCACTGAGAAATATTAGTCCCACATAAAATACTATTCTATTTCCACATTATTATTATTCAAAAGTATTATAATTGGTTTCATAGTTTCAAATAATTTGTAACAGAAATCTGAGGCAAATTTATATCCAAAGAAGGCAGAATTAAAATAAGCCATACTTGATCATGTGAACTCACCTGTAATAACTAACAACCCTGCATGTATTGTAAGTACAGTGGTACCTTGGCTCACAAACACTTCGGTTCACGACAAAAATTTCATAAAAATGTTAACTCAGGTCATTGGGTGGTGACCATGATCGCGGCCATCCCCCCCCCCCAAGTGGGGAGATGGCTGTGATTGTGCTGGGGGTGGGAGGGGAGATGGCCGAGATTGCCCCCATCTTTCCTGCACAAGCGCACCTGTGATTGCGCCCCTCTTTCCTGCAGGAGCACAACTGCGATCTTGGCCATGTCCCCCCACAACATGATCGCACCCTTCTCCCCCACAAGCAGCCCATGTTCGTGCCCGTCTCTCCACCCCAGCGTGCCCGCATTTGTGCCCATCTCTCCCCACAGCGTGCCCATGTTTGTGCCCATCTTTCACCCCCCCCAGCACATCAGGATGATGGCCGCGTGCAGGGGTGATGAGCTCGATTGCGGTCATGCTGGGGGAGCGGGGACATGGCTGCGCTCATATTCAGGGTGGGGGTGGGGGACATGGCTGCAATCTTTGTTGTTCTTTGTCACTTTGCTTCACATTTTTCTGATTTTAAAAAAATAGTTACAGAATGGATTAACCTTATTTACATTGAACCTTATGGGGAAATTTAACTTGGCTCACAACCATTTTGGGACACAACCAGAGTCCTGGAATGGATTAAGTTCGTGAGCCAAGGTACCACTGTAGTTATAATATGAATGTGGGGGAGAGGGTGGGCAGAGAGCCAGTATTTGAAACAGGGGTATCCTGCCTTAAATCAGCGGTAGCAGAAAATAGTTCAGGATCCACTGGTAGCTCCCTAGGTGATTTTCAGTAGCCCAGCCAGAGTTTCTAATAGAGGTTCAAGCAGTAATGTGCATGAACTTCTTTGCTTCAACACGAATCATGATTCAATATTTTGGTAAATACTGCTTGGACCAATTTAGAGTCTCTGCTTTGAGACCTGTACCAAAGTTTAGAAATCCATCTTTACCTTTCCCCATAGCATAGTGATTAGAACCTCATTGTAATCAAATGGACCATAAGATTACAAGATGGACCTGCCAGTTGCTTCTTTTTCTCTCAGTGGCATTTAGAATTAAGAGAGCAAATGAAAGTATTTGAAGATCAAAACTGGTGTATCTCTAGCACACAAGGGGTTGACAAAGCTTTGCTCTGAAGCACCTTCCTTTCTGTTGGCATTGGAGAAATGTCTGCTTCATGCTAGGATCAAAAGAATCAGAATAGAGCAACCCACTTGAACATGTATCCAAACTCAATGGTTTAACAATAGCAACAAAAGACTGATTCTCCCACCCTTGGATTGCTAAAACATACAAATCAGTGTAAAGTCTAACAACTTCTGCTCAACAGTTGCCTTCAGATTTCAGTTTCGGTTTAATTTCACTCTCCACTTTTCTGAAGTTGGAGGGAAAGCTCTAGGTACTGGACCATGTCTTACACACTTTGAGAAGATAAAGTTTCCTGCATTTTCCCATCTTTTTCCTTTGTTTTGTTTTGATTTGATTTAGTTTTTTCCCCTCTCTCTATCACTTTCTCTCTCTTTTTGTTTCATTAGACAGAATTAAAGCTGATTAATGATATCTGCTCTTAAGAATCAGTGGACTGCAATGGATTGTGCTGTTATTGTGGTTGGAGCTAAAAAGTTTATTTTTGTTTTGTTCTGTTTTGTTAACTTTTCCCCTTGATGGATAGGTTTCATTTATTATTATTTTTCATTCACACTTCATATTCTTGTTTGTTTTTTTAGTGTAAGAATATAGGAAACACAGATGGCATTACAAAGTGTACTATAACTATAATGTAAACCTTGAATGACTCCAAAATAAATTTTTATTTTGGTAAAAAGAACAAGATTTGCATGTGTATAAGGGCAAGCAATTTATTCACAATAATACCATGTTTAAAATGATTCCTTGGAATGTCAAGGGCCTAAGGAATCCAATTCAACAGAAGAAAGTGCTTTCAAAAATAATGTAATATGGTACTGATGTGGACTGTTTTTTTTTTTTTTTTTACAGGAAATGAATCTGAGAGCAGCAGATACACATCAGCTGACAAAAGACTGGATGTGAGAGCTCTGTGGAACAGATACTTCAAACAGGTTTAAGGGGGCAATTATCTTAATCCATAACCAACTTAGTTTCAGTTCAACTAACCATTATTGATCCTGAGGGTGCTTTCTCCAGTCATGTTTCATGAATGTTTTTGCCAACTATTTGGTACTTCTATGATGATGTGATTATGACTGTATGAGATCTCAGATAATCTCTTGGACAGGAATACATCAACACCTATGATGCAAGTAATAGTGTGATTTCCAATTCTAGTGTACAAGGTAAAATTTGGCCACATTAACCTATGGAAAATGTTGATTCATAGCTCTGAAATGTTTCCCTCCTTTTCCAAGTTGGGCTGGTTCTCTTATTAAGCCTGCAAATCTTCACTAGGCAAACTTGAAACTGCAAAGTCATGTGCCCACCTCTGAAAAGTCTTCTTTTGTGCAAGAGTTGGGCCTCCTCTTTACAGGTATTAGACAGGGATATCATCCTTCCCCACTGATATTCAAGTAATGTTTAGATTCCTACAAAGTGCTATTCAACAAAATCCAAATATCCATGGATTTGTGCTTAGTAAGTTATAATTCAAACTTATTACTCATGGCAATGATCTTCTATTATTTTATTTAGCAACTCCATTCATCTGTTCCAGGTTTGATACAGATGATTCATGAAATTTGGATACGTATCTGGTTATTTTATTAACTGATCAAAGCTGAAAATCATTTCTGTTGAAATGATTTTAATCATCATCTAATACACCCCATCATAGTATGCCATCTAACTGGCAGTTTAGACTTCATGCTGAGTCTATTAGCTGGGAAAACTTGTTCCAAGAGTCATATGACAAAAGATTATGTAAGCTGATTAACAAGATCTCAAGGGGCATTGATGGATGTGCATCTATAAAGTCAAGACTATGGGGTAGGGTAAATACACTTAAAATGAATAGAATACTGCAACTTGTTTATACCCACGCAGATAAGCAGATGAAGCTCTCATCCTGCTCTCCCAACATTGTTGCTTCTTAAGGTTTCAAAGTGTATTATTGGCTATCCTTATCTCATTTGTTCTGCTAACAGCCTACTCTGGAACACACTGTGGAGTGATCTGACTGGGTTAGGACTTCCCAGTAAGTCTGCTTTAAACCTGGCAAGCATTTCTAGAAGCTTAATTATTTGTTTTGCACATTTTTATGATGTTCCACTCCACTATGAGTATCTTTGAAAAGGGATGCAACTTTCTATCAAACTGGATAGACTTGGACTCACTGTCCTTTCAATATAATATGGGGACTATCTGTTGACTTGTGCTTGATTTCTGTCTTTTCCACTTATATTAGTTTTCTCTCCTTGTTATTGGAAATATTGATTCAGGTTGAACAATTCCGACTTAAAATTCATGCCTATGTCTATTATCAGTGAATAAATATGATACACAGGGATCAACCAAGAATGGAATATGGTGTGGTGAACTAGTTAAGAGTGCAGGGCCAAGACTCAGGAGATATGAGTTCTAGTCCATGCTAAGACATGGAGCTGACTGGGTAACTTTGGGCCAGTCACAGACTCTCAGCCCAATCTACCTCACAGGGTTGTATTTGTGAAGATAAGATTAGAAGGGGGAGAAGAATTATGAAAGTCATCTTAAGTTCCTTGAAAGGAAAAAAGGATATAAACATAAAAATAAATAAATAAAAGGGTGTGTTGTTATGATCTATTTCACAAGATGTCATGGATCTTAAACTACTCTTAAATGAGGAAAACTGATGTTTGAATATACTGGTTGTCACAGTGTCTTTCTGATAAGGACTTAATTAAATTGGACATTTTTTGGAAGTGTAATGCTGATAATGCTTCTCTTCTCCACATGTTTTGGCAATGCTCAGTGGCAGCTTCCTTTTTTCAAACTAGGTAATAATTCAGATAAAGCTAATGGAGGAAAGTTGTTTAACATTCGAGGATTCATATGTTCATTTGATTTTCCTACCAATCTCTTGGAATTTAATCCAAGGTCACTGCCAGTTTCTGCACTATTTTGACAGTTAAAAGGCTAACATTACAGCACTGGAATAATAAATAGTCCCCTGCAATTGCACAATGGAAGGTGGATTCAATGAAACTTTTCATTTGAATGGGTACCCCTTTAGGTGCAATGTACAAATGGTTAAGTATATGGATATTTCAGGGTCTCTTTGCTGAAGTATATGCATAATTATTTTAATAACAATAGCATGTTCTATTATATTCTAATAGATTGGGATACATAAAATATCTAGTTAGTGCTACGTAATTTTAAATATTTTATTTCAAAGTGTAATGCCTTAGTTTTTTGTTGTTTTCATTTCCTATCCAATGGTGCAGCTTGGTTTTCATATTTTGTGCATGTACATACAGGCACACACAGAGCACATGTGAATCAGTAATGATGGTTTCTTGGAATGCTTATGAGCAAATACTGATTGTACAAAAAAAAAAGAAAGCTACGGGAGGATACAGTAGGAGTTAAGCTTTTACCACTGAACACCCACTTTTACTTTCAAGTAAACATATTTAAACAAACCAACAAACCCCACCACTCACAGAACTGCAACAGCAGCCGATTTCCGATCTCATCAAGTGTTCTAGATCCCCCCGTGGCCACACTTCACTCATTATGACACTATACTACTAAATTCTTTCTGTCAGACCAAGTCAACCTGTTTTGGAAGTACTGTTGGTAAGGTTGCCCCCCCACCATATACCAACTTCAACTGTTTACAGATATTTTTAAAGCATTAATTTTTAATATTTGAACACACTGCTCATGTAAACCATCACACACAAAGACACTTTCAATATTATTTTCCATGTTTTGTTTAAGAAGAAAACTGAAAAGATTAAACCCTGTTCATGATTTTAAAGTATTTGGCTTTTCTTCTGCCTGTTTTTTTGCCATTGCATCCAAAGGTATGTATTAACATTTTGATTTAAAAAGGTATATCCATTGAGTTAGCTTACTTATTACCACATCTTTAGGCATAGTATTTTAATCTGCAAAAATGTACCAAAATGTTGATAAGTTCAACTATATGTTTTTTTTTAAAACAGTACTTTGATTAGCCTTATAAACAACTTACCAATCTTTGATTAAGCCTCTTATTTTCCTCCTCTTTCAGCTGAAGTGTCTGTTAGAGAAGATAGTACAATTTGTTCAGTGTTTTATGTAAATATGTTTCACATTTATTTATTATTAATTTTTATTTTTATATACCACCTCAGTCCCATATGCTCTGGTGGTTTAGAAGAGATTAAAACCAACAACAATTCAAATTAAGAATTTGAATATTCTAAAAACCCATATTAAATAAAACTAATCTGGGAAGGCCTGTCAGAAGAGATACATCTTTCACTCCATCTTCAAGATAGCGCTCTGAGATATCTGATACATCTCTCCTGGAGACCATTCTATCATAAAGCAGGACCTCCCATATGCATGTGGATCAGTTCCTAACCCCCCAGTGGATGCCTGAAACCACAGATAATAGTGAACATTTTTATATGGTACATTTTGTTTTTCACAATTTCATTTGCTCTCACCTCAGCCTATGATTATTTTCTTTCCCCTTTGAAGCAAGAATGTTCACTTACAGAAAGCACTTTACAACTTCTCTTTCAGTTATGGTCTACTGTGGTTAACTGCAAATGCTGTAACTGAGCCAGCAGATATGGGGGTCCTGCTGTATACATTTTCAATATTTTTTGGCACCAATCCAGTGCCCACCTATTTGTCAGTAAGCCTAATTCAACTCAAAACAGATTCACACTACTGTGCCATATAGATTTTAGTAATCCCTCTTTAAGAGTTTAAGAATCAGTTTCTGATATAAGAAAAAACACCTGTTCAGAACAACTGTGCTTTTCACATGATTTAAAAGTGCAGACTGAAATGTGGTATTCTGAAATGACTGATTTATTTTTCTTAAAAACAGCTCTATAACATGGAAACCTAATTCTAATTAAGGGAAGTTACCATTTTTTTCTCCCCCTAATGGGTAGAACAGCCAAAAAGGCTAATAGATGACATAAAACCTCACATAAATCCTCAGAAGTCTTTAGCAAGACATATAAACTTTGGTGATGCTATTCCATTTTGCCCTTGACAACTAGGTCCCCTTTATGACACCTATGCATGAAAGTTTTGGAGGAATTCTAAAACAGTCATCCATGCACTGTGGCTTGCTATAACTCTGGGTTAAAATTCCCTTCACCTCTTACAATGAGGGCTAAGGCTGCTGGAACTAGGAGTTGTAGGTGAAGACATTTGGACCTACAAATGGAACTGGGAGTTGTAGGTCAAAACAAGTTGTCAACTCTGCAGCAGACAATTCATCCACAAGCACTAATTTTTTTGCAGAGCAGTGTGGAATATTCTCTACCTTATTGTCACATGGCTAGCCAGATGAAATGTGCATAAGCTGTTTAAAAACCAGCTACACTTTCAACAAGTCAATGCAAATTAACACACATAATATTGTCACACTAGCAGTAGCTTTCTATGACCTAAAACAAAAGCCTTTTTCATTTGCTGATTTTTTTTAAAGTGGCAATGCAAGGGATTAATCCTGGGGTCAATTAAAGTGACAGCTTTAGAACACATTCAAAGCCCCTTCTCTGAAGTGGCTGGCAGCAATATTTATCAGAAACTATGCAGACTCGGAGAGTAAAACTCCCTTTACCTTTGAGTAAATTGGTCAAAATGGGTCCTATTTTCTTCCAAAACACCCATCATCAACCTGATGTCTTCCAGATGTACTGGACTTTAGTACCCAGCTAGTATGGACATACACTAAATTGCTCCAGAAAAGGGGGGGATACCCCCCCCCCAGGCATTTTCTTCCCTGCTAAATCTTTAGAGCAAGGTTGGCTTTCCATGTGGCTAATTAATTCAGTAAACATACAATAATACATTTATACATGTAAAGTGTCTTCAGGATAGATTAACTATTTTCAAGTAGATTGATATCGGAAAGCAGTTTACTCACTTTTTCTAACAACAATATCCTCTGTTTTTCTTCAGACAACATCTGAACATTTTCACTAAAAACAAACCAAAACCCAGAAACGGTTAGCAAGTAGAGCAACTTTACTAACCTCTTCTGGCTGAGATCAATTATTTTAAGAAATGAACATATCAATTTAAAATAACTGTCAATAATATTGTATTCATTTTGACATTCATTTATTGCAATATAACTGGTAAGCTATTTCTCACTGCTAAGAAATGAATTACAAAATAAATGCTACATCTGCGTATATTTATGCATCATAATGACTCTGAGAACATACATGATATTCACTGATGTTCATTCAACCACCTGATCAGAATAGTGTGCTAAGAATATCAAAGGAAATTTAGCAACTATTTTTGAAGTGAAGAGTCCATACAAGATGCTTTTTCCTTTTAGTTTTCATGTGATAAAGTAGGTGTGTGAAAATATCCCCATGTGCTAATATATATCATGTTACTATGCTCTGAAATTTTCTAGAAGACAGTATGTTTGCAATATGGTACTATGCTGTTCCATTGTGGAGGTTGTTGATTATATGGGAAATGTTATCCCCAGATTGTTATAATGTATCAAGACTTAGGTTTATTTCATACAGGCCTCGTTTACCCACTTAAGTTAATTCTGCATCACTGCAAAAGCTAAATATTAAGCCAGTGACAAGTCAACTGGACAGTATGTCTTTGACAGGTAATTAAATGAGATAAAACAAATAGCTCAAGTTTAGCACTAGTTGAGGCTTGAACAGTAGTTTTTGTTGCACATATATTAAGTTTTGCATAGATAGTGAAACAGTAGCTGCGCATGCTGGCCTACAAAGTGTGAATGATTTAATGCCTGACAAACAGCACATATACATACAATTTCAGTGCTCAGTTCTTACAATCGTTTCACTTAGAAAAGTCACTAAAGAACTACAAAAATTGGTATACCCACAGTAGCTGTGTAAACAATTGTACGCACATAAGTCTACTACCTCATATTTCAGGGAAAACAATGGTTCTTGCTACTTATACAGGGAAGTCTCTGGATGCAAGAGAGTGTACAATAAAAACAGAAACTCATGGACTAAGAAGAAACCAAGTACATCAGTTACAAATCCTGCTGACTTCAGGTGGATTAAATCTGAATAATGATACAGGGTAGCACCACTATCTCAAATACAGTTAAGCATGCTTACTTTAAAGAGGACCTGTGTGTATGCTTGGGGGGTGGGGGAAGGTGTCCAGCAATATGGGTTGTTCAGAAAATTTTAAATTGAAAATTTCTGGAAAACAGTGTTATTTGCTAATGGAAATGTTCTGATGCCCTACAACAGGAATGGGCATGATATCTGACCTAGAACTCCTGTCACCCCTCATTCCTGGCTATGCTGTCTAGAGCTGATGAAAGCTGCATGCCAAAACATCAGGAGGGTCACTATGCTCAGCTATGTTGTTTGGTGAATGCTGCAAGTTGTACAAACCTGTTGTACTACCAATTTTTAAAGAGAGATGTGGGGGGTATTTGGAGAAATACAGGCTAGTTACTCCTGTTCTGGATAGACTAGTTGAAAGGCAGAATCAATATATACACAGAAGGACAAGCTCTGCTGAAAAAGAATCAAACTGGCTTCTTCAAAGATAAGTCCTGTCTCAGTAACCTATTAAAGTTCATTGAGAGAGTCAGTAAACAAGAGGACGGGGTGATGTAGTAGCCATTTTTTACTTTTGGATTTCCAAAAGGCTTTTACTTACTTACTTACTTACTTACTTACTTACTTACTTACTTACTTACTTATTTATTTTATTTAGAACATTTTTATGCTGCCCCATTCGCAAAAAGCCTCGGGGCGGCTTTTTTGCCAATATCCTTCACCAAAGGCTCCAGAGCAAACTCTGTATTCATGGAATAAGTGTGGGGGTGGGAGAAGAGAAAGTGCTCTTTATCTGCTCTGTTCTTTAACCAGTTAATGAACCAGAGAGTGTGGAAATAAATGGCAATTCCTTCCAATTAAGGAATGGAAACAGTGAAGTCTCACAGGATTCTGTACTGAGACAATGCTGTTCAACTTATCCATAAATATTCACAAATTGTATCATTATTGGTCTTTTGTGGTTGTGAATATTGTATTTTTTATTGTTCTATCTTGCTTGGATTTTAACATGGTGTAAGCCACCCACAGAGCCTTGCCTAGTGGCGTGGCATATAACTTGAATAACAAATAAATAAATGAGATAAAATGAAATGAAATGCGGAGTAAACAGTAAAGTGCCCTAGTATTTAGGGTTGCTAAAGTCAAAGGGACTATGAGGATCCAAAGCTTTCTTTAAAGCTAAGAGAATGAGTATCAAAATAGCATTTGTGGTTCCGTGTAAGCAAGTAAGTATAAAGTAATTCATGTGTGCATGCGTATGTGTGTGGGGGGGATCCCAAATTCAAGAACAGGTTGATGCAATCTTAGCTAACAGTGACTGATTAAGAAAGGGATTTTGGGGTGTTGGCAGAAAGATTAATGAAAATGTGGACCCAGTGTACAGTTGTTGTGGGAAAGACAAACTCCAGGTAAGAAATAATTAGGAATGGAATTGAAAATAAAACTACCAAGATAGTATTCCTTTTATACAAATCTTTGGTGTGACCCTGTATAGAATATTGTGTACAGTTCTGGTCATTGCACCTGAAAGAAAGATATTACAAGCAGTTCCTGGGTTACAAATGAGTTCCAATCCTGAGAAAACGTAAATTTGTCTTTAAGTCAACTTTGTATGTAAATCAGATCACATATAATTGGCCCTCCACATCTGTGGGCGTTAGGGGCACAGGACCCCTGTGAAAGTGGAAAAATATCTCTATTCCTCCCCTCAATAAAACCTCCAAAATCTCACCAGTGCTTCCTCTTTGCAGCAAGGAAATACAGGAGAGATTTCCCTCTCCAGGTGGGCAGGGCAGGAAAGGCATGCTTTGGAAACCTCCCTCCCTGCTTTTGATTCCTCTCTCTCTATGGTGATGGTTTGGAGGCCCTCCCTCTGTCCCCTTCTGCTTCCCCTCCCTCTCTCTCCCTCTCTCTCTTTTTGGTGATGACATTTTATAGGTTGTTTGTAACCTGGACATTCGTAACTCTGGGCCTGTTCACATTAAGTTGGAGAAAGTGCAGAGAAGAACAACTAAAACAGAGGGTGGAGTACCTCCCCTATGAGGAATGGTTACAACAACTGGGATTCTTTAGCTTAGAAAAAAGGCCAGTAAGGGGAGACGTGATAGAAGTGTTTAAAACAATGCATGGTGTGGAGAGGGAGGCATTTTTCTCTCTCTTCCATAACACTCAAACCCAGAGTCATCCCATGAATTGATTGGTGGGAGGTTTAGGAACAATTAAAGAAAGGACTACTTCATACAGCATATAGTTAAACTATGGAATTTATTGCCATGGGAAGTGGGGATGATTAGCAAGCTGGATGGCTTCAAAAAGGGACTGAACAGATTCATGTGGGGCGGGGGGAGGCTATTAGTGGCTACTAGCACTGTTGGCTACATTCTATCTCCCATTATCAGAGGCAGCATGCTTACATACACTAGTTGCTGAGGAGTTTGGGCAGGAGGAAGTCTTGTACCCATCCTGGATGGTTAGTTTACCACTGAGTAAACAGATTCCTGGACCAGGTGGACCACTGGCTGGATACAGCATTGGTTATCTTAGATTCATAACTGATACATAGCACAGCCAAAAATAAACAAAAAATGAATTACTAAGAGTTCATTGTTTGAATAGAGTTATAGCCAAATATGAAGACTAAAACACAGGTTTGGGTTCTGATTTACATTTCAAATGTAAATATACTAGAAGGCATTCAAAGAGACTGAAAACTTGGAAAATTATGGCTATCCTATGCATGGTGAAAGGAGGTGGAGGTTGCCTTTGCACTAGTGAGATACAAAGCACTTAGACTGCAAATTTTGACTCTTAAAGTGTTTGGTTTCAAAGTGGATAGAAGGAATGTAAGATGCTGCCAGGATACTGCAGGCAGAGCTTGTCCCCTTTCTCCCCTGTTCCCCACCCTCCATCTTACCTGCCAAACTCTGCCCCTTACATTGTTCTTATGACTTTGGATCCATAGCCAGTGTGGTTCTTTCCACATCAACTGTGAGAGAAAACTTGCCTCAGATGAAGCAAGTTTCTGACGGCAGAGCTGAGCATCCAAAAAATCTTATTACTGTCTAAACTCTGCCTACAGATATCGAATCATGCTGTCACTGTGTATTTTCTTTTAAATAATCAGATCTTATTCAAGGGATGGGAATTCTGAGCTGCCTAGGAACACAACTATCAAGCAGATATTACATGACATAAATATATGAGAGCCAGTGTGGTGTAGTGGTTAAGAGCATGGGACTGGGACTCAGACGATCTGGGTTCTAGTCCCTGCTCAGCCATGGAGCCAACTGGGTGACTTTGGGCCAGTCACAGACTCTCAGCTCAACCTACCTCACAGGGTTGTTGTTGTGGGGATAAGATGGAGGAGGAGATGTAAGCTGCCTTGAGCAGGATATAAATTGAAAAATAGATAAAAATAAAAATACATACAATACAAACAACTGTTCAAAAAGAAGTCATAGACAAATGTGAATGTTCTTTAAAAGAAACTCTCTTCCACTTATTTATTTATTCCAGTGCAAAACCTCTCTACTTACTTTACAGCCATCATACTAGTTTCCATTGTGGAATCCATTCTTCCTTCCTCTGTTGTATCTGAAGTCAACTGGTCAGTTTCGGCTGTAAAATCAGCTGCACAAGCACCAGAAGATTCTGAAGGAGGAGGTAAATACGTTGTTGCAACAAAATTACTACTTCTCAGCTTATTAACTTCTTCTTCAAGTTTCTTCTTCTCTTCAAGTAAGCGAGCTCGGTCTTCAGAAAGGGTTTCAATCAGATCTGAACAAGAGGCAGGCAGTTACTAATAATTAATATTCCAAGACAGTGCAATACAACGCATAATTATTTGAATCCAAATTACAAATTGCTTAGAATTCACACTTACCTTTGTCCCTTTCTTGCTGCTGTTGTATCATTTTTAATTTGTCACTAAGATCATTTATTATGTTTTCTTTTTTCATTTTTTCTCTTGTTAGAACAGTGTTAAAGGTAGTCTAATAAGAGAGAATTAGCATTATTTTAGGTAATAAACCACACAGGAAAAGTCCATAAATACTATTTTCTTTCCATTTCCCAATAGGACACAATCCTATGCAAGCTGAGACATTAAAAAATCCCACAGTCCTCAATATCTCAAAACAGTTTTCCCCCCATCTAAACATACAAAGGATGCATCCTTAGAAGTATAAACCTGAAATGTATCTAATATCGCTCTGCCATATTACTGGTAACTTGTACCTTGTGAGAATCCATTGAACCTCTCCCTTAAACTTAAATCAGTAAGACAAATATGGTTCTTATGTCACATATCTTTCTATGTCTGGCAAATACCCAATTGCAGAAATCAGTCAGATGCTAATACTTGTCACATCAGAAAGGCTGGATGTGAACCTGTTTAATCTGCTAGACTTGCTTTGGGACCACCAGAATTTGAATTAACCTCCCCATCACCCCTGAGTTTGCCTACATATAGTTTTTGTTTTTAATCGACTATTCCTTTGTTTCCTTGCCTCTCTACCACATCCCACTAGCAATACATCCTCTAATAACATAATGGAGACTATATGGAAACTGTTTGAAAGGTGTACTGAAAGGAACAGGGATTGCTAATAGCAGAAAATTGAGGAATGATTACCTGCTGAACAAGATAGCAAAACAAAGATGCTCCTAGCTGCTTTAAACCACTCCTGAACAAGTGTATCTATAACCTGAAATCATGGAACAGCCAATTCTACCTGCTGTTCTGCAGTGAGTGATGTTCGGATGTTTTGCATTTCCTCATTTTTTCTTTTCTCATGTTCTTCAAGCTGTTCCAAAAACTTCACCTTTTCTTCCTGGAGTTTCTCTTGAAGTTCTGCAACCAAACTTGATGCAGATGATTCAACCAAACTTGAGAAAGGAGACATACGTAAAATCTAATCAAACAGACCAATTCAAACAAACCTAAAAAGGCAAACTCTCAAACCTCAATATCATATTACCCAGTGGATATATAGAGCAAGGAAAGTTAAGTTTCTGGCTAACATTTGCAGCCAATTGTAGCCTATTAATTCTACATCAAGAGGCATTTATGTTTGGGAAGTCCTGCATATGAAGTATGGGAGATGCTTTAAAAAAGGAGAAAATATAAGCTTTTACATATTTCGAAGTCAACACTGTAATATAGAGCCACCTGGCTAGACTGGCAAAAAAACCTTCCATTCTTTGCAATCTCACTCATGCTAACATTATCTTTCCTCAGCCCTTTTCAAAACATTCCATCCCATAACCCTAAAAAAATCATGAATGTCAAGTTGTGACAGCCAGCAGTGGAGGAAGAAAACAAGCAGGAAGGAGAAGGGAGATCCAAAAGTAGCAGGCAAGAAGCAGGAGGACTTACTTCAATGTAAAGTGAAGCAACTTGCAAAAAGGTAAGCTCCAAAATGGAGAATGAAATTGACTAGCACATTGATAAGACAGGGATATCAGTATACTGCGCTGGTATTGCCCTATTCCACAACAGCAAAATATCCCAGAAAAAACATCCTGGTGAATGAATTCTTAAATTCATAAGGAAAATAAATTGGAAAATTAATTCAATTTGGCAATCTGATATGGGAGTGGAGGGGAAGTTTCCCTTGGAAGGTAGCAATTACAAAGACTAACTGCAGAAAGGTCACTGATATAGGGATCAGGGCAAAAAGGTCTTCCAAAAAGGTACCTGGAATATGTGTTGGAGCTGCTGGAGGATGTGAGTAGGGGTTGGGAGGAGCAAGAAAACAATAAAAAGGTAAAACAGACAGAAGAAAAATATTTTAAAAAGATGGTAATATTAAAACTGTTGCTAGTCAGTAAGAAAGGCTTCACAGAACAAAGCTTTCAGCAGGCACTGAAAACAGCAGTGTTGGTGCCTGCCTTCAGAAGCAGGGAATTTCATAGAAATGAGGCCACCATACTGAAGACTACTCTCCTTGTGGCCTCTAGTCATCCCATGGGTTCAGGTGGACCAACCAGGAAAATGTCCAGCAATGCCCTCAGTGATTGGTAACCAGAGGGGCTTTCTCAGATACCTTGTTTTCAAGTTGTTCACACCTATGCATACTAGTACTAAAACATTAAACCTGGTTTGGTAGCAAATATGAAGCCATTGCCACTCCTCCTGCAATAGAGTTTCAGACTGAAAAAGTGCAGCTCCTAACAACAGCTGAGATACTGCATTCTGCACTAGATAAGGTTTGAACAGCAACAGTAGGGGGAGCCTCGCATAGGTAACAGCAATCCAGTCTTGATATTGCTAACACCTGTATCACTGTGGCCAAGTTATTGCTGTCCAGGAAGGACTAGAGCTGGTGAACCAACTGGAGATGATAAAAGACAGCCACCTCAGCCATTGGGACTTCAGCAATTGTGATATATCAGACAGAGTGCAACCACATCTAGAACTGACAATGAGCCTATCTCCTGGATTTGGGAACCACTCATCCACAGTGCAACCCATCTTACCAAGAATCATGTCTTGTTTACTGAGTCCAGACAGTGATCTGGGACTTGCAGAGTCTCTCCTGATTCAGTTGTCATAGGAAGATCAAGCTCTGTATAAATAGAATATTTATGGTACGAGGCTTCAAAGCCCCTAATCACCACGTTCAGTGGTTTCATATAGGTGTTGAACAACATTTGGATGTAAACCACAGCTCAGTTGTCAATGTTCTGAGGAATAATCACCCAACTTAATCTCTGAAACTGACCCTACACGAAAGATTAAAACCACTGTTAATGCATCGCCTTCAAAACTGAACCTGATCCTGAAGTAAACCATGGACAAAAATATCAAAAGCAGATGAGAGATTGAATAGAATTAGTAACTTACACTCCCCTGCCCGTCTCCCAATGTATTGGTGACAAGTTCTGTAAGCAGGTCAAAAACAAGACTGTAATGGGTGTAGATAATCAGCATTATGCAAGAGATTTATGGCAAAAAAAGCTATAGATGTTCTTTATCATAGTGTTGGTGTGAAACAGAGAGAGAACAAAGTCTCTCAGAACTCCTCACTTACTGAAAGGGCTCTTCGTATGTACTTGTTCATGTACTTAAAGAACAGGGTCTTTAAACTGTTCACCTGCACAGTTACCTTATCTGTTGATGGGATGGCTCCATAAGACTTAGCATTAGGGACAGAAACTCTAGAATTCAGCTGATGTCTTCATTTATTTATACACCACCTTCTGAGAGTCCTCAAAAGGGCCTCCCAAAACTATTTACAATCATGAATCACCTTAATATAGTGAAGTTATAAAACTAATAAAGCACATTAATTTAGTACACCATAAAAAGAAAAGCATTAACAAGCTATTTAAGAATCATCAAAAGCTTGATGCCATAAAAAAGTTTTTGCCATTTGCCTGACACCCATAAAAGCCCATCAAACTTTCCATGGAAGAATTCCACAATCATGGTGCTGCCACTGAAAAAGTATCAGCTCAACTGATAACAAGATCAAAGATAGCCCCTTTGGCAATCTAGGATTCTTCTGTAACATTTCAGATAAAAAAGAACCACAGACTGTACTATATGAGAAGTTATAAACCACCCCCCCCAAGAAAAAGAACTTCTTTTTGTAATCTATCTTTACAGAACTTTTCAGAAAACAGTTAAATTTCTCAACAAATCACATGTCGCAAAACTCCAAAAGACAATGGAGAATACATTCTATTGACAGCTGTACATTTAACTTAGGAACCTTTAGTTGAATCCTGCCACTCCACCCACCTAACATTCAGCCAGTTTACATGATTTGAACAAACCCAAATGGATTATTTAAGCCATGATGGGCTGCAGCACAAGCCTGCAGTCATTCTGAATATTGAGCACATGGCCATGTCTTATCATATTATGAAAGTCTGGGCAGTGGAGGCTATGCAACAGTTAAGCAACACTCACAAAACCCAAGAACAGACCATGTGTTAAACCACCTGTGCCACCTGGGTTCACATGACTTGATAAGCTGCAGACAGATATTAAATGTGCAAAAACTGCCCAGTACATACCACAGTGGGCTATTTTGAACATGTAAACAAGCTAACTCTCATACATTTTAGCTGATAAAAAATGTTCTTGTTGTCTGCTCTCCAAAACTGAAATATACAAAATCAGTATGATGAACCTATATACAAACCCTTTTTTCTATTTTGAAAGGAAACAACAAATATATATTCCTCCTTTTTACTTTCAATCAATTTTAAAGCAGATTAGCCATTGAAGAAAATGTTTGAACTAGAAATGGAAGAAGCCACTAAGGTGTTGCTAGCTTAACTGTTCAATGTAAAGCTAATCTCTAAGGGCATTAGGCTAAGATAGAGGATGATGGGAGGGAGGGGGCAATTGAAGCCTGTGAATTTTCCTTTGGGCTGGAACACATGCTTTCTATCGAAAAGAATCCAGGTTCTATCCTTAGTTCAGCTTTAACTAATATTTTACACTCCAGATGTTTTGGATTACAACTACTATCAGTTCTAGCATGTTTGGCCAAGGCTTGGGAAAAAGGGGAGCTTTAGTCTAAACCATCTAGCTAGCATCATGTTGGGAAAGGCTGACTTAGCCTCACCAGACAGAGCAGAGAAAGGTTCCTATCTTAAACCCTGCAGAGTTGCTGCCAACGAATGCACTCAGTACTGAGCCAAAAGGAACAATAATGTGTTTTGGCAAAGAGTAGCTTTAAATGTTCCTAGCCCAGAAACAACCCAATTTCCAGATGTCTAGAACTAGGTCTAGGTCAAAGCTTTTGTATTTCCTGGAGTTTTAGTGGCTTTACAACTGATGGCAATCTTTTCCTCAAAAGGCCAAGAGAATTTTAATGTGTCTTGCTCAAACAACACCTCTTAAAGGAATTTCAAAATCAGGTTGTGATATTGTGAGGGGAGATTATCAGAAGTCTCGGCAATTCTTCTACAAGCCTCTACAATATGGGATCCATCCTGTATTTGTATTCACTGCAAACAACTTTCCCAATTCAGGATCCTTGCAAGGAGAAATGAGTTACGTGCATACTTGTAAAAATGTTTTCACCCATCTTGTAACCCAGTATGATCAACCATGTGATTTTTTTCACTAGTCAGTGCTTTTGGGAAGGACAATCTCTGGATTCAGCTTCCCAATCCCAAAACAAGGTGATTGAGAATATTAAACCTGTTTGTTATTTGGTTAAATAGTTGCTTGTTTAAATTACAGTGTATTGTACATGAAGCTAACTTGAAAACTGTTTAATTGATCCAGCATAGAGCTAATTGAATAGAACAAACCAGGATCGGTTGATACAGTCAAGTGACAATAGAGCTTCACCAGCCGCACTGGATTCCACAATCTACACCCAGACACAATTTAAAGTATTAGTGGCCAACAGCTTAGGATCACTGCATTTGAAGCAACCTCTTCTCCCAGATAGCTTTGCCTGGAGCCTTAGGTCATATTCAGAGGCATTCCTCTGGGAGCCCCATGAAATTAGGAAAGTAGCTACAGAAAAAAAGGCCTTCTCAGATGTGGTGCCTTGTTTATGGAATGTTCTCCCCAAGGAGAACACCTAGTGCCCACATTTTTCTTTTTCACACCAGACAAGGATGCCCCCTTTCCCAGGAAATGTTGGATTCAAACTGGCCTGCAGAACGCAGGAATCACTGCCTTTACATATATTATATTCCCTTTGATGATGATTATTATTTTATCATGTTATCCATTCCACCCAGAACATTTTGCTATTGAATGAATGAATTATAAGAAACCTGATTAAATTGTTCATGTATATAATTTATCTAATGCAAATGCTAGCAGAAGAGTTCTTGAAGTTGTAACTGTACTGGTTCAGCAAGTATGTAGGACTACATACAATCATTTTCTCTCTTTTTAAAATATCCATTTATTGCTGCATATTAGTAAAGGGATCTCTGTTTCATGAGGAGTTCCCATCAGGCATTTATTGTCTATTTTCATTATTTCTATAGTGCCAATAAAAAAGTTATCTGGGAATTCACAAAGTATGTCAGCTACAACTGCAGGAGAAATGAATTCCTCACCACCTACATGCGCACACACAAACCACACACCCATGCATACACTGCCCAAGTATTCAAATAATGAGTGTCATTAAATGTTTAATATATATAAATTCACTATCATTTCATGACAGGACGGCATATAAATATTTTAAATAAATAAATAAACTATTATATGAGAGTGGATAGTTTCAAAGAATAATGCTAAAAGAGGGCTAGTAAGAATATAGTAGAATGTTTACTCTTACTCCTCAACTAAAACAGTGAATTAATTGTAGTATATCTGCAAATATTTTCTATACCATGAACAGAGAGCTCTACATTGTTCCATATTAATGCAAAACTAACCAAGAAAGACACATAGCATATCATTTGGAGAAAAGGACAGAAACAATCCTGACCCTTTTAGCATGAAGAAATTAGTGACTTAAGCTAGTTCAGAATTATAGAACCAAATACATGTCAGATTGTTGGAATATTACTTTTTCTGAATCTCCCTCTTCGATGCACCCCATGGTGAGCGGGTTTGAGAGTATCAGACAACTTGAAAGCAATGGCACTAGAGACTGTTTCAATAGCTGATCCCTTAACACGGACATACAAGGTGGAATGGTAAAAACAGACCACATACGACTGCTTATATCCAATACTGTCTATTCTGCTGACAGATGTTCACCGACAGAGTAAGGAGAGGGCAATTTTCAACAATTCCCTATCCCTCAAGCGCCCAAACGTTTATTTGAAAGGGTTAGGGGAACCTGCAAAGCAAATTTGGATAGTGTGTCATAGGATGCAAGGGAGAAGAGAAATTATCCAAAATTGCTCTCCCTGCTGCCTCAATTCCTATAATCTTGCCAAATATATTCCATCAGCAGAGCAATCAAGTATTACGGTTGGCAGGAATTATTCAGCATGTGAGAAATCTTATAACTAAAGCTTTCAGGATGCTATACAAAATAAAAATATAATGAAACAATGTGTCATGCATGAAGCTCCAACAGAAACAGTGACTCATGAGGAGACCTTGCACTTGGCACCCAGTGCCCAAGAGTCGACCCCACAACCCAATGCAAGGATGGCTGAGCCAGCTACTGCGTCTTCCTCTGAGCCCCAGCACGTTGAGCAAACACCTGGACCTTTACCAGAGACAGAGAGTCATGAGAAAGAGGAAGCTGCAAGTTCTACTCAGAAGGAGGCAGAGCAAACTGCCTCTCCCCCCCCCCATGCTGATCTCCCTGAGCCAGAAACAGAAGACACAATAGGTGTCCTGGATTTTTCAAGAGCCCAGAACAGACATATTTTACACCGATTTGAACAGCTACAAAGTAGACAGCATGAGAGGGAAGAAAGGCGTGACTTGGGAGAATGATCCCACGTGGGCTCAGGAAGAGAAGCCATTATAGGACTGACATATGCTTAGCAAGGACCGCTATTAGGGAACTTATCTATAGAACTGTAAATCTTGTAGACAATTAGCATTAAAGGACTTTAGTTTTATTGCTCTAGAATGTGTGGAATGTTTACATACTGGGCTGCCCCTCACAACAGAATGATAAAGCTTAATAATAAAAGTTGAATAAGAAACAGAATTCAAAAGAACTTGTAACAATAATGCAAATCCTAAATAGTCATCCACTGAATCTCAGTGGAGCATATAAGCCACAGGCTCTCTGTGACATTCCTGTAATAAGGAACCATACTTTCCTATTACAGATGAACCAAACCCATGTGGACTGCTCAAATTCCCATCAATGAGAAAAAAAAAATCCAAATCTGTTCCAGAGATAGTTCTTTAGGTTTTCTCACAGAAATCTAGGGTTGGTATGATTATTTTCTTGTTAATCATAAAAGGTATAAAGGTTTTAGAACTGTGTTGCAACTCTCCTAATTTCCATGCAGGATGATGTTCCCAAGCTGGATATTCAATGCCATAGAGATCCCTTCTTTCTAAGAGTTGTCATTTCCTTTGTATCTTACATATACGATACTCAGGATTCTCACATCCTTGGACATTTGTATTTTCAGGACAATTTCTTCTGTAATGCTTGTCTCCCACCTGATACACTACGAAGTTAATTTTTAAAATTTATCCATGCTGTTTTTCCTTTAAAATTGAATTTAATAAATCAGAAAGGCAGTTTATTAAATACACTATATGCAGTGCTCTTTGTGCACAGCTGAAAACCTTAAGTAACAATTTCTGCTGCCAATTATTGATCTTAAAGATTAGAAACACTCTATTCCAAAATGTTTTAAGTCATACTCTCCAAAGGCAAGTAGGCTGCTGTGTCATATGGATGGTATACCATCCTATCACTTTCATCTTGCACTGCCTGCCTGCTCCCATAGTGATGTGAGCTATGAGTTATCATCTATAAGCATTATGATTTGAATCTAAATATTCTCTTTTTTTATGGTGTGGGAAACCTCCAGCCCTTTCCAATGTTGCAGAGTAGAGATATACTCTTTCCTTTTCCCAGGACCTGCATTTGGCAGGGGAAATGCCCCCTTCCCAGCTGATCACCAGATAGTGCTGGAAAGGCTCCGTGCATATGTGCATGCATGTGGGAGTGGGGGTGACAGTCAGTGGCCCCACCCACTTTGGCCAGTGACCCTACCAACTACAGGCCTCTGCCTTGAGCACTAGGTCAAAAATAGTTCTCCCCTGCTATTGCATTAGAAGACTCTTTTTGTAAGAGAAAGAGAATCTTTGGAACCATACCTATAGAATGAAAACTGTTCAGATCTGACTGTTTTAGAACTGTGCACTTAGAAACCTCTACACCACATAAACAATTTCTAACTAGTCTATTCCTTTAACCAAATTACATGGTTCAGTCAGTCATAAGTGACTAAACAGAAAGTGTGTGCTAAAAATGAATGTTGCCCCATTTAAAAAATTGCCCTTTCCAATGAAGCAACATACTGTCCTCAAAGGTATGCAACACAGTAGTACACATCAACTCAACCACTTACATTTCTGAAGTCATACTTTTAATTAAAATCAAATCATCACTAGGCTAAATACTGAAAAGCAACACATATCTCAAATCATCACTAGGCTAAACACTGAAAGGCAACACATATCTCAGATGTCAAAACTAAAACCTATTGGATATTTACAGAATAAACAACCAAAGAACTATAAACTATGAAAACAAGCAATAGTAGTATAACTTAGTAACTAATTAAATGGTTTTGAAGCTGAATTATTTAAAGTACTTAAATGCAGGGCAGTATGAAGAAGAGAAAGGCAAACCTAAATGAGAATAGATGGTGCAATGATTACTGTTTGTATTAAAAGGGAAAAAAACCCAGTAAGTTATTAAAAAAACCCACAAAATGTGCCACACCCTGCAAAAGCGGCCTGGAAGTTACAAACTTCAAATTACAATAGATCAAAGCTAGATATCGCTGGTAAGGAACAACAGACCCCAACTTTATGAACAATGCTATTCCCATTTTCTTAGTTTCTGTACAGTAGATTCAGATGTGCTAAATTAAGGGGATCCATTCTATACAAAGGGGGAAGATCATTTATTTACCCCCATTTTATTTTGCCAACTTTGCATTAGGTTTCTATTTTTGTTTTTTGTTTTTGTTTTTTTTAATGGAGATCATTTCCCACGTTAAAGGGAAGATAATTTTCAAGGTCATTCAACCACATAAGAACTTTTTAACATGGGATACAATTTCCATAAAGAGATACTACACAATTTCAATGTGGAGACACAAGTTACTTTAAGAAGATTACCACTAGAAAATAGAGGCACTAGAAACCCAATGCAAAAATGTGACTTCTCCTAAAGCAGGTTTGCATACAGCCTTTATTTCAGGAGTCCAAACAATTGGATCACTGAATACCCCCTCATTATAAGCTGATGATGGAATGAAAGACTGGTTGTGGGGCGGCGGTGGGGAGGGGGCAAGTTAAAGATATCTGAGGAGAAAGAAGATGTAGAATCTGGGGTTGGAGAACTCTCCCCTTACTCCACTGACTGCAACATATATTCAGGATAATTTATTTTATTTCAAACATTACAGGTCAACTTAATTCATACAGTACCTCCGATTAACTTGCATCTCAAGCTGCTGGATTTTTTCCAAAAGTTCTTTTTCAACAACTTCCCTTTGCAACTCAAATGCTTTAAGGGCATTTTTTACTGCAGCTTCTTTTTCACAGCTGAGCTTCTGCACAAGCATTTTCCTGTCCTGCTCATGGTTAGTTACTAGCTGTTCCTTTTCCTCTTGAAGTTTATTGATAACAACTTCATATTTCTTCTGTTGTTCACACAGAGATAAGTTTTCCTCCTTTTGCTTCTCTAGGGCACTCACTTCCAATTCTACTTTACCTTGTAATTCTGTTATTCGTTCTTCCAATCTGTTTTCTGCTTCAAGTGCTTTTTGATGCAAACAGGTTACTTTGCTCAATTCACTTCTAAGCAAATTTGTTTCTTCCTCGTGCCTGTCAATCAGTTCTGAAATACACTGATCTTTTTCAATTGTCATTAAAGTTCTCAGTCCTGCTAGACCTACCTGATAGTCATCATTATTAACTTGAATTATATGATTCAATTTATCAATCTCTTTTTTTAAAATTTCAGTTTCTTTGTCAACAAGGGATTTTAAATTATCCTGCTGTTGAGTTTTGCTTTCTTCTAACAGAAGTTTCATTTCATCTGTTTCTGCTTCTTTTAGTGCAAGTTCAACTTCCAATTTGCATCTTAAGTCAGACAGTTCAGAAACCGTAAGTTTTAATTCCTCAATCTGTTGTTCTTTTTCATGAACATCTGCAGCATGAGATTCCTGTATCTGTTCAAGTTGATATTGATTTTCTCTTTTTAATGTCTCCAAACAATCATGGTGCTTGGCCATCAGTTCTTCAAATGCTTGTGTATGTCTGACATGCAGATTGCATTCTAATTCTTTTAGATGATCTTGCTCCAAAGTTTGAAGTTCTGACTTCAGAAGCTGCATTTTTTCATCATTTTCAATATGAAGCTTTTTCAAACTTTCCAATACCCTTTCACGTGCTTCCCTTAGTTCCTTAATTTCACTACTCTTATTCTTCATTTGGCATTCCAGTTCAAGGAGCTTCTGATCTTTTTCATTTTGTAAGAACATAACTGCCTCCTTTTCATTCTTTACTATTGCAAATTCATTATTTTTATCATGCAGAAGATCTTCAAGACATTTTAAGTCATGTTTTAATTTTATAATCTTTCTTTTGTTCACTTCATCATCTTCAACTAAGGAATTCATTTTAGTTTCATATTCCGTTTTTATAGACTGCAGTTCTTTTTGATGCTTATCTTTTAGTGTTTTTTCAAGTGAAAATTTGACTTTTTCTATAATATTTCTTATTTCTATTGAAGTATATTTTAAAGAACTGGAAAAGTCACATTGTTCTTTTTCTACAAATGTTCTAAAATGGAAAAGGTCTTCTTTGATGTTTATTAAATTTAATCGAGATTCTTGAGCAACATCTCTACATTTTTCTAGACAAACATTTATAGCAGAATTTTCCTCTTTTGCAGATTTATTTGTGTCTTGCATCCTCCTGCTGTCTATTGCATTGATAACTGAGGAATAGAGGGATTCCACCATCATCTCTGGGCTTTGTGGATCACTTATCACATTTGGAGAGGCTGGATTTTCTTCTATTATAAACTCATTCACAGCTGACATAAAATCAGATTCTGGACTTTCTGCCAGTGAGTCCAGGTCTAAGGACCCTTGCTTAAGGGACTGCTCTATGCTTGGATGGCCAATAGTTTCAAAATCAAATGTATGGGCATCAATACTGTCTGGAGACAATTCTTCTAAAGGGCCTGGGGCACACTCAGGTGGGCACAGAGGACCCTGAAGACTAAGTGGAGGAGGAGTTTTAGGAGAGGTAGCAATTGTTATTCCTGCTGTACTTTCCATCCTTGGTGTAGTGACAGATTGGGGTGAGGCTTGACTATTGGAAGCCTAAAAGAATAAGATAAAAGTCAGAGTTAAAATGTTGTAATTTCTTAACAATTCCCACCATAGGCCCAAAACCAAATACAATGAGCTTCATATATGTATTGAGAAAAGCACTCCTTCCAAAGCCTCGTATCAGCTTAAAATAAAGGTAAAGGTTTCCCCATGACATTAAAGTCCAGTCATGTCTGACTCTTGGGGGCAGTGCTTATCTCTGTTTCCTAGCCAAGAGAGCCAGCGTTTGTCCGCAGACAGTCTCTGTGGTCATGTGGCCAGCATGACTAAACATCTAAATGCACAGAATGCTGTTACCTTCTTACCAAAGTGGTACCTTTTTATCTACTTGCATTTGTATGCTTTCAAACTGCAAGGTTGGCAGGAGCTGGGACAGAGCAATTGGAACTCACTCCATTGTGCAGATTCAAACTGATGACCTTTCGCTCAACCAGCACAGCTGAACAGCAGTTTAAACCACTGCGCCACCTGCATCCCTACAGGCAGCTATTAAATAGCAGCACCAACTGTTAGAAATACCTGAATGCATGCCAACCAATCCTCACTTGAAGTAAGGATGCATGTAACCCTTTACAAGGCAGTCACATTAGTAAGCCAACAACTAGAAAATTATATCCCAAATTGACTGGAATTAGTGTATCTATACATTTCTCTGAATTAGCATGTATCGGTACCTGTGTATTTCCAGAAGTACAATTTTATTTAATAAATGGAGTCTTATAGCACAAAGATCATATTTAGTCATGATCGAGCCATGTTATATTTTTCCTTTCATTTCTACTAAGCCATATATAACCTTAAATTAAAAGAGCAAAATAAAAATATGAAAAATATTTGTTGATTCAGGCTTTACACCATGACTGCAAGCAAAAGAGGGCTGAAAAGCTGAGTGTTTATCTTTAAAGATAGCACAGGAAAGAAATCTACTTTCATATAATATTTCCTTCTTATTTGTAACTACTTAAAACACACATAGCAAAAGGCAGATTAAAGCCAAATGCTTAAAGAGGTACTATGGATATCTATAATCAATATATCACAGAACATGATGCTAGTAAAGGTCAGAGTAAATATAACAGCTTATATATTTTTGAATCAGCCTTCCCAAGTGATACCTATAATAAGTATCCAATTGTTGGGGCAGGGAGGGGGTTTCGTTCTGAGAAGCAATGATGAACATGAGAAGTCCTACAAAACTGTAATAAATCAGAATCCTAAGGCAATATATTTTCACTTGGATTTAAGTCTTTCCATATGTTATATCTCCTAAACATGCTTTAAAAATAGTCAAAGGACCCCTGATGAGGTAACAAGCATGGGGATTCACAACAGATGCTTTTAGAAATACAATACCTGGCATTTAATATGTTTAATATTGGTAACACTGAGGATGAAGTCAGAATATGCTAAATATGACTTCAAATAATGTTGTGATGAAGAGGTCTTAAGGGTGGGCTACTTGTATACTAACTGGTGGCAGGTGAGGACTTTATACATGAAGGCCTTTGTTCAGTATGTAAGTCTATAACTTGGGTACTCTTTCTATTCTGTTACTTTTGTTCTTACTGCATTTTAATGTTCTTTCTTATTTAAATCATTTTAAATTGTTTTTGAAGTGAATGTTTTTGTTAGAAAAGGAAAACATAAATCAAATAAATAAAACACAACATCACCAGTGTACATTCACTTCTTGCTTCCACATGCAAATTTTGGATCCAAGAATTATGAATAATGCTTTACAGGCAATTTAAAGCCTTTAGGAAGTACTCATTATTTGTAGTAGAAATGAAATGAAAAAAAAATAAAATAAATCATGAATTCAGCATGGTATTTCCTCTGGGGAAGATACATTTTAGTAGCTTCACCACATTTTAAGTTCACTGCTTAATAATAAATGCAATAGATGCTGCTCACAGGATTGTGACCTAAGTACACATCAAATAAAAAGTTCTACTGATAAATGAGGGGGAATAAAAGAAGAAAGATTAAGTTCAGGAATCCAAAATATGTTTCTTTAAAATAGTCTACACTGATTTTACTTCACAACAAATAATTGCTTATACTGGACATGTTATGTTTTACCTTGCTATATTAGCCACATGCATGCTAAGGGATACCTTTTGTTCATTCAGCAGATCTGTAATGGTCTGTGACATTTCATCCAAACTTTGTGCTGCTTTGACCAGATTATGTAGAGCAAGTACATGCTGGTGGAGAGGTTCAAAATCACAAAGTATGGGGACCCTTAAAAATACAAATTCTTAATGGATTACATGTATTAGGGAGACATTACATTGTAGATTACATTTAACAACACTTATTTGCTAAACTTGTGTTTACATTAACAGCACTTTTGAGAATTTCAGGTTCCAAGTTGGTCCCTTGCACTCAATCAGATATCATTCATACATTTCCCTGGCTTTCAGAAGCAACTAAATCAGGATGTGAAACTGGTTGTGTGCAGAGAGGTAAGGCTATGTTTCTAATATCTTCTGTCTCAAAATAAGATGGTCAAAGCAAGCTGATTGACAGCGGGGGATACAACATCAGAAACAGATATGGAGCCAAAGTGGCATGATGGGAAAGGCTTCATTGTTCAGATAAAGCCATCCCAGCACTAATATGCAAGACAACACTTCCTGTCGGTTGATGCAGAGTAATTCCACTCCACAGAAAAAAAGACTCAAAGACTGTAGAGTTGAAAGCAGACTTGGTGTGTGCAACGAGGTGCATGGACGCAAACTCCTGCCCATTCCTCTACAAAACAACACCTCCATCCCCTTGAAAATGCTACAAAGAGCATCAGGACCCTGCTGAATGGAGTGCGGGGGGTGATGCGGGGAGAGAATGTGGCATCCCTGAAAATCCAAGCACAGGTGCTTTCCATGAACAGAGTGCTTTTGTCAAATAATAAATTATGTGAACAGATCATTCAATTGTGGATCCAATATAAGCAATTTAAAAGTTAACAGAGGATGACTGTTGAAAATTAGAACAAGGATGGCTGAATCAAACCATCTTGCACCTCTGACCTACCATTCCACAATTTACAAGCTTTTGTTAACCTATTTGGAGTCTTAAACCTTGGCTGTTCTACTCCAAGTCACTTAGAGATCTTCCAATAGATCCTAATCTACAGTCTGCCCACCTCAAGGGAATTAATTTTGCTAAGGAATTAATTTTACCTGAGTAACTAAAGAATTTTACCTGAGTAATGGCTGTACTTCTGAAGGACAAAATGACTGAAGAAATTGCAGATCAGATAATGAGATATCAGGAAGTTCACCATCAAATCTGCGAGGTTTTCGGGTCTGTATATAAAGCAATATGTATACATGAATATAATGAACAGGTAAGTGAAACAGCATTTAAAGACTGGAAGTACATGATACTAAAGGGACAGTCAGTGTAATATTACTTATATAGCTTAACAGATTATTTTAAAAAGATATTTTAAAATACAGTATGTTCATTCCATTTTTAAAAATGCATTTTCATCTTTATTATGTTTCCATTCTCAGAACCCATCATCTGTGGGAAAGAAACTGTATGATGTAAGAAACTTTAGATAAAAACTGAACAATGATGATTAATATACTAACTCTATTAAAGATTTGACTATAATTTTATATCATACTGTTTAAACTATTATTTAAAAAGTCTGAGAAGAAACACTGAAACACCACATTAGCAATATTTTCAACCAAAAGTCCATAAAGTAATGGACACCAAACTAGTTGCTACCAACACTGATGCAATTAAGATGAAATCAAGCCAAGCTACAGGCAAAATATTTTAACGCTGAATATGATCCACTTAAGTGTAAAAAGAAAACCATCCGAACCCTGAATATGCTGATGGGAATTGAACTGCTGTGGTTATCTAGGCAAGAAATCTTTGGGTCATGGTGGATAGCATAATAAAAAGTATACTGTGCAGCAGGAAATCCCATGAATTCCCCAGAGAGGTCCGCCTGGCGCCGTCATTTGTTTTTTGGTGCCAGGTTAAGACCTTTTTATTCCAGCAATATTTTAATAAGTTTTAATATTGTCTTTTCTATGTTTTTAATTGCGGTCAGGGTGGGTTGGGAATTTTATTTGTCATTTATGTTATATTTTACATTGTAAGCCACCCTGAGGCTTTTTTGTGAATAGGACAGCATATAAATATTTTAAATAATAAATAAATGAATGTTAAGGCTGAAATATAAAACAGCAATTATCATAATTCATTTTAGATCATTTGTAGAGTAACCATGCTAGGAACGCTGTGAACAGTTCTTGCTATCCCCTCTCAACAGGGTATTGGAGAGCTGAGGAATTTGCAGAAAGGGGAAAATGAAATGGTCCAAGGTTTGGAACAAATTCCTTAAGAAAAGAGACTAATACATCTTGGGCATTTTTATTTACAGGGAAACAAATTAGCCTAGAAGAAAAATCCTGGACATATTTACTCAGAAGTGAGTTCAGTGTGCTGGAATATGGCTACAGAATTGTGGCACACAATTATGGGATGGAGAGTTTATGATATTGTTTTATAAAAATGACAGAGGCATGTTCCTGCAATGATTGCAGCTGACTTGAAGGCAAAATAATATTATATTGCATTTACAACAATTTATTGGATAAATAATGGATATGGTGATTGTATGCATATTCTTTGGCTCTTCCCAGTTACACACAAGTTTTGGACAGACATATCCAAACTGCTTTTGGATATGGAAGAATATTCATTTCTGAACCTAAAAAGAATATGCTGTGTTGTTTGAAAAAGCTGCTGCTATAACAGTAATAAATTTACTGTTTATTACAGGATCTAGTAATAAATTTATTAACTGCTACAGAATAGGTGTTAAAGAATCCTGGGAAAAGTCACAGCACTCATATCATCAGAATGGTTTAAAACAGAAATGGGAAATTTGTGGCCCTCCAGATGTTTTGGGCAATAAGCTGCCCACTTGGTTTAAAATAATCTGGAAAATCATTTGAATAACTGTGGATATATTTTTTCATGCTTCTTTCAGAAAATAAAATGATAAATTTGTTAAGAAGTGTATTTTTATTTAAGTTCTGAAACAGTACTTTCCAAGATAAAATTCATAGTTATGTTACCAGCGTATTGCTTTCTTAATTGTCTGCTCCACTCGGACCACCTTTTTTTTTTTTTAGTTTTCACATAAAAGCCTAGAAAATGATTAGCATGGGGATAATAAAGAACATTTTTGTCCAGCTACCACACTATTAGAACCCAATTATATTGATTTACAGTAGCTCCAGGACAGTTAAGAGAAACACTTCTTCACATAATGCATACGCCTTAAATTGAAAAAAAAAAAGTTAACAGTTTTAGATGACTTTAATAAGCAAAACAAACAAAAAAGTCATGGAAGATATGTCCATAAAGTAAAATGAAATCTTCATATGGTGGCAGTATCCCTCCAAATACTATTTCCTAAAGGAACAATCCTATGGCTCCCCACCCTGTAGGGAAAGGGGAACAAAGAATTATCCAGAACCTCAAGACCCATCAAGAGCAGACTCAAAACAAATTTCAGGCTTCAGTTGATCTTTGTGCTTGGAGAAGGGTGGGATACTTCTCCCTCTCTTCTTTAGCTCCAGGTTCAGAGGAAGCCTAGGGCTCATTTTACTTGCCAAAGCCTGGATCCTCTTTAATGATACAGATCTATTTTATTAAATCCTGCTTGCCCAAAAATATTTTTGCTTGGCTAGATATTTCTAAGAGAAGGAGAACTAAGTTGTGTAAGACTTCAAGATGATTTTCATTTGCCATAACCAAGCATGTGACAATCTGGAAGTATGAATTTTCTATCTATATAGTTGATTGAAAATAAGTGCAGAGAAAGAAACAGTGGATAAACCAAACTATTGAAATATTGTTGTGTGTGATTACCACTTGCCCCAAAAGACAGAGCAATAATATATTATGTATTCTTCAGATATCTTGATTAATAAATGATGAACATGAAATACTCACACAAAAGGATGGAGGCCAGGCATCAAGTCCTCTGAACAAACGATTTCTTAGAAAAGATTTCCCTGTGCAATGAAATGTGCATTATTTCTATTATTGATATATGTGAGATACTCTGATAATAGGAAAATGCAATGCACTGGCCATTCATGGGTAGAATTAGTATTCATTTCACATTTCATTTGTCAGTTGACTAGATTCTCAAGGAAGAAAAAGAGGAAGAGCGCCAGTTGCAGAAAGAGGCCAACACATTTCACACTGAAGAGAACTATGAATATAAATAATGTAAAAGCTATATTGCAATCAGTTTCTTTAGATGCCATCCAATGAGGCTGCTCATACCCCTCCAAACTCAAAGGGTTACAGATATGCAATGAAAGATGGAATAGCATGGAAGCTAGGATGGCCACTGCACTCTCCTTGTTCTCCAAAGCTTTCAGATTTCCATTTTGGCCATATGAATGCTTTTTCCTCTTGTACAGAAAAAAAGGTTGAAGCCCTGCCAGGATTCTTTGAAGTATGGCAGTGTGTCACTCCTCCATTCTTCAATCCATTCTTCAATCCATTCCTCCCCAGACCACTCTGTTGCAACAGCTCCAAAGAAAGTATTGCATTTTCAAAGCCAAAACCCCATTTTCAATGGGGTTGCACTACCTCTTAAGGACAAGGTCCGCAGCTTGGGAGTGCTCCTCGATCCAGAGCTTTTGCTGGAAGCTCAAGTAACAGTGGTGGCGAGGAGCGCTTTCTTTCAGCTTCGGCTGATTCACCAGCTGCGTCCCTACCTAGAGAACGACTGCCTGGTGACAGTGACACACACATTGGTAACTTCCCAACTAGACTTCTGTAACACGCTCTACATGGGGCTGCCCTTGAAGATGGTCCGGATACTTCAATTGGTGCACAACAGAGCTGCCAGGTTGCTGACGGGGACTGGGTGTTGTGCTCACATAACTCCAGTCCTCCGTCAGCTTCACTGGCTCCCCATTGAAGTCTGGGCCCAATTCAAGGTGTTGGTTATCACCTATAAAGCCCTTAACAGCTTGGGTCCTGGTTACCTAAAGGAGTGCTTACGTCCAGACGTACCCTCCCGCCCCTTGAGATTGGCAGCAGAGGCCCTTCTCCAGGAGCCCTCCGTGAAGGACATTAGGAGGGTGAGCACCCAGAGGAGGGCTTTCTCTGCGGTGGCGCCCAACCTATGGAATACACTCCCCAGAGAGGTCCGCCTGGTGCTGTCGTTATTTGCTTTTCAGAGCCAGGCCAAGATCTAATTATTTAAACATCATTTTAATTGTTAATTTTATTTATTGATTTTAACAACTTCGGCCAGGATGTCTCCAACTGTATTTTATTGTATTGATATTTATTTATTTGTAAGCCGCCCCGAGGCTTAGGTGAATGGGGCGGCATATAAGTCTGCTAAATAAATAATAAATAAATAAATAAAACAAGCCCCAAAAGAAGTGCTATTTGCAATGACAGAAGGAGGGTCTTTTCAGCCCAGCTCCAACCTCAACAGTATTTTCCCCAGGTCAGAGCTGAGGCTTTGACCTATCCTATAATACTGCTGACAATGTCAGGAGGCCACAGGATTGTGCCCTTTACTATTAAAATGTGCAAACACAGTTTGTATACCATTGTATATAGTTAATATCCATCATGTCCTCAAAAAGAATGTTTTAAATGCATCAGGCTCATAGTTTTTCTTATGCAACTTGACAGCTCCTTATTTCCTTTTCCAACAACTTTTCAAGAAAATATTTAATGCACTTAAAACAAAGCAATAAAAAAGTACAAAAATGACCAAATAGAACTTTCACCCAAGGGCCTGCTTACGTGGCCATTAGACTGGGATATACACATGGCTGCAATTTTGAATATGCAACCACTGCACTTCATTTTTACTAACCTGATGAGAATGGATTATAGATGAGGGTTAAACAAAACCTTCTACAATCTATGGTCTCTTTTAAGGTTATTCAAGTGTTGTTTTACCCTGGCATAACCCACACTCACTGAGTTCACACAACAGAACTATCCCTGACTGTGGTCATACAGTCAGTATGGCACCCCAAGGGCTCTACAGCTCATCCAAACTCAGTAACTGTAAGCTAACCATGAGCACTGCTACACAAGATCAAGAGTGTGGTACAAGAAAAATTTCCTAAACCAAATACAAAAGTAGATGTAACTGGGAGCCTATTAGTAACTGGGAGTCTAGTAATCTATTTGTATTCATTAGATTACCCTGTCTGAATAGAAAGTGGTCTAATGGAACAGGAACAACTTTTTAAAATAGTGACTCATAGACAAATATGCCACATACTTCTGCTTTTTCCTGCTTTTTCACTCCAAGCACTTTTCTCCCAGCCTAATTATTATAAATGAAGTAAGGCAAACTGAAAGAAAAGTGCACAGGGAAATGGAATACAGAGAGATACAGGAGGAAAATAATATCAGTACATATTTCTACAAGCCTTTTTCAAGAACATGATTATACACAATTGAGGGCTGATATATGAACAAATGTGGTTGATACTGCCACATCCCACTTGTTTGAGTAATAAGTCACTGCAATGGTCTTACACGAGGAAACAGTTTCCACATACTACAAATGTAAAGCAGCCTCTATGTAGTGTACATATATGAACTAGTCTTCTTTCATGGACAGAAGTGTTCTTTGTGCCAATATTATAAAGTATTTTTTCTGCTGCTGAAGCTTGCCCCTGTCCCTCAAATACTTACTAAATAATTTTCCAAAAGATTCCCTTTTGGCTTTCTCTGCATCATAAAGATGTTTCCCATCTTTTATTAAAGCACCAGCCCACTGTAAGAAAAAAAAATACTAAATATACAGATAAAGGTACATATACACAAAAGTCATGATAGTTCCTCAAGTTATACAAAAGTTTGAAGTCTAAATCATCTATTCAAGTTACTTACTTCTCTGTAGTGTTTTACAAACATTTTTCTCCTTACAACTTCAACAACAGCCAAACAGTACATCTGAGGGACATTACTAAGTTTCTCTACAATCTTCACTCTTTCTAGCAGCTCTGTTACAAGACGAAGCAAAGCTTGTAACTTCTCTCCATCCTGATCAGCATGAAGCATTACAAAGCAGCACCACCTATGGAGAATAAAATATAACAGGAGCTTCTTAACTATTAAGAAAGGAAAAAAAAAAATAATCCACTGTGCAACCTGAACTTTGTTTTCAGCTTAATATTAGTAAGCTTATCTATAAAAAAGCAGTCAGCCATTAGCAGTACAACACAAATAGAAATGTAAATTTTATTGTGCTAGTGCAGAATTGGCTAACAGCTCCCATCAGGCCTCGATCTGGAAATATCTGGGCAAGCTACAAGTTGCCCTATCCTGAGCTAATGCAAGGAACCACTAGCACAATACCAGCAACATATGCTGAGTTAACATTATTAATTTCAGAATGGTGTGTTGTTTTATATTATGAGCCATGGAGAGAGCCCAGATATGGGCTACTGTAGCAGCATATACATACATTAAATAATGAAATTATTTGTGTCACTCTTTTCATGTCAGTGCTGCACTGAAATGAAATTCGGTTTTGTTTTTCATCTATTGGGCAATCAAAAACAAACCATAAATCATTTGAATGAAACTGTATAAAGTTATTTACTTTATTTTAATTCTTTATTGCATGAATTTCACAGCTGCCTGGGAAGAGTACAGTATTCACAAGATGTCAAAACTGTACCCAGTGCTCCCCACACGTGAGCTCAACCTACCCCTAGTGCATCAGGAAGCCTGTGGTTCTTAAACCAATGGGAAAGGAAACAAAACGCTCATTTCGAGAACAGGCTAGATCAGCAGAATTCACAGAAGGGAGCTTTGCTGTAAATGTGCATTCAGGCTTGTTTCCAGAATTGGTTGAGGAAGTGCTAGCTTCCTATAACCCTAGCAGTGGGTCTTGCTCATGCAACAGAAACATTACATCCTGACTTATCAAGCCAAACATTAATTTTATAATTAATTTCATACCAAGTTGACAAAATGATATATTGTTAAACCAATATAAAATTGAAAGAGTAACTGCAACGGAATATATAATTTAAAATCATTTTAATTAACTAAAGAAAAAAGCAAGCTATTAAGTCGTAGAAGTAACAAATGCAGTCAGGTATATAACTCATAGGAGGGACCATGAGTACAACCATACATATTTGTCTTTTCTGTGTAATTTAACCTATTTGTGTAAATCATTTTAAAAAACCACCTGAGGTGAAAAAATAAGGCTAAATACAGCTCTTCTGACTTCTTAAGTAAACAGCCCTCTGGAGAAATGCTAAGAACAACCTTCTAAAAACTATAAATTCACCATGATAATTGGTTGATTCCCACATCATGCTAAACCACTCTGAAAATACATCACAGTTGGTTGAATGTTTTCACTGAATAACCCACTAGAGTGCTGAGAGATGGGTTTTTTTCAAGCCTTGTCTTGCTAGTTTCTAACTCATTCCAACAACCTGTTTCAGCACATATTCCTGACAGGGAATATTCCCATTCTGTTATCCTTTGTTCCCCTACTACATTAGTGGCCTTTTTACTATCAGTTTGCTAAGTACTCCGAGTGTTTGTATGCCTTGCCTAGTGGAAAGTTTCCAACCCAGGTCTCACCTCATGGCAGTTCTATACCTGTCTATTCTTGTTCTGCAAATAAAAAATTTAAACGCTCCCTTTTGGGGTTTCAGTCTTAGCTCAAGCTTTTGCTATGGATAGCATGATGCTTTCTTTGCTTGCCAGAGAAGAGGTTTTTGCTTCTTGTCCTTGTCTTACACTTCCACTCCCATTGTGGGAAGCAGCTGCTGCTTACTGTTCCTTTCTTCCTACCCCTCTCCTCTGTGCTATGAGATGTTTTGCTGTCTGCTCACCTGCACACCCCCAACTCCTTCCACAAGACAGAGAAGCCACTTTTGCTTAACTTCCCCTGTTGTCAGTTGGCAAAGTGAGTACTCCACTCTTCACACACCCACCCCAATCTGACCTGTCTGGATTCTGTGCCATTACCAACATAGATGGTAGTAGTGGGATATTTTTAAAGTCTAGCAGGATTTGAATATTTATTTCTGTCTCCTCTGTATTTCTCCCTTTTCTCACTGTTTCTCCCTGCCTTTTTCCACTTCTGGGATCCTGCATTTCAAATGAGCATTTATATAGCCTTGCATTATATTAGATCCATAATTACCAGATCAAAATGTCATTGAGAGAACAGTTGGACAATTTTCTCATTATACATTTATTTTGCTACAGGTGCAACGGGATAGAACAGGAACAGGACAGAAAAGCATATAGTGACAGAGCGGTGCATTTGCGGTGTGTCAGGTTTTGCTCCTCCATGCTAACACCTCATTCCACTCAAAACGGATCTAGACCACAGTGGTTGGCCTCAACTGTCCCTCAGACTTCTTTAAATCAGTTGCTGTTCCCTCCTACTCAAGCAGTGGTACAAGTAGTTTTTCAGTTAGCTTTAGATGATAGCACACATGGCCAAAAGATCTCCTATAGGATGTGCAAAGAAGACTGGATGTCAAGACACATACTGAGATAGGGGCAGGCTTGGAAGTTGAAGCAGTCAAGGTACCACAAGATGGTTCACTGCAGAAAAGAAAAGGGGTGGAAGGAGAGTAACTTCTGCAGGGCACTGTAGGAATACAGCTGTTACTGAGCTTCCACATTATGTCCTTGTCCATATGCATGCAAGACTACTGCCCGAATTCAAATAGCATATGTCCGCCTGTCAATGACAGTAGTTTGTTCCCTCATCAGTTATTCAAGGACGAGACCCAAAGTTGTCATGCCCTTACACACTTGAGAGAGATGCTATGGTGCAGGTTGATCAGATAGAGACAAAATTGTTCAATGTTCCTTCTACTTTTGTATTTGTTCATTTCCTTGAAAAGCTCATATGTACTTTCCGAATACTTCAGTAGCAGTGACCAAGTCCCTTGAAAGTGGCACCTGGTTAGTTACAATCTTGTTTTGGAGATGTACCACCTTTTGTGTGTTGCTTGGTGGCAGCTCTTCCTCCCTCGGGCTGCGCAGGCTCTACAGCTGCTAGAATTAGTTGCTTTGCTGGCTATTCAGGCTGTTCTTTAGGTTCACGTTCTCTTCCAGGGATTTCATCTCCACTCTCTTCTTCCAGAAAAATGGTGAAGGATGTGTCATTAGGGTCTACAGAGAAGCCTTGCAAGTCTAAGCCTAGTGGGCATGACTTGGCTCCATCCTCTAATACAGAGATCCCTTCAAACTCATTACCCACATCTTCTGGAAGTTCCCTAGTACTTTTAAGCCGAATGCACTGGGTTTTAATATTTTTATTGTATAACTTTGTTTTTGTATAATTTTGTATATCTTTGTTTTTGTTGTAAGTCGCCCTGAGGCTTTGTTGCGATGGGGGCAGCATAAAAATGTTTTAAATAAAATAAATAAATAACACAGGACTGCATCAATGCTATGAGCAAAGGACTACATATTTGGTCTACATCAGCAACACTGTGATGTGTCACCTGCTGTTCCTCCTCCACTCAGGTCCCCAGAAAAAAACAGGTGTTTGGACTGATATCCAACACTTGTATGAGGAGACCCAGTTCCAAGTGCATTTTCTTTGGAACCACACCTTCTAAAAGAAGGAGTATTTCTGGTTCACATAACATATTCCTGCACCTTCTTGTGCACAGAATTGGGATGACCATCAATGAGGACAAGAATAGACTGTTCAATCATGCTGTCTTTAAAAAACTGCTCTTCTCTCTAATGAATGCTTTCCAGCTTTGTGCCATTTGGAAAAAAATGTACCTGGAAGTTAAAGCTTCATAATTTGACATGTAGCAATATATATGATCTGAAATATAATCTTATTCTGGACAAGAAACAATCAAGGGATTGGCTATTCTGGATAGACTCCAGAAAAGGCCTGCAAAAAACACTAAACTCTCTCAGTGGTTTCCTCTTTTGAAAACAGAATTTTATAGAGCTAACTATCTGTCCTGATTGAAACCATTCTCTTTAAAAAAGCAGGTTGCTTACCTGTAACTGATGTTCTTCGAGTGGTCATCTGTGCAGTCACACATATGGGGTGCTGCGCCTGCGCAGTGCCTTTGGCCAGAAGATTGCGAGCTAACGTTTTTTGGCGGGAAAAAGCTCCGCTCCCCCTCCCCCATAGCCTATAAAGAGCGGAGCATCCGCCATTTTGTTCAGTCTTTGACAACTGAACGTACGCCCCCATGTGAAAAAAGTTTTCCACTACTGTAAGGGAAAAATCGGGACCATGAAAAAAGGAAACCTTCGGTACCGACTAACACATCCACTCACTGACACCAAGCGGGGCCAGCGGGTGGGTTGTGTGACTGCACAGATGGCCACTCGAAGAATATCAGTTACAGGTAAGCAACCTGCTTTTCTTCGTCATGGCCTCTGTGCATCACACATATGGGTAGACTAACAAGCTTACCATAAATGGAGGAGGGGAGGTGTCCTCAATGAAGAATAGATGAAAGAACGGCTCTGCCAAAGGAGCAATCTTGGCGAGCACGAACATCTAGATGATAATGTTTGGCGAAAGTGCAAGGATTCGCCCAAGTAGCAGCTCGGCATACATCATCAATCAGGACTCCCGATGCGAAGGCAGAGGAGGTAGCAACGGCCCTAGTTGAGTGACTTCAAGGAGCTGTAGGTAAGTCAATCCTAGCCAGCTGATAGGATAAATTAATTGTATGGACTATCCACTTGGAAAGTCTCTGAGAAGTGACTGGAGCGCCTTGATCTCTGGTGGAATATTTAACGAATAGCTTATTCAAGCGTTGAATAGATTCAGTCCTCGATCTATAGAAGGCTAAGCAGCGCCGAACGTCAAGTGAATGCAATGATCTTTCTAACGGGGTTGACGGAGACGGAAAAAAGGCAGGTAAGATAATTTCTTGTCCCATATGAAAAGATGTGGCCACCTTAGGAAGAAAAGATGGATCGAGCCGCAAGACGACCTTTTCTCTGTGAAAATTCAGGTAAGGCGGGTCTATGCGGAGAGCGCAGAGCTCACTGGCTCTTCGAGCTGAAGTAACCACCACAAGAAATGCTGTCTTCCAGGAAACAAGGCATACATCGACTGTTGCCAATGGTTTGAAAGAAGCTCTTGTAAGTGCTTGCAAGACAATGGAGAGATTCCAAGTAGGCATTACTGGTCTGATTGATGGGTTAAGATTATGAAGTCCCTTCAGAAACCTCTTAATAATAGGCTGAGAGAAGATGAGTGATCCATCAACCAAGCCACGATGATAGGCGATCGCTGCCATAGACACTTTAATTGAAGACGGCTTCAATCCAGAGTGGTGCAGTTCTAATAGGAACTGAAGGATTTGTTGTATCGATGCAGTGAATGGAGAGAACGAACGAGACTCGGCAAAGGTAGAAAAACGTCTCCATTTAGCTGCATAGGACTTCCGTGTAGACGGTTTTAACGCAGAATCAAGGATGTGCTGAATATCCGGATGAAAGGCTGTCGGATTCGACGGAACGTTCTCTGGATGAAGGAGCAGCACTGAACCCACCGGATTCGGAGGTAGTGTTCGAACCACCTGAAGATGCCATTGGTACCGATGGCGCAGTGTTAGCTATCGGATTCGCCACGCTGTTAAGTTCAATTATGGTAGATCTGGATATCGAAGCGTACCATCTTGTTGGGTTATGAGGTATGGAAGCAGTGGAAGATGGAGGTATTCCCCATGGGAGATGTCAAGTAGTGCGGAAAACCAAGCTTGGTGTGGCCACCAAGGGGTAATTAGTATCCCCGTGCCCCGATCGTGACTATCTTCACTATTACTCTCATGATAAGAGGGATAGGAGGAAAGGTGTAAAAGTTCAGTTTGCTCTAGGGGATCATGAAGGCGTCCCCCAGCGATCCGACCCCGATTCCCACTCTCGAACAGAAAGCATCGCACACCTTGTTCTGTTGGGTGGTGAACAAGTCCATGTCAGGGAACCCCCAGCGATGAAAAAGAGAGTCACATGTCTGAGGATCTAGTTCCCATTCATGAGAGATGAACATGTGCCTGCTTCCACATTGTCTGTACCAGCCAGATGGACTGCCATTAGCGTAATGTCTCTTGGGATGCACCAATCCCAGATTTTCATCGAAAGTCTGGCCAAAGTCGGGACTTTGTTCCACCTTGCTTGTTCAGATAAAAGACGGTGGCTATGTTGTCCGAAGTTATCTGAACGACCCGATGTTGGAGAACATCCTCGAAAGAACGTAGGGCCTTGAATACTGCCAACAGCTCCAGGAAGTTGATATGGTTCGTGGATTCTCGATGAGTCCATGTGCCTTGGGCGTATAGGCCGGAGCATACTGCTCCCCATCCTAGAAGAGATGCATTGGTACCGAGGGTTATCGAAGGACATCGGGGCCTGAAGGGAACCCCAATAGCCAGATTGGCTGGGACCGACCACCAGATAAGAGAATGGAGGACCGAGGATGGGATTTGAATCAATTTTGACGGCGGATCTCTCTGTGGGTGGAATATCTTGTTGAAGAGGAGTTGTAAAGGACGAAGACGAAGTCTGGCATGTGGCACCACAGCAACGGAGGAAGCCATGTGTCCCAGAAGACTCTGGATGGACTTTGCTGGAACGGTCATGTCTTGTCGCATTCGATGGATATGGCGAGCGGGAGTCTGCTGTCTGTCCCGAGGAAGGAAGGCTCTTTCCAGCGTTGAATCCAAGCAGGCTCCAATGAAGGTAAGCGTCTGCGTCAGGAGAAGATAAGATTTCTTGGTATTAATGCATAGTCCCAGATCGTCTAACAAGGCACAGGTTGCACGGATGGAAGCGAGGAGTCCTTCCCTAGACTGGGACACCAGCAACCAGTCATCAACATAAGGGTAAATTTGTATGCCTTGGAGACGTAGGAAAGCGCAGACAGGGGCCATACATTTGGTGAACACTCTCGGAGTGGTGGCCAGTCCGAAAGGTAGAACTGTAAATTCGTATAAATGGGGTGCAACAGCAAAATGAAGGAAACGCCTATGACTTGGGTGAATCGAAATGTGGAAATAGGCGTCCTTCAAGTCCAATGAGGTGAACCAATCCTCCTTCCTTAGCAGCGGCAGAATATTTTGAAGGGTGGTCATTCGAAACTTTTTTGTCGCGATAAATCGATTCAGATTGTGTAAGTCCAAGATCGGATGCAGATCACCATCCCGCTTCAGGATCGTAAAATATCTGGAGCAGAATCTGTGAAGTCCATCAGATGGAGTTACTTGACGAATCACTCCTTTACGAAGCAGTTGTTGGATTTCATCGAGCAATACCGGCGAGCATGATGTAAACCAGATTGGACTCAATGGAGGAACAATGTCAAATTCTATCCGATAGCCATGCTGTATAATGGATAATACCCACCGGTCAGATGTGATGGACTCCCAAATGGGGAGTCGGCTTCGCAGCCGGTCCCCAGATGAGAGGGGGGGTGGGTATGGAAGGGATCAGAGGAAAGGTTCGCCAGTCCCGTCAACACTGCCTCCTATCTCCGTCATAATGACGATGGGCCTGCTGATAACATTGCTGAGGCTGTTAACGGCGGCATTGCTGTTGCTGCGGCCTGTGTTGGGGCTACTGTCTAGGCTGGTATGACTGCCTATAGGATGGACAGGTCCATGACCACTTACGCCTGGCCTGGCCTGGGTCTGAAGCTCCATCCGCTGGGCTGTCGTGCGGGACTCGTGGAGTTTCTTCAGCTTGTGGTCAGTTCTTGAGTGGAAAAGCCCGGACCTGACAAAGGGCATTTCCTCTATTCGCCATTTAGTCTCCTCTGGGAAGTTGCAATTTCTTAACCAGGCATGTCTCCAGAGAGAGCCAGCACCGACCAAGGCCCTTGAGTCTGTGTCCACATGATGCCTGGCTGTGGACAACTGCTGGACGGTGACCTGCATTGCTTCCTTGATAAGGACCTTAGCCAGGTCACCCTGGTGGTCCGGGAGGGCTGAGGCGACGTTGTGGAGGCGTTGCATTATGAAGTATTGATACTTCGCCAACGTTGCCTCGTAATTTGAAATTCACAGCCCCAGGCCTGAGGCAGCGTAGACTCACCTGGCCAGGGAGTCGATCTTTCGTCCCTCCTTGTCCCTTGGCGCAGTGTGACCTCTCACCTCTCTGCCCTGGGAGGACTCCACCATGACCGAGTTCGGCTTGGGGTGGCGGAGGAGGAAGGGTATATCCTCCTCCCAAGCCCGGTACATGGATTCGTACCTCCGAGAAGTGGGTTGAGGGTGAGAAGGCAAGTCACAGGGCTGCGTCATCGCCTGTCTTAAGGTGGTGATCAACAGCAGGGCGATTGATGTGGACTGCTCCCCGCGGACGTCATAAAACTTGTCCGTAGTGGGTCCCTGATGCTGGACGGCATCGATGTCAAGGGACTGGACAAGCTGGGACATCAGCTCCGCGAAGGAGACATGGGATTCGTCTGGTGACGCAGGGCCTTGGGAGGTCACAGCGACATCAGGGGAGCTTGAATCAACCTCCAAATCGTCAGAGTCAGCACCATAATACGGGGGGGAGGGGGCATGAATAGGAGTCCACCGGAGAGAAGGACCAGCTACTTCCATCCCGAGGAGGTATCGGAGATGCGCACCTCAGGCCTGAGGACAGTGGGCAGTCGCGGGAAGGTGGTGAAGACCGACCTCTAGTAGCGGGATAGTACCCAACGGAGTGCGGATCACCCCAGGCTGGATAGGAATGCTGCCATCCCTCAGAGTGCTGTTCCATGGAGCGGCTCCTCCGACTCCTAGGTGGGGACATCTCTACATCCACCTCCAGTGTGGCTGCGGGCATAGGTGTGGGTGACCTAGCCCTAGGGGGAGAGTCCTGAATTTCCTCATCAGAAATTGACCCCCATTGTAGAGTTGGAAGCAGCTCAGCAGGAAGGTCAGCCACACGATGAGGGGACCCTTGAGGGGTAACCCTCATAGCTGCCTGAAGCACCGGGTTCGGTGGAGTCGGTTCGGTGACTGCCACCAGTACAGAGGGGGCCATCGAACCCAAGTCACAGTGTCGAGGACGCTCCAACTCCTTAGATTTTTTCGGTGGCTTCAGAGCCTTCTTTCTGGCTTTCTTATGGCCTGCTGATCTGTCGGTTTCAGCATGGTTGCGCTTCTCATGATTTTTCTTCGGGAAGCAGGTGGAACCCCCATGGTAGACGTGCCTTCATCCGAAGGGCGTGAGGGCGGAGCCACTGTAGCAGAGCCAGGCTTCAGAGTAACAACAAGTGGGTTGGACTGCATGAGAGCTCGATCCCACAAGAGTTTCCGCAGGCGGTTCTCACAATTTTTTCTGGCCTGCTTAGAGAAGGCCAGGCAGTGAGAGTATTTATCAGTCCTATGCCCCTCCCGCAAGCAGACGAGGCATAGGTCATGTGGGTCGGTTGGAGACATCTTAGATCCGCATTCCGCACATTTGCGGAAAGCCGCTCGCTGCGCCATCGCAAGAAAAGGAAAGAAAGGAGATAGTGCAGAGGGTAAGTACATATTTTTTGTTTTTTGTTTTTGTTTTATAAAGATCGAAAAAAGGAAGAACGATAGAGAAAACAGAGAACTACTAAAAGGAACAAGAATTTCTACAAGAAGTACAAGGGCTATAACAACTGGGAGAGAACAATCGAGAACAAGGTAAACGACCAATAGTCAAGCGAAAGCAGCACAAGGCACAGTGAACGGCGGTCGCAAAGACTGAACAAAATGGTGGATGCTCCGCTCTTTATAGGCTATGGGGGAGGGGGAGCGGAGCTTTTTCCTGCCAAAAACCGTTAGCTTGCAATCTTCTGGCCAAAGGCACTGCACAGGCACAGGACCCATATGTGTGATGCACAGAGGCCACAACAAAGAAATGCCTTTACTAGTTGCAATTTCAAGTTCTACCAACCACAGTTTTGGATCAGTAATGGGTTAATACAGCAAGGTAACTCTTGAATAGAGATTATGCATTCGTGGTTTTATCAAGCTGAAGACACTATTCATTACATATTAATCTGTCCTCTATATACTGACCCCAGAGATTCTTGAAACCTGCAGATAGATACAGGAATGTCTTGGCAGAAACAGCTCTTTTAGGTGATACTAATAGTTACGTTACACATAAAGTTGTTTTGTTTGCTTTGGCAGCAAAAAAATAAATAAATAAGGAAGAGAGAATTAGATAAAATTGCTGTAAATTGCATTACAGATTCAGAGTTAAAGATGAATTTCTGTTCCCACTATATTTTAATTTATTCATACTTTATATTGTTTTTTTTCATTTTGTTGCTTATGCATATTCATTTGATGTATTTGTCATGGCCTCTGGATAGTACAATTTAAAAAAAACATATTAGACTGCCAGGCTGCTAAACTAGCTTGTTGGCCAACTGACAAAGGGACAGTGGCACTGAATTCAGGGAGTTAAAAACAACATTAAAAAATTCTTGGCATGTCAAATTGGTTTATTCATACCAAATGCTTTTCAGAATAAAAATCTTTCTTCGGGGCCATTCCTCCTACCACCAACCTGTAACAGTGGACTCTTATTACTTAGTTTAATCAAACCCACCCCCACTCCAGACTACTTTTTATGAGTCATAAAAATGATCACATTTGCCTCCCACAGTTACCTCTACTTTGACATTTGGCCTGGGCAATTTTCCACAGTGGTGCAGTGAAAAACTTGATGCAGAGCAGCCCTACACATAGATAACTTACAGTGTGGTAAAATCACCACATACTACTATTTTCAAAGTAACCTCCACATTTTGAGCATAAGGTGTTTGTAAAGTAGAAAGTGAAAAGAGCTCCTCATTGCAGTTAAGTTGCTAGTAAGAGCAATGTCCTATGCTGAGCAAGAATAAAACTGCTTAGATGCTTTGAGAATTCTTTTTTTGACCCCTTCAATCTAGTTGATAATCATTATACAATTACCTCTTTGGGGCCATTCTGGGCTTATGCGGAATGAAGCAGTAGAAATTACAGCTGAGCATAGTACAAACTCTGTCAAATTAGAAGTGGCTGACAGATGAATACTAACAGGCTCTGAATAACTACTGGCATATTAGCAATTCTAATGTAGCTCTTATGTAAAAGCGCCTACTTTACACACAACAAAACTTCACATTATGTCTTTTATTTTGAATGTTTTTCTCTTTGTTTATTAAGAAGAAATATCACAACAGAGAGAAACACAATTGTACAAACCTCTTAAGCATAAATAAGTTATTTTCCTTAGATTTTGAAGAAAACACTTCAAGGTTAAAATGATGGGAATTTTTTTTTAGAAAAACAACTCTGTACAATAACGCATAGGAAACAGTTGAGGCCTAGCAATGAATTAATAATTTTTGTAATATCTCATGTAAGACAAAATTACAAAAGCAAACATGGGGGAGGGAGAATCAAGCATATCTACAGCATCACTTACTTCAGACGGACTTGTAAGTTATTTGCAAGTTCTTGTTTGGCAGTGGTACATTTCTGTTTAATATCTAAAAGTTTCCTGTGGTTAGTTAGCATGATCATCAATTGATTTGCATGACTCAAACACAAATCAGGTAACACAGAAGGATCTTTTAAGTTCTCTGCTCTCTTTTGATTAGCTAAAAATCCCTATGAGAAAAAAGAATGGAAAAATTCACCAGTATGACCAAATGAAAACAACCATTTACCTCTACACAGATCTTACTTCATTCTTAATCTACAGTTCATGCTTGCCCACCTCCAAACAGCAAGAAAACAAGTGCCAATTCTTTACACTCTCAAATATACAGTTAAATACTCTGTATAATATTTATATATAGAGTGTAATGCATTAAAAAACACATGGATGGCTGACCCACCAGAATTCTGAAAGTTCCCGGCAGATCCCTGGGATTTTCTCCTTCACCCAATTCTGCTGTTACACTCATCTTCTATACTTCCCACCCATTATTTAAAAGACAAAAGAAGATTGCAAACTAATATGCATATAAAAATTAGGCATCTCCAAATTTTGTCACATGCTCACATAGATTTAGATGATCCACACACTCAAAACAAGAGCAATGCTCTTCAGGTTTAGTGGTCTGTGCAGAGTGGATGGACATTCTGCAAACCACAACTTACAGGGCAATTTTATACCTTTCTATTCAGAAATAGGTCCCATTAAGTTCAATTGGCTTTACTTCCAGTTTAAGTGAGTATAGGACTGTCACCAGCCAATAGTAAAAGTTGATTTATTAAAACTAAAAACAAGTGCACAATAAAGATACTAAAAACAAACAATTGTTAATGAAAAATACTGTTACACCATGGAAGCAAAAAGAGGGAAAAAAGAGGGAAAAGGAGAAAAAGAAATTATTTTACTTTTGTTTTTCTTGCTACTTTAAGAACTTTACTATATTTTAGAGAATGTGCTCTAGGTAGTTGGATCACTGTATTCCTTTGCATGGCTTCACTGAATGATTATGAACACTCCATATAAGCAAAGTGTCTTATACATGACACAAAAACTGCATTGTACCTATATAAATGATTTATTTATATGATTTTAAGGATTGTAAGCCGCCCCGAGGCTCATGCGATGGGGCGGCTATAAATTGTCTTAATAAATAAAGTAACATTTATCACTTACATTTTTGTCTAAAATTCTCAGGTGGCTAATAAAAATCTAAATCCACAAGACAATCATAAAATGGCAAGAATAATTTGCCTATTTAAAGCTCAGAAAATAAAACTGTTTTCACCTGTTGCTAGAAATGCAGGCAGCCAGTTGTGTCTGAGAGAAAGTATTCCATAATTTGAGAGCCACCACTGAACAGCATTTCCCTTAAATTTTACTCATCCACATAGGGCAGTAGATATGTAGAACTACATCTGAAATCATTTTACATTCATAGCATAAAGCTGACAATTAATTATCTTCAATGATGGTATTCACCCAATGATTTCTAGTAATACAAATAGTTTGGCTGGTGAAAGTTGTATGAGAAATGTGTCAATTGTGGTCACATCTAACAGTAGTTGGACTACTGACACATGACTGGGTTGTCAACATCTGAATTGTTCTTTTTTATTAGCTTTTCAGGAGTTCTGATGGTTTTCTGAATAGGAAGGGAGCATCACTCAAAAGTCTCAAAATCTAACACTGACGTTCAAAAAGTTTAGAAGGACTCCTGCCTTAAAGACTAGTAAACCCTAACAGTACTGTTTTCTAATTTAGAATAAGGTAATTTCATACATTCCTATGAAAAGAAATAAAGAAAATCAAATAACCTTATTTTCATTAAAAACACAACCAAAGCATGAAGGCACAAAGCTTCGTAAAAGTTTTGTATCAGACTTAACAGTTGAGCTAAGGAGTCTTATGATGTATTGCCACCTACTGACAATACAGTTAAAACATAAGGCTCAGATTTAATTATACAACAACAACAAAAAAACTTGATATGCTGTATACACAAGCTACTTTTGCTTCCTTTCGTATTTTTGTTTAAATTATACTCAAATGGCACCTCTATAAGGAAAGTATTTTTATTACTGGTACATTATCAGTCTCTCTGACTGACATTTCAAACATTTTCTCAATTATTTAAACCATGGGCAGTTGCTTCTTTTCATTTTCCTAACTGAACATGAATAAGAGTATACTGTCACACTCATATCCTGCTTGCGCAATTCCCAGGGCAGCTGATTCACCACTGTGTGAACAGAATGCTGGACAAGAATGGTGCTTGGTCTGATCTATTACAACTCTTCTTATGTTAAGTTTTGTATTAAAAGTAGCTACAAACGCTGCCAAGAGTTAGGGCCAAGATGGACCTACTTCTGCTACAGAGTCCTGTATCCAAAGAAACATATTAATATTTCTATACTCCTAGGAGAAGCTCCCACCCACATCTCACATGAAAACTTTTTTTTGAAACTTTAACAGTAGTTTATTATCACATCGACTGCTCAGATGAAAATAGTAAAAATGTTACTGGGATGAACTGAGCAGAAGTAGTTAAGGACAAAAATCTATATATAACAGACGTATAGGTGCTTGCCACCTTTTTATTACTCTGCAGAACTGGGAACTAAAATAATGTCACATTTGCTCAAAATATTTTTTCATTACTGTCCAGTTCATGCTGTTGTGATAGCAATAAATGCAAAGAATGGGACCTTCTAGCAAAATAAATGAAAAATTCTCACAGGTGAACAAGCTTCCCCTTGTCTAACCATGTTATTGTTTTTTTTTTTTTGCCATTTGTTTCTTTTCATACACAGTAGGACATAAAAAGAACACATGCACATTTTCCCACTCTTGAAGTACCTACCCCAGCTCAACAATTAGGTTTACTGTAACTAGTTGCTCGTAATATTATCATCCAAGGTATCCATGTTTACCATAAAAAAGGCTGGTGAGAAGACACTTTCTGACACAATACAACACATTACATACTATTAGTAGATCTCACCTATAACCTAAAACTAAACTATGACTATTGTGATCTTACAATAATATTTTAACAAAACATAAAGAAAACAGTGCTTCTCTGTCGCATTCATAAAAATTACAGCAATTCTGTTACCTGAGCAAGTTCTTTTTGTTCATTTACCAGTCTGCTACAGCTAGCTATCATCTGGTCCAAGGCATAAAGCCTGTCCTCAAGCCCCTTAATGGCCTTCATGTTCTGATTATCTAATTTGGCAATTGTTTGTCGACAGTCTGCCAAAAAGGGCTGAATAATTCTTGGATCAAGCTGGAGAAACAAGACGACAGATGACATAATCATTTTTAATGTGAAAAAAATTGCAAACAGAAAAAATATACATTTTTCACATTCATTTTGACTGTAAAAAAACTGAACATGGCCTGAAAGCTTATACAGGTTAAAAAAATTAAACCAATTAAGAAAAAGATATATCCTAGTTAGTCCTACAAACTATAAGATTAACAATGTAATCCTACTGCATGCATACCTGGAAGTATCACTATATTCAATGATGCTTACTTCCAGGAAAGCTTGCATAGGATTGCAGCCTTGGTTTCTTTTATACAAAACAATGGCTTCTTTAAATTATTTCTTCCAGTCAGTCCACCAAAGCTTGTACTTTTAGACCATGTGCCCATCATATTTATTACAAGTATCTGGTAAAACAGACTTGCGCTTCAAGAACTGTGACCTGAAAGATTCTTAATACCTCTCATCCATGTCATACACTGTCAAAGTTTGTCATGTGTGCTAGCACAGAGAATAACCTGTCTATTGACACTCATGTATTTATTAGTTTACTTATGAAATGCATATAATCACCCAGCAGCAGATATTCTCCGGAAAGCTTAAGTAAAATACAAAATAATTAAGTTTACCTTTCAAGTTGTGGATGTTGCATTCAGGGTGTGTATGAGCAAAAGTCAGCTTCTGCAATCAGTATTTCTTTCTCTCCTATGCCTGAACCAATGGAAAACCCTCTTCAGACAGTTTGGGGGCTTTTATGCACAGCAGGGGCTGCAGTGCAAGTGTGCAGTACCTGTTCAATTACAGGCAACTCTTTTCTCCCACTGCAGTTTGTATGATACAGCTCTCATAGTACAGAAAGTTACCAGCCCACACATTACACATATAGTGGAGAAGTTTTTCCAGGGATACAAGGGGGAAAATGAGCTGTGTATGCTGACTTCAACTTATACAATTCATTGTTCATTACTGGAAAATATATTTTAAGGTGTCATGCAAGAAGTGTCCCTAGGACACATAAATTGCAATCCTATCTTTCTACAAAGAAACATTTTGATTTAGGTTTCAGGAATTCATGAAGCCAAGTAAATGGCTCACTTCCAGATGTTTAGGTTTCCTCTAATTCTTTGTAAAGCATTTTCAAGGCCCTCTGACAGCTACTAGAAATATCCACTTACACAAACTGCCTTCTGTCAGAACAACATCGGATGGGTCCCTGGACTGGAAACTTTTTATCACTTTCACTTTTATGCAAAGGAGATGGCACAGCATTACATGCAAATCCAACAACTACTAGTTGTTGCCTTATTGACAAGCATGGCTTAGCATTACATCTTAACTAGTTCATAAAGAGATACTAGAAATGTTTTTGTCATCACAATATGAGATTGAAAGTATTGGAATAAACGACATTTTTAAGTTTTACTATTTTTCCATGGTAGTAGCAGTTTTAAAGCTTAAGGAATTAAATTTGCAAAACAAAGCAATTACCAACACAATGTCCAGTTTATCAATTCTACAGATTTTTAAAAGTGTGCTTTTAAAATACCATAGCATTTAAAGATTAAACATAAACCGCAGCTTCAAGCTAGCATTTTATACCAAAATGTTTCCTATTCTAAGGTTATACACATGAACATTTGAAATCTTTTTTAATCTAATCTAACATTTTGAAATAAGTAAAAATAAAAATGCCTAAATTACAGTAATAGCTATTTTGTTTTCAGAATACTGTATCATGCCCATATCATTCCACACACATCAGCAGAGAAGGGACTGGATCCAAATTTCCCAATATTTGAATTTTGCTGGTGAAGTAAAGGTAACTTTCAATGATTTGCTCTTCTCCTACAGTCTCTGTGCTTCCCAAAAATCTGTCCTAGAGAGTTAGGGAACCCTTTGGACAAACATGATAGGCAAAACTGGAGGCAACAGGTGGAGAATAAGCAAAGTTTGCATCTAATTCTCTCTTCTTTCAGCAGGTACCTTCACTGAATCTACTGCCCCCTTGTTTGCAGTAGGGCCAGTCTGGAACCAACACTATATTTTTGAAGCATGGATGTTTTGATGACATAGCAAGATCTTATGTGGATCTCAGTTTGGCTTTCATTTTCCCGTGGTAACAATAGCAGCAAATGGGTACACATATTCTCTTATTTGATGAGTTGATAAGGAAAGAAAGGAAAATTACAACGTCTGCTTGGTGCAACTCCCACAACAGAAAGAAATCTCTTCATGAATAGTGGGCAGTCTTGCTTTTTTAACAGGACACAGGAAGAAAACAATGCAGCCCTTGGAAAGATGCAAGGAAGAGTGTGCAAGTATAACTAAAGATCCAATTCAGAGCTACAGCACTGAACTTCTCAATGGGTTCTTTCAGTGAGCAGAACTCTGCAGAAAGGATGCTCCTGCTGCAAAAAGTGAAAGCCTGCACTGAATGAATGCCACATAATGAAGAAAATGAGCTCTTCCATTCATAAAAAGACAGCTCTGGATCTAACCATCTCTATTTCTATGAAAAATGGTTAAAATATATAAAAGGGGAAGCTATAATTCAAAATACTGTGGAAAAAATACATTAACTTACTCTGCTCATAGAATCAAAACATTTTCTGACCAACGATTCAACATCATTAGGTCTATCTTGAACATTTATCCAGTCTAAAAGGGAGACATTGAAAGAAGGCAGATCATCTTTAAGCTCCACTGAAGCATCACTTTCTTGGACTGAAGGATTTGGACTGGCTTCCCTATTTTCATTCGCTTTGTCAGAAAGTGTACCATCTGAGGCTGGGTGTTCTACTGATTTGCAAAATGATGCTAACAGAGACTGCTTGTTCATTTTAAGCATATCAGGAGAATGCATCACTTCAGCAGACTTCTCATTTTCAGTATCTTCACTTTCTGTCCTTCCATGTTCAGAAGAAGAATCCAGTCGATCTAAACATTCCCTATAACTATGTCTGGTTAGACATTCCAGCAGGGGAATCTTGGCCATAATAGAAACAGCAGCCCCTAAGCTTGGGAAAAGAACACACAAAAAAGCCATATTAAGCATAAACCATCAAAGTTACAGCATACAGCAGCATACAGCAGCATGCATTTTCAAATGTGCTGTTTAAAGTTTTTTCAGCACAATTTTATATTCAGGCCTTCAAACATATCACTTTCTCAACCAATGAAGTACCTAAACAGATTTCCAACTCTATTACAACACCAGGTTACATCTTCCAACGTTCTTCTGCCAGTAGAATGGGCAAAGGTACAAGATCAAATAACTCAACTCCCTTGTCATTGCAGCTCCAGAAACCAAACCAAACCCAAACCAAGCCCACCCAAAACAAAATCAAGAAACTGAGAGGATCAGGTCCTCTAGAATAAATTTGGGCATATGTTTGGAGTGCTGTGGGGTAGAAAGGGGAGGAAAAAAAGAGAAACTCAATTTATACAAGTAGAACTTTCCTACTATGATTTCGCATGTAGCTCTTAGTTTTGACTATATAGCATCATAAACACAATTTACCAAATAATCTGAGATATAACTCAGAAAATGTAAACTAAGTAACCAATATATAATGTGTGTTACCTGAGGCAGTATTACATTTTATTGTAGATGTTTTTGTCATTGCACATGGTCAACAAGTATTGCTGATTACACAATGCAAGATTTCAAGATACCATTCTGACAGATTAAAAATGAATTACTGTTCTTAATTATTTGTCCAAGGAGCATGTACAAAAACTCTAAAGCACACTTCTCAAAGGACTTAAAAATGTACTGTGAAGTGCTTAACAGAACGTTTTGAAATTAACTAGTGAAGGCTGCAATTCTATACACTTTGGTGAGCAAGCTCCACTGAATTTCTGAATAGACATCTATAGAATTGTACTGTAAGTTATACTGTGATTTAACTTTATTCAGCCAGTTACATAAAGAAGCTTCTAAAAAATTTCCCACACTCCCAATTAAGCATAGCCTACTTGTATTTTGGGAGAAAAAAAGCAGGAAACACATGTTGCATTTCTTTAAGTGTGACAGCATGCATACTGAATTCAATGAAACCTTCACCCATGGCAGAATGCATAGAACTGTAGCTTTAATTCCAGAATCAGATCCATTTAAGGTACTTCGCACTGTTTTTTATTTTTGTTTTACTTAGTACACACTGAGATACTATAACTGGCATATTAAATTTACTATAGATGTATAAAATTATAGAACTTTAGTATTAGTAAAGTGCCTGTGTACAAGTAGCTTCTTACTGAGGAGCCTAATGATAAACCTACTGTGTAAGTTTCAGCTTAATATCATCTATGGAGTGCAGGTAACTTGAATAAACATTTTCAAATCTGAAAAGCAGCTTTTGATAAGAATATGTGCAATCTTCCAAATTTGCCATTATGGCAGTCCAGCCTTGGTGTTGAAGATGTTCATCATGGACCAGACCTTCACAGAAGGAACAAAGTTTCTTGGCAATCTCATACATTTCCTGTACAAAAATAACATTACAAATATCAATTGGGTTATCACTCAGACATTCATATCTACTTGTTGCAAGACCAATTCAAAATAGTTGCCATTTCTGAGAAAGGTAGTATACAAGGGAAATCATTTACTGTGTATTCCAAAGTGCGGAAAGATATTGTGATTCCTAAGTGCAATGGCTTTATACAAGATGGGCAGTTTAAGGGGTTGCAAAAGAATATTAAGAGATAATTTAATATGGAAGGGTCAGAAAGGATAAACCATCTTAAAAAAATACAGGGATTTTCTGAGATAGTGCATTTAAGCAATAGCAAAGCAACAGATGGAAGTTAGACCTACACTATTAGCTGCCTTATTCTGGCACACTACATGGGAGTACTCACTGCCTAGTAAGCCTGAGACCTCTGGAATACATATACGACAAACAGGGCAAACAATGAACTCCACTGTTGTTATACAGGGCTCATTTTTAAAACCTTCCAAGAGGTTTTAAAAACCTTCACCATACCCCTAAAGACCAAAGCAGGGAGAAGGGGATGTAACTGATAACTTATCACTATGGATAACACCACAAAGAAGTGTAGAGTAGAAAATGAAGCTCTGTGCATATTTGGGATGAAGGTCACTAACCTTCTTGGATGCTAATAAGTAATTATGGGTCACTGGAATGAGCACCTAGGTTTGTCTTTTTCCTCCTTCTCCCTTCCCATCACTTGCTTTCCTTGTGTACCATGTCTTACAGATTGTAAGCCTGCAGGCAGAGGCTACCTTAGTTAGTTACTGACTTTATTTATGCCATTTTGGGAAACTTTCAGGAAGAAGAGGAAAACAAAAAATGCTTTAACATAAATAAAACACACTTCTATTCAATGTAGTCTGGGCTTCTGAAGTCAGCCTACCCCACTATAATTAAAGCTAAGTAGGCCATGGTAACAGAACACTTGGGTACTCTGAAGCAGCTTCCTTTCTCCCATTTGTTCTAAAAGAGGTTAGCCTAGGAATAGGCAAGATATTAGAGATATCATCATCATCAAATTCTAAAAAGTTTGTGCAGTTAATATAATCAGAGACAAAACTTCAAGCCACTGGGGCCTGTTAAAGGACTTTCTACCATGGAAGAGGTCAATTACCCAACTTTTTCAGATACTCTAATTTTAGAACTTCTTGCTTTAAAGAATTCTGATGCAACTCAGGCTTCCCTTTTAAAATAATACAGCAAATAAATGTTCATTAAAAGCAGTAAAAACTACTCTGATATACAGTGTTGGAAGATTAAACGTTATACAATCCACAATGTATTAAGCTCTGCTACTATGAAAACAGATACGTTCAGATAGATATTTTCACCTCAGTGTAAAAAACTCTGGATGGCATGTTATTCTCACACAAGGGAATCTAATCTTTAATCTAAAGCTATTGCTAGAAATGTTTTATAGGTTCTTTCCTAAACTGTAGCATTTTATTAACCTATGAGACTGAAAAATAAAAATATTTTAAGAATCACAACCCACTTTTCTGTTACCACTGCTCCCTCAAGTAGATTTCATCAAATATGAGAAATCTTTTAGTGAGGCTGAATATAGAGATCAGGGTCAGCAAATGAAAATGACCAGCAGCAGGTTCAAGACAAAGGACAAGGAAAGCAATATTCTCATAATGAATTATGAAATTCATTGCCACAGGATATTATGATTTCAGAATGCATCAAGTATATGTAGGAAACATTGCCATGTTCAGAGACAGTGTACCTTCTGATAATTAGATGCCAGGGCCTACATGTAGGAACACAGCATGTAGGAACCGCCTTATACCATTTGTCTATCAAGCTCAGTATTGTCTCCTTGGGCCATGAGTCCCCAAGGACTGTGGCATTTTCTCCTGCCCTTCACTTGCCATTTAACCTTTTAAAATGTAAAGGACTGAATGATGAACATTTTACATGCAAAGTGCTGTCTCTGCCATTAAGATATGATTCCCTTCCCATTCATCATGTACTGTTTTTCAAGTTTCTGTAAATCATCTGGCTAGCTTCTTCTGGATAGCTTGATGAACTAAATGAACTTGATTTGGTCCAAATCTGGATTCCCCACTGCCACTGCCCACACATTCTTTTTGATGCATCACTACTGCAATCAGGGAGGGTATCCATTCAAAAAAGAAAAATTTAATTAGAAGGACAGACAATGAAAAAGAAAATGAAACTTTTAAGGGCTGGTGCAATGCAGTGTTTGCTGGGCATAAGCAGCACTTAAGGATCACAATTTTGTCAGATCACACTTTTCACACCTATTTTGCAGTCCATTCTGTCTTAGTTTAACCTGTCCTACAATATCCTGATTGATCACTGTATCCAGCAGACTTAATATAAACCTGAAGCAATGGGCTTGTTCTCAGAATCCAGGATTAAAATAGTACCATCAACATCTAAAAGAGACTAAAAGTTTAACCCCCCCCCCCAAAAAATGAAAGAGAACAGCACTAAATGTAAAATATTTGTATCACAGAATGTTGTTTCAAAAACCTATCAGACTAAATTTTACTAAGAGCTTAATACTTTAATACATTCAGTTGTTTTGAAGGAATGTGAAGTTGCTTACTACAGCAAGCTGAGTCCGTGAAGCTACTGTGTGAAAAACTGCAGGCATCATAAGAGATTCTTCAACTTTTAATTCCATCTCATTTTCTGCCGAAAATGTTGTTTTGGGGATAGCTGGAGGACGTTCACACAAGATCATTTCCTTGTTGAAGAGAAAAATTGGGTTTGTGTCCTATGTTAAAATAAAACCTATTGTTATTGCCTTGTCCTTTTAGACTTTTTTAAAATTAAAAGAATGAAAGCATAAGTCAATATTTACCGTTCCTGCACTGTAACTGCAGACTTTCCTCTCAGCTGCCATACACTCTCCTCCATTGACGACCAGTACCTGATGCTGAATAGCAATCTTATATTTGGTTTGGATTGCTTGTTTAAGATCTGCCACACTGATAAGAAAGAATGTTTGAGTGTCTTCTACTATGTTTAAGCATGATGAAGGCATATTGCAAAACTACTTTTACTAATATGCTAAACATTCAATACATTATAAAACACCACATTTCAGTTATCCAAATATTAGCTTCTACAGAAAATAAAGGGCAGTAGCGAAGAAATAAGGGCAGTGGCCATTCTCCCCTAGCTGCTTAAAGGCTAGACAAGCAACAGAGGTTGTCACCACTGCAGTTGCTATCCTCTAAAAACAGCACCATCAACTTTGCATTACAGAATTACTGGCAAGAATAAAAAATTCCAAACAAGGGGATTAGATCTAACAACATTTATAAGATTTCACCTACATTAGAGAAAGTATAGTTTTTATATTTCCCAAGTACTACAAAAAAGTTTTAAGCTGAGATGAAGGGATGCATTTTAACAATTGTTCTATTCTAACTTCAGCCCCACATATACCATATACTGTAACTCTGAGATAGGTTTGCTATTATCTAGTCCAGCAACAAACTCCTCTTAGAAGACTGGAAGAAATGTTCTTACTTCTGTACTGCAAGTTCCGTGTCAAAGGTGAGGGTAGTTCCGGTGTTGACCAGAAATACATATAACTTCATGTTGCCTTCTTTAGGTTTCTAAAGTTTACCCCTTTGACTGTGTGATGTTTTTTTTAGGAACTGCAAAGAAACACAAGTATTTATTTCATAAACACACATAAATATTGTCAGCTTAAACGCCCCATAATGTCAACACTTCCAAGGAACACAAATCCTAATGTGCAGCTAAGGCAGTGGAGTCGGTACATAAAACCTTCAACTCCGGCTCCTTTATTTATATATCAATATAGGAAATAAATATACTTATTATTTATTTACTACATTGATTGAAAGCACTCAACCTCCAAAATGCTGCAAGAGTCTTTTTAAATTTGATGTTCTTGTACAAGAACTAATTTTTGCAACACATACTTTTTCACAATCATCATCTTCTATACTACATTGATACATATTTTCCATCTGTTGCTACTGCAAAGTATAGCTGCCTTTGTTGACACTTTGTCACTGTAAATTTTTTATAGGGTGCCACTTTCACTAATATATGAAATTAAAATATATTCTGAAAATATAACTATAAAATATATGTTAATCAAATTATCTGTGAAATAGGAAATTTTAAAATACTGTTTAGATTACAATTTAAATTTATTAGGAGTTGGAATCGGCACATTTTTACCAACTCCAGCTTCAGTAACCCAATAATTACTTCCTACTCTGATTCCACAGTCCTGCTTGCAGCTATGAAATGTCCCTGTACAAGCTCATGGGATACAGCACAAATACACAACATGCAGGCCACCAGTGACCCACAAGGCCTTAGTCCTGCTTCCAGCATAGGTGTCCTAACCCATCCCTGCTACTGCTGAATTTGCTCTCCCAAAAATTCTGATTGGCTATGTTTGCCTCACTGGTAACAGCCATAGGAAAGAACTAATTGTATTAGGCCTTCTGTGAAATGTGCATGTGTGTACACTCCTAGTATAAGGGATCCAGCATGTGGTAATTCTTTATGAGACATTATGGGTTTACCTGTTACATCCTGCGAACTAGAAGATTAGAAATACTGGGGTTAATGATCATGCTGAAGGTAACAACTGGTACACATCTGTAGGAGCTACACTTTCACTATACCGTCTATCCAGTCTCTTCCAACTTGCTATCTTGTGGGCATGCAATGATTAAAGAAGCCCTTGGAAATTTGTTTTTCTCTTGGGAGGCATAGGTAGTATGTCTAAGACTCCATACATGGGCTATCCCTGCTGGTGGATGCCGAATATAAATGCATACCAAGGTACATATATGCAAGCATGTATATATGCATAGAGACAAACATGCACACATAGATCAAAGGAAGATTCTATACACTGAATGTTTGTATTTCCACCAATTCACCTTTTAGAATATACCTGCTAATGATAGTGCCAAGCAATACCTATTTCTCAGAGAAAATGAAACATTTTACTGTATTTTTCTAATGCTATTTTTTTCTAAAACTGTATTTCTAATGCTATTTTAAGTATTTTTTAAAAAAAGTTTAATATGCTGTTTTATTTATTGTATTTTGTTGTTTTTATACCCTGTTGAGAACTGCCCAAACAGCTTTGGCTATGGGAGGTATAAAAAAGTAATAAATGAGGAGGAGGAGATGCTCCTCACTATCCATTTAGGAATTTACTTAAGAGAACTTGCGATGGTGCCTCAAGACCCAGCTTAGGTACTTAGCTATCAGCCATGCACCCAGGTTGTGAGGATGGGTCATAGTGTCTGTCTGCAGCATAGAGCTGATGCTTCTTGACACTCCCAGCAATGTTTGCCCAAACAAATAGGTTCTGTGGCATTATTAGTTAGCTTACTGATGGCTAGATGCTATATCATACTGAAGTCTATGAACTATACACAGTAAAAGCTGTGGCCATTTCTGGCCCACACCTGTTCATGTGCATGCCTACTCCACAATGTTGGCACAATGTAATTCATTCATTCAAGCCATGATTTGAAGACCTAACAGGAATTGCTGGAATAAACATACCAGAATCACTGCCATGTCTGAACAGTCAGGACAAATAATTCTAATGAATTTGTTTAATTAAAATGGCAAAGAAGTCCAACTGAAACTTTTCTGCAATACAAATTTTAATGTAAAATCCTATGAAACAGTTTTATTTTGAAATCTTTGTTCTTGAGCATTAGACGCTTACCTTCAGGCACTGCATGGAGGTACCACCGTCTTTAAGAACAGCTGGATTTCAAAGCAACTTCTTTTCCTCATCTGCCTTTGGCAAGGGAATTAAGTTTTTACTAAATATGGGGTATCAAAGACCTGTGAAGCACAAAAAGGTGGGGGGCGGAGAATGCAATCATGAATTCTTGCGCAACAGTAGGCTCATTACCAATGACAATTCAAATAAGTGTGGCAACACTACACTTTAGAAACTACTACTGCAGCAGTTTTATTTACTTTTTGTGCTGCACAGAACTGAAGTAATACCACTGAGCTTCTGCCTAGAACATTTGTATTATAAATTAGATGGGAAAGAGTAGGGGTCAGCAAAGGAAAAGGGGAAAAGAAAAAACCTCCTAGAGATTAACAAATACTAACATTTAAAATGCCTTCATTTATTTCAATACATAACCAATACAAAAATTTTACCAGAGCTGAAATAGAAAACACAACTGTGTAACATAGTCAATTTGCTCACACATATTTATACGTAATTTGCTGCATTGAGGCATTCAAGCAAAAAGGAAATTAAGACAAGTGGTCCATCTATCCAGCATTAACAAAGGAACTCTTCACTGATTTATTAGTTTTAAATCCCACCTTTTTTTCTTACAAAAAAATTAAAGTAGCTTACATAATTCTCCTCCTGCTGCTTTCAATCTTATTCCTGCAACAACCACCCTGTAAAATAGGCTGGGCTGAAAGTCTGACTGGCCCAAAGTCACTTAGTTGGCACCATGGTTTCATGGGGATTAGAACCCAGATCACCTGAGTCTCAGACTAGGCACAGATCTTTCGTGAAGATTGTATATCGAACAATTCATAGAACTGGTTCAACCAATCAATAACTATTAGCAAAGACAATTCATGAAACCTCTTTGTACAAAAGCTGCATAGCATGATACCTAGGATAAAGTTCCTGTCAAAATTAGCAATTATAACACTTGGGTCTTCTCAATTGTGAATTTGCATAGTATCATAAAATGGCAGTTTAAAAAGTTAACACTAGATCATGTCAGACCACACAATTCAATACTGTGTGACTCTGTGTTAAGGTAACCCACATACTTGAAGAAAACCTGAAACTTGTTCTCTTACCAAGTGTTCCCTCCTAATTGAAGGTTTATTATTTAATTAAAATATATAGCTTGCCTATGATATTTAGTGCCGAATACAAGTTTTAAATACTTCATTTTTTTTATTTTTCAACTTCTGGTATTTTTCCCTTGTGCATGTAGAGGATCACAGAATACACGCAGTATGCATGCAATGACCAGACATGAGATAATTACCTCATGATTAGCTGAGATGAAGTGCACATAATTTTTTATTAAGAACCCAGAGATTCAAGTTCAAAAACTGAAGCAAACAAGACATGAATGGGGACATTCCTGGGTTGTTCGCAAAATCAGTGGCAAGTGGGCAGGAACTAGTTGCAGCCTCCTCAGCACATAGGTTGTCATTAGGTATACATCAGGTCACACAGTGTGGATACTTATAGCATGACCAATATTTTGCCTTAAATAACTGAATGACATTTCATTTAAAATCTTTAGAATTTTTATTCTGCAAACTTATTTAGCATATAGAAAAAAGTCATATCAAATTAAAAGACTACAGTATCACAGCTACCCGTGTGTTCAGAATGCAGATTTCACTCCATTTCAAGGTATAACACTTATACTATGTCTAATTTCACTCCGTATTTTTGTTGCATTGCTATCATCAACATTACAGACTTTGCTTCCAACATTATTTCCATATGACAACCTCTGTCAGATTTATTCAGTTACTAACTGTGTTTAAGTTTATAATAAAGAATATACAATATAATTCTACCCCAAAGTTACACTGACCTGCTAAGGATAAAATTGCAGTTATATCATCTATACTAGTACATCACCAGGTTATATCAATGGGGAGGGGAGGGGAGTAGAATAAATGAAGATACTAAGGTATAATGACTTTAATATACCATTGTGATTCAAAACTGATGTTATTTTAAATATTTACAGCACACAAACAGAAGAAATATATGGAGAGATGGAATATAAAGAAAAGGAGTATCCAATTTAGTTGCTATCCTAGCTTCCCCCATACTTGTAAGATAAACAGTCACAGCTAATACACAACCTAAGACAATGGGAACACATACCTTTATCTGCCCCTCTCTCACACATCCACAGAGAATCCTATCTAACTCTGCAATCAATCACACCACACCAGAAATATACACTCAGTAAAACAGTTCATAAGGGTTTGGGTTAGTGTTTTACCCACAAAAACCTCAATCAGTATTTAAAAGGCAACCCAAGCAGTTAAAGACTTGCCACTTCAAGTTTTGTCCCATGTAAATGGATAAAAACATTACTGAAACTATCATTATTCAACATATAGAAAATGCATTTTTGAGGTGAAGTCAGCATAGCTCCCATCAAGAAATCCAGCTTCAACAAATATGCAGAAGGTAATAACCAGGTACATGGCACATTCCAAAAGTTCTAACATTGTTCAAAAATTTTTGGGTAAACTTTCCAGTCATCACCATTAGAAACTGGTGAAAAATAAAAGATGTTTGGAATGAAATGTTCATAGTCACAATAAAGTAAAATAAGGGATCCTCCAAGGGCCTGTACTGGTATTAAGTATTAGCTGAAATGTAGTCAGGTACGAATAAGTGAGGTACATAAGTTTCAAAATGACCCCAAATTATAACAGGTGGTGAAACACTAGCAGACCCTAAGGTGCTCCAAAAAGACTGGATGGATGACTAGCAATGAGATACAAAGTAAGAGTACATTGACACACATGGGAGCAATAAAATAAAATAAAGTAAATAAGTTGTAACTATAGAGAAATAGACTTATGTTACAGAAGATCCCTAACACAAGAACTATACAAGAAAGATCTTAATCTCCCTGATAACCACAATGGGGCAGTCACTGACCACAAGCCAGACATCCTGGAATGTGAAGCTAAGTGGGGCTTAGGAAGTCTGAGCAACAATAAAGCTAGTGGAGGTGACAGTATTCCAGCTGAGCTATTCAAAATCTTAAAAGATGATGCAGTAGAAGTGCTACACTCAATATGTCAGCAAATTTGGAAAACACAACAGTGGCCACAGGATTGGAAAAGAAGGGCAATCTCAAAGAAGGGCAATGCCAAAGAATGTTCAAACTACCACACCATTGCACTCATTTCACATGCTAGCAAAGTGATGCTCAAAATCCAACAAGCTAGGCTCCAGCAGCATGTGGATCAAGAACTACCATTAGTACAGGCAGGGTTTCAAAGAGGGAGAGGAACTAGAGATCAAATTGCCAACATACGCTGGATCATGGAGAAAGCTAGGGAGTTCCAGAAAAACATCTACTTCTGCTTCATTGACTATGCTAAAGCTTTTGATTGTGTGGATCACAACAAATTCTAGCAATTTGTTAAAAGAGATGGGAGTACCAGACCATCTTATTTGTCTCTTGAGAAACCTATATGTGGGTCAAGAAGCAACAGTGAGAACTGGACATGGAACTACTGATTGGATCAAAACTGGGAAAGGAGTGTGGCAAAGCTGTATATTGTCACCCTGCCTATTTAACTAATATGCAGAGCACATCATGAGAAAGGCAGGGCTAGATGAATCACAAGTTTATTATTTATGTAAGCCGTCCTGAGGCTCTGCAAAAGGATGACATATAAATATTCTAAATAAATAAATAAATAAATAAATAAAGAAAGAAAGAAAGAAAGAAAGAAAGAAAGAAAGTTGGAATTAAGATTGCCAGGAAAAATATCAACACCCTCAGATATGCAGATGATACCACTCTCACGGCAGAAAGTGAAGAGGAACTAAAGAGCCTCTTGATGCGGGTGAAGCAGCAGAGTGCAAAAGTTGGCTTGAAACTCAACATTAAGAAAACTAAGATCATGGCATCCAGTCCTCTCACTTCCTGGCAAATAGATGGGGAAGAAATGGAGGAAGTGACAGATTTTATTTTCCTGGGCTCCAAGATCACCGTAGATGATGACTGCAGCCAAGAAATTAAAAGACGCTTGCTCCTGGGAAGGAAAGCTATGACAAATCTAGACAGCATACCAAAAAGCAGAGACATCACCCTGTCAACAAATTGCGTATAGTCAAGGCTATGGTTTTCCCAGTTGCAATTTATGGCTGTGAAAGCTGGACCATAAGGAAGGCTGAGTGCCGAAGAATAGAGGCCATTGAATTGTGGTACTGGAGAAGACTCCTGTGAGTCCCTTGGACTGCAAGGAGATTAAACCAGTCAGTCTTAGAGATCAACCCTAACTGCTTGGTAGAAGGCCAGATACTGAAGATGAAACTCAAATACTTTGGCCACCTAATGAGAAGGAAGGACTCACTGGAGAAGAGCCTAATGCTGGGAACAATAGATGGCAAAAGAAGAAGGGGATGGCAGAGAATGAGGTGGCTAGA
>NW_025335438.1:18078319-18086272 GCF_004798865.1 Varanus komodoensis | reverse complement strand
AATTGTGGTACTGGAGAAGACTCCTGTGAGTCCCTTGGACTGCAAGGAGATTAAACCAGTCAGTCTTAGAGATCAACCCTAACTGCTTGGTAGAAGGCCAGATACTGAAGATGAAACTCAAATACTTTGGCCACCTAATGTGAAGGAAGGACTCACTGGAGAAGAGCCTAATGCTGGGAACAATAGATGGCAAAAGAAGAAGGGGATGGCAGAGAATGAGGTGGCTAGATGGAGTCCATGAAGCAGTTGGTGTGAGCTTAAGTGGACTCCGGGGGATGGTGGAGGACAGAAGATCATGAAGGAATGTGGCCATGGGGTAGCGATGGGTCGGACACAACTTCACTAAACAACAAGCAGAAAAGTTAAATCAAAAATTCACATTAGAGAACCTTTTATGTGATTTATTGCAACCTACAGTTTGAATACTGTTACGCTGCTTGCAAGATTTACTATCACAAGGTGTGGTGATGACCTCAAGCTAAGGTTGTGCTGACCACACACATATGATGAATTCTTTCTTACAGGACGAGGGTCAGGGTTTACAACTGCAAAATAAAGAACAGCTGAAGACAGAGATCCAATGTATCACCCAAATAAGGTCACTAGGGAAATAACAGACAAGTGCACATAAACCCAACTAAGGTACCCAGAATGCATTGATAGGGTAAGCAAGACATGGCAATCTTCTTTCTGACATGAAACTTTAAAGGCAAAGAAACACTGCAAGGATATAACACAATGCTGACCTAAGACTTGTTCCACAAATTGAAGTGTTCAATGAGGACTATGACTGTTTCTGCTATACCATTTCTCTTGACAAGTGGCAGATGATGGGCCTCTTTTCCTGATGTATGAACTGTGGAAGAATGAAAAATCTTATGGCCAAGTCCCTGGAAGCACCCTTATGTTTCGTTAAGGGATGAAAGGAATGGCTCTAACAACACCACATCGCCCATTTCTGTCTAAAATCACCAAAAGGACCCTCAAGAGGCAAGGGTTTTCTTAAGGCCTCATTGAGAACTTTCCCAAATATGCTAGTGTTGTGCCCTGAGCCCTCAGTCATATAGTATACATTGTTTAATATTATGACCCCATCCATTCCTTTGCAAAATGCTTGCTCCCATCACACAGATGCTAATAAACCGTTTTTTACTTAAAAATATTTTAGACCAGCTTTAACAGTAAAGCCCTTATATTGTGCATGTGCCTGCAGCATGATTCCAACCCTTTTTCCAGACAGAATATCACATACGAGTTCTATATACAAGCCTCTGAGCATGCAGTCATGGTGTTTGCTGAGCATTGTAGCAGCAATAACAATCCTTCCTTCCCAATCAACAATGGAATTTCCACCAGAAAAAGACTTAGTTATCAGCTGTGTGTGGGCTAGCCATATGAATGAAACACCACCTGAAGTCACTGAACAAGAAAGGGATCTTGGGGTAGTGGTGAACAGCTTGATGAAAATGTGTTCAAAGTGCTCATCTGCTTTGAAGACAAATTCCATGCTAGGTATAGTTAGGAATGGAATAGAAAATAGAATTGCCAAGATTTTATACAATGCTTCAGTGCTCACGTGAAAAAGGATGTTGAGTTGGGAAAAGTACAGAGGGCATTAAAAAAATTATCAGAGGGCTGAAGCCTCTAATGAGGCTCTTCCTATGAGGAGTGGCTATGAGGAGTGGCTATGGGACTGTTCAACTTAGAAATAAGGTGAGTAAAGGAAGATATAGGAGAGCAGTTTTTTAAAAATGCATGATGTGGAGAAAGTAGAGGGGGCCATTTCTCTCTCCCGCATAACACTTGAACCTGACTGGTGAGAGGTTTAAGTCAGAGAAAAGGAAGTACTGTTTCACACAGGTTATAATTAAACTATGGAATTCACTGCCATGGAACGTGGTGATGGCCATGAATCCAGATGGTTTTAAAAATGCACTGGACAGATTCATGAGGGAGGAGGCTATCACTGGCTACTATCCTTGCTGGCTGTGTGCTACTTTCTTGCTTGGGAACGTGGGCATGAGGAAGTCTAACACCCATCCTGCTTGAGGGAACCTGTAGGTACTTGGTTTGCCATCTAGTGGATGGAATGCTAGATTAGATGTACTTCTGGTCTGATCCAGCATGGCTTTTCTTATGTTCTTTATGTGGGAGGAAGTTTTCCAAAAGGTTTCCACTTGGCATGTGTTGTATCCAAGCAGTTTTTAAACACACGGAGAAAATTTCCCCAGTCACATGCAGAACAAGTTGTTAAATTTTCAAGTACTAAAATATGATTCTGGGGCTTAGGAATGTCATTTTTCCTCCAGTAATAGAATGTTAATATCACTTTAAGTAAGAACAAAGAAAACTGAGCATATTCCAGATGACTATGCTCCATTATGTAGGGTGAACATGGTCCAACAGACAGAACTGGAACTGTGGGGAACCAATTTCAAAGTCTGTGAGCAAAGATTCATTTGATGATCTTGAGAAAATCAGTATTTTCTCACCTGCAGTGTGTTTGTATTTTGTAGCCAACAGCCTATATATAAAACTGTTGTGAAGATTAGCAAAGAAGTGCTCAGAATGTTATCAATGCTACAAAGAAAGAATATTATCAATAACGAAGATTTGCAGGGATGCTTAAATTAATGGAGTTTTTTTCCATTCCCATGCAAACACAATTTAGATTGAGTAATGTTACACTTACATGTAATCCTCAACTCTCATGCTGCCATTCAGAAATATATTTTAACTAGAAAATGTGTCACCTATGAGAGTCACAGTACTATCTTATACATCTCTACTCAGAAGAAAGTCTCACAGAGTTCAATAAGACTTACTCACAGAAAAGTGAGCATAGGATTACAGTTTTTGTCTATGCTAGATATGTGAAACATCCCAAGAGCTCTTATAGATATAACAATGCCTTGGATGAAAACATCCATCAGTGAATTAAACGCATGAAAGAAACCCATGTATACAATCCATAATGATTCATTAAATAATTACTGGCACTAATAAGCATGAAAGGAACAGCATAATTAACCTTCCCCAACTTTGGGGAAGTTACTTTTTGATTATCATTTCCAAGGTCACTGCCCACTAGCCATATTGGATGTGGAGGATGGAAGTTATAGTCTAACACAGGGGTCAGCAACCCGCAGCTCTGGAGCCACATGTGGCTCTTTCATCTCTCTACAGCGGCTCCCTGTCACACAAAATATGCACCACAACTGCTAATGTGCAACACCTGCCAGCACGTGATTTATTGAGCTTTTCGACCCCCCGGTGGGTCAACTATGGGTAAATCCAAGAAAAGAAAAGTTTCAGAAGAAAACAGAATGTTTAATGGTATGTGGGCAGATTCATGTGCTTTCACTGCTGATGGGACTGGTTTACCAGTCTGGGGGTTTTTTAGGTAAAAAATGATATATGCAGTATTATCTTCATTGCACATGTCAAAAGGGTTTTGTGGCTCCCAGTGTTTTCTTTTCTATGGGAAATGGGTCCAAATGGCTCTTTGAGTGTTTAAGGTTAAGATCCTTACACATCCGGAGAACCCTATTATTTATTAAAGTAATTTCTACTACAATGCAAAAATAATAAAAGCACTGATCAAAAACACAGTGTAATCACAATTACCTGGTTCCCAAAATACATTGATCAAGACATATTTCAATGCTTCCTTTGCCCCAAATATCTGTTAATAGAAGACTCACTGACTGCTGAAACAATGACAAATAGTTACACAATTCCTCTACACTAGCCTACACTAGAATAGAAAGGTATGCATATGACAGTGATTGGCCTAGATTGTTTTTTAATTACCCAAACACACCACAGGCATAATTACGATTACAATACTGCACTGAGGAAAACATTGACTTATTATCCTTTGAAAAACAGTGTGACTATTACTCATGACACACTACAGAACGATTCATTTCTAAGGACATTTAACCCAAAACTTATTGAAATGATGTAACAACTCTTTAAAATACAAATTGGATGGATTAAACTAATTGGTTAGATAGACAAATATTTGTCAGCTAAAAAAAGTATATAAATACTGTGGAATTAATTCGAGCAGCACACCATATATGACACGTCCAGCAAGTCAATATAATTCTTAACACTGGCTGAGAAGGCTTTTTAACATTCCACATCTGTGACCTGATGTATCTCTAAGACTGAAAATTAGGGATACAAGCAAGGTTTTGTAAAATCAGTGTCAAAACTTGTTGAAGACAAAAACAACTATCTCAGAGAGAAACCCAAACAATTTCTATTTTTCAGCAGAATGATTTATAGAATCCTAAAAAAACCTGGGATTTCACCTAAACTAGCTCCAATGAACAAGTCAAACAGAGCTACAGTGGCTAATACACAAGGGTCATGAAGCATATAAATCTTCTATGCTACTTATTTTCTCTGTCAACTAAACTTTTAATTTTCAGATGTCTACAACATCTGAGTAAAACAAAAGAAACAGTATATTTTGCCAACAGAGACAAAACCGTAAACAGATCTTATCTGTGTGTGCTGTCGGCAAGCTTTAAATACAACCAAAGCAAGCGAACAAAGAGGTCAATTTAGGCCAAAGCTGCTTGAAGCACAAGACAATACAGATCGGGAGAGAGTTGGGAGTTACTTGCAAAGAGTTTTCAATGCAAAATGGATAAACATAAAAAGAAAAGTTTGGAGGAAAGAAGACCAAGAACTCCGCATAAACCTCTGTTAAAATTAAGACTTTAAATCAGATAGCGCGGCGTATAGAAAAGGGGAAAACAACCACTACCCTAAAACCACGTTGCCTGCTTTTCACAATAACAAGGTGCTTGCTGTGACGGGACTGCCAACGTGCGGATGGGCTGAGTCATTCCCCTTGAAGTTAACTTCAAGAAGAGACTCGTCCGTCCCCCTCTGAGCAAGCTACGTGAGGGAGGAGATTGGGGTAGTTAGATGAGGCTGGGCTTTTAGTCCGACGCCGCTGGGCTCTTTCACACAGGGAGACCCTTCGTCGGCAAAAGGCTTCCCCTTCCACCGACACCCAAACACGACCACCCAGCAACCCAAAGTGGGCCGCCACTGTCACCCGGCGCCTGCCCATTCCGTGAGGGCGGGCGCTGGTCGCCTCGGTGACAGCAGCTGCCTTCGAGGCGCCCGCCTGCCGCGACTCACCCAAAGAAGGCCACAACAGCCGCCGAAGCAACAGCTGGACGGCCCCGCGAACCATCCCGGGCCGGTGACCGGCGGCCGCGGAAGCTCCTCCCCTCCGCTGCGGCTCCACAGAGGCAGCTTCGGGTTCCGCCGTCCAGAAGGGACAGTGAGGTGCAGCAGCCCCAACAGCAGTGGACCCGGACGGCGAGCCTTTTGACAAGCGGAGAAGTGGGGAGACCGGCTCGGGAGACCAGCTCTTCTCGCAGAGGAAGGCCCCCCACTCGCTGACGCTCAACCCTCACCGCCGCTGTTTGTTATTGTCGTCACTCTCTTCCGCCGCAGTGCACGACGGGTAAGTCACAAGGAAGGCGGGGCGAGGGACCATAGAGTCCGGCCATAGAGTGGCAGCAAAGCCATCTCTCAGGTTAAGTCCAGAAGGAAGAAAAGGGAAAGGGCATCGGCATGACTCTCTTCGAAATGCCGGTGGGTCGACTGAAGGGGAAAGTTACAAAAAGTTCAACAAATAAGCAGCAAAGAGAGTCCTAGGCTTGCCAATTTAGTCACATGGACAGATGGAAATATCTTGGTTTGGCAATACTGTGTGTGAGGACTGTGGAGTTGCAATCGTTCCAAGCTGACTATGAATCACAAGGTGGTACTACTACTATTAGAAAGGTTAATGCAATGTTATATTGTATCAATAGAAATGTAATATGTAAATCATGGAATGTACTACTCTGTAGTTGTCGGACCTTGCCTTGGATACTGCGTTTAGTTCTGAGCAATACGATTGAAAAGGAATTCAGATAATAAGAGCGTTTAGAGATAGGGGCAACAAAGGTTATTAGAGGCTAAAACAAAGACCTGTGAGGCAAAACTGAAGGAACTGGGCATGTTTATCTTTGAAATGGCGGAACTTCAGGGGCATATGATAGGGTTGCCATGAAGAATAGGCGTGCACCCTATTCCTTTATCATCCAATATTGTAGGACAAGAAACAATGAGTTTACGTTATAGGAAAGCAGATTTCAGTTGAATCAGTAAAAACAGAGTCAAACAATGGAGCTAACTGCCTATAGAGCAAGTGGACTCTCAGTAGATCAAGGTATTCAGAGACTGGAGAACCATCTGTCAGGGATGCTTTAAAGTGGATTCCTGCACCAAGCAAGTGATTGGACTCAATGACTTAAATAGTCCCTTCCAACTGTATGATTCTATTTCCACAGATTTTATATAAAATGCTTAATTTTATGATGTGGACCGTTTAAAAAACAAAAGGTCATAGAACAAACCAGGAAATAGTAATAAAAACAAGCCCAGACATTACAACTGATTATCACTGTTTTAAGTCTTACATCCATACTGAAAACAACTCTTCCTCTTGTTTGAAGTTCTGGAGCCACTATAGCTAAGAGCTCATTGTCCTTAGCTTTCATTTCTTTCAAAGAGAATATGTAAGGCAAGGTTTAAATACCTGTGAGTAACTAGCATAATGGCTGATAGAAGGAGAAATAGAGAGTAGGTTAAAATAAAGAGGAAGGAATGGTATTATCAGTCATAGGCCAATATCTAATGCCAGCTCATTCACCCAGGTACTTCCAGATGCAGGGATCCTAGGGCTACCAGTCAGAAACCATTGTGCAGTGTTTGCCTGTCTTTTTCTCCCTCATATATAAAAGGAGTGGTGAAACAAAATAGACTTTCAAATGGAAAATGACAATGGCTTGATACATAAACATGGATAAGCATCCATGAATGAGATGGAGTGATGGCACAATAAAGCTTTCTCCAGAATACACAGATTGCAAACCAGGCCTAATTTGGGCTATCCCCACATAAAAATGGAAGCAAAACAGTAACTATGTATGGCTATTGATCTGCAGGGAGAATTGCTTTGATCATTTTAATTACTTTAGATTTGTTCTGATAGAGAAATTTTGTTGCGAAAAGCATATGAGATGGTATAAGACATAGAAGATGACAGAACTGGGCTACTTAGCCCTGCCCTTTTGAAACAGAATACTAATTGTTGTTGTTGTTAGTCGCGAAGAAATGTCCGACCCATCACGACCCCATGGGTAACATTCCTCCAGGCCTTTCTGTCCTCCACCATCCCCCGGAGTCCACTTAAGCTCACACCAACTGCTTCAGTGACTCCATCTAGCCACTTCATCCTCTGCCGTCCCCTTCTTCTTTTGCCATTTATTGTTCCCAGCATTAGGCTCTTCTCCAGGGAGTCCTTCCTTCTCATTAGGTGGCCAAAGTATTTGATTTTCATCTTCAGGATCTGGCCTTCTAAAGAGCAGTCATGGTTGATCTCTAGGACTGACTGGTTTGATCGTCTTGCAGTCCAAGGGATTCGCAGGAGTCTCCTCCAGCACAATTCAAAGGCCTCAATCCTTTGGCGCTCAGCCTTCCTTATGCTCCAGCTTTCACAGCCATACATTGCAACTGGGAAAACCATAGCCTTGACTATACGCAATTTGTTGGCAGGGTGATGTCTCTGCTTTTTAGTATGCTGTCTAGATTTGCCATAGCTTTCCTTCCCAGGAGCAAGCGTCTTTTAATTTCTTGGCTGCAGTCACCATCTATGGTGATCTTGGAGCCCAGGAAAATAAAATCTGTCACTACCTCCATTTCTTCCCCATCTATTTGCTAGGAAGTGAGAGGACCAGATGCCATAATCTTAGTTTTCTTAATGTTGAGTTTCAAGCCAACTTTTGCACTCTGCTCCTTCACCCGCATCAAGAGGCTCTTTAGTTCATCTTCACTTTCTGCCATGAGAGTGGTATCATCTGCATATCTGAG
>NW_025335438.1:18053564-18078219 GCF_004798865.1 Varanus komodoensis | reverse complement strand
AGAGAGAGAGAGAGAGAGAGAGAGAGAGAGAGAGAGAGAGAGAGAGACAGAGCGAGCGGGGCTGTGATTCTGTTAAAATGCAATTGTAATTCTGTTGAAATGCAATTGTAATTCTGTTAAAATGCAACTGTTTTCTGCAGCATCTTATGGAACAAAATTGTAAGTCTCATTTGAAACAGTAACCTGCACCTAAAGGGTGGGCAACATACAGGGCCTGGAGGACCTCACTCACCCAGCTGGTACCCTGAAGAAGTCACATCCCTATCCCACCATTAGCAAAAGAGGCAAGTTGCAATGAAATCCCAGTGATTCTGCTGAAAAATGTGGTGCACATGGAAGGTGTATCTTATTCCCAGCAGTCTAAGACTCCAGGCAATGAATCAATCAGCTAAGACAGACACAAGGGAGAGCCATCCCTTGCACACTTTTTCTCTACAGAAACAGTGATTCTGTTAGGAACAGGTAGGGAATATTCACCCTTTCCCCCAAAATAATCAGGTTTCTACCTGATTTACTGTTTGGTGGGCAGGGGGCAGCTTGTGTCTTCCGGGCAGCAAAATATGTGCTGTCCAAGCAACCTCCCTCCTTCAGCAAAATCACTGGAATTTCAAAATTCTTGGTGAGAGCAGAAATAGTGGCAGCAGTTAGAATAGGCTGGGAGCCACATAACTGGCCCCTGCACTAGTTTCAGTTAAGCTTCTTACAAAGACGTAGATAAGACTAAGGTATGGCTAAGATCAGGTCCTAGTAAGTTTTATGCAGATGCTCTGCAGATGGCCTGAAACATTTAAAAAGAAACTGGACTGTTGCAAATAGTCTTCTGTCCAATCTGTTTTACTTGCTATAGTTTTCATCCATCCTCTAGGCTGCTCTTTCAGAAACAGAGTAATTGTAAAAGCGAAGATAGAGTTTAGAAAAGGGAGCCCTTAGAAGAGAATCTCACAAGAGAATTCTGGTTTGGGCAAATAAGTGTGCAGGCTTCTGCACTGCAGTCATTTCTTACTAAAAACCAAGTAAATGAGGCCAACAAAGTTATTAAATGTTTCTTTTCAGTAATGGACCACCTATGTCCAAAATTGCACTTACTGAACTATGGTATGCAAGAGTCTGCTCTTTTAATCCACTGTTCCTTATTGCTTTAAGCTGAACCAGAGACCTCTGAGGGATGAAGGTGGGAGGGCTCAAGGCAGCCTTAAAATTCAATTAAACATTAAATTAAAATGGGTTACCAGGTGTAATGAAAAGACAGAGTTCATGAATATAACAGAAGAGTAAAACTAGCAAGGCATTATTCAGGGCTCATTCTTTTCACTATTAACCTTAGAACCTCACTACCTTCTCACAGTAACATTCAATACTCTCTTGTGCCTGATCCACTCTGGGTGTGTGTGCACAAAGGGGTGGCATAGCAGCACCCCTGCAAATCTTCGGAGGAATGCTGGCCCCCCTTTTCTGAGGTCTAGAAATTGGATATGTACTTTACTTTTTACTTTACTGCAAATGCATCCTTGTCCCTTTCCTCCTCTCTGTTTACTGTTTGCTGTTTGCTCCCTGAGATCTTCCATCATGAATATCAGATTTTATATTTTAATGGATTGTATTCTTGTACTGTTGAAATGTTATGCTATTTTTTAACAGTTGTCTGCTCATGCTTTTATTGGAAACCTTCCAGAGAGCCCTTTGGGTGGCTTACATATGCCTTCCCTTTAGTGGCATGATCCTTTTGCACACTGAAGCATCTTACTCCACACCCCCATGTCTTCCCCCTACTCCTTCCTTGCTTAAGATCTTCCAAGGTTTCACTTGGTGCAGGAAATGCATACACACCCCCAGGCTGCCTCCCTCATGTAGTCATACACACTGATGGCATCCATGCAGGCCGGCAATGTCCTCCACCTCCTCCACTGCTGCAGCCAGTGTTGTCTTCTGCCCCATACCACCACCCTGGAAGAGGATTTCCCCCAATTCTACCCACACCATCACACATGGGGTCTGGTCTTCCTGGTACCCACACCCATGCTTTGAGCTACTTCTCCAGCCACAGTAGCCTATTCCCTCTCCAGCACCCACCACCCAGTGCTTCTGACTCTGCTCCCACACCTGCCTCCCCACTTCCCTCCTCTGCCCCCCTCCATGCTCACAACATTCTTCCCCACGTACGTACATCTCCCCACCGCAAATGCAGACAGGCGCACACCCTCCCATCCTTGCAGCAAACCCTTCCCACAAGAAACACACAGCTGCAGCAAAACACGCTTTTGTCTCTGTAGCATCATTGTGCGGGGAAAGGGTAACTCAGGAAGGAAATGTAAGGAAATTAAACCCTTTTTAAGCTAGTGGTCTCTTCTGCTGGTGTGTGAGCTCTGCTGCCCAGGAGTCATGCCCAAATACTATCCCCACCCCACAGAGCTTCCCACTCATCACCAGCATGCATCCAGCCAATGGATGCAGGTCCCCTACTACTGCCATTCACTATGCCTTGCACTGCCCATTCCCTAACTGCACAGGCATTTACCTGCTGTAGCTAGCTGGTGGTGCTGGGGGCACTGGGAGCTTCCTGAAGGACTGCAGGGGAGGGAGAGTAGGCAGAAACCCTGAGAGGCCACCCTTCTGTGGCCACTGCTAGAAAATAGACTGTCATCCATGCAGGCCTAGAGGCTTGGGAATTCCAGTGGTACTTCCATGTGTGGAAGAAAAATAACTTAAAAGCTAGCCTGGCAGTTCTGGGATCTCTTCTAGCAGCATGTCTCCCCATGTCTCACAAATGTGCAGGAAACAGCACCTCTGTCACATGCAGCATATGTGCACCATCATGCCTTCTGCTGCCTCTAAGTACACTCCATGAGGACCTCCATTAGGCTGTGGAAGTATTTTAATTGGATGTTTTGGGAAAGCTGTAGGGCACTATAAACCAGCCTGGTCATTTAGGATTGGGTGCTGGAGGGCTTCCTATTGATTAGCCTGAGCATGGCGATTTTTGGGAGAAGACACCTCTCTCCAGTTTGTCCACCTAGGGGGAATTCCAGAAGATGGCCATATCAGGAGCCTGCCCAAACATGTCCAGGACCCTCCCCTCAGAGATCACTACTGCCTGCAGCACCATGCTGTAGAGATACTTGTGGCTGCAGAACTTGCCCCTGCAGAACCGGTCAACCTTGTGGGAGCTGATACACTCCACACATAAGGACATACTTCTGCTTCCTTTTAAACTGAAATCTTCTTCCTATATTGAAATCATCTTCAGTATAGTTAGGCACAAAGTATTAAACTATTCTGTGGTTAATGAGTATTTCCAAAAGACTAACTCTAACCAAAGAAGCTTCACATGCCTCTTTCATATAAGACAGGATCAGTTCTTAATTTATGTATTATTTCCATCAGGTCTTAAGTTCAGTACTATGTTATCATAACATGAGTATATCTAGTTTATGTGTCATGTATCATTTACCATTCATTATTTACTGTCAACAAGCAAAACTACAATTAGACTTTTCTTGTTGGATGAGAGTGGCCATTTAATGAAGTTCAGAGATACATCTGACTGATTGTTCAAATAATGTGTTTTCCCTGAAATAGTTTTAACTCAGTCTACCTCATGCATATAAGTCTTTATAAATTACCCAGAATTCATTGTGAACTTGCTTCCTTCTTGCTGTAACACTATATTTACATATCCAGTTCTCAGAATTATTATTTCTCATTAAGTACTTCCATTTCCCTTGGCATTTCATTCATTTGTGCCATAGGTTCTAACACTTCCCTTTTAAAACAAAATATATTCTGTTCCTTGCTTGGAAATGAATTGGTGCAGCCAGTAGTATGTCAGTAGTTGTTCCCAGCAATGCCAATAAAACCTTAAACATCATCCTATTAAAACCCACATCAGGTAGAAGACCACAAATACTTCAGTGTTTGTATTTTATCGGATGGAGCTGTTTTGGCAGTGAAGATTATGCAATGCGTAAAACATGGCAGAGGGGCATGCAGCATGGGATAAGTGCATCTATATGTACTTCTTCAATTGATAGTTATGATTGCAAGTTTGGCAGAAAATGTTAGCATCAGAATTGACCCAAATGCTTTCAGTCCCATTCATTTCACTGGGAGACGTAAAAGAACACCACATTACCATGGCTGAACACTGAGTATAATGTAGCTTAACACTCACATCACAGCACACTCTTATCAGCACTGACAAAAGGATACTGAAGCATAGCAGAAAGCATGTGCAGCCTGGGTTTACATGACTCTCTGGCCTCATCTCTTGCACACACTGCCTTTTGAGGGGTGATCATTCCTACCATATTTTCATGGGGTCTGTGATTTGCCTGTTAGTTTTAGTAGTTTCACAGGACAGGGATATTCTGCATATCTGGCTTTCCTGCCACCATACTGCCTGCCTTGATGCATGTGGGCATCTGAACATGAAGTCTGTGCCTGCTGGGACAGAGCCGCCTGTGCCCATTTACCTGGCAAAATGAGTTATTTCCTGTACAGCCTTCTAATTAACTAGCTAGCCAGTGTCTCATTTCTCCATGGGAACTATTCTGCACTGTAGCTATTTAAAATTTCATTTGCATGGCCGTGAGTGTCAGCTACAGCTTTACCCTCTTGGATGGGAGAGTTGTACTTGGTTACAGAAACTGCTTCAATTAAGCAAGAATGTCTCCTGGAGCTCAGCAGGTCTGCCCTTCTTTGGGAAGCTATCCAACAAGAAAACACAGCAATAAAGTAATTAAAGATTCATTCTTTGATTGATAGGCTCCCTTGATTAATGTTATGAGTACATCCAGGGACATGCCTGCTCAAATAACAGTTAAAGCCACAACAGTTTTTAAGACACACCCATATGAAGCCTATGAAACAATCTACATCTGTGAATTTAATTGGATGTTATTAATCCCATATAGTACCGTACCTGGGTCTGAAGCCAGACTGAAATGGGTCCAGATAATGGTGATGCTGATGCAATATGTACAGGCACTGGGTCAGAAAGGAGATGAGCTGATGAATTATGCATGTGTTTGTAAAGTTGGACCTCTTGGGTCAGCCACATTCCCAACACTGGTGGATTTGTCAGAACTTTAACTGGCTCCTTTCCTCTCTTCCCATTACTATAATCACTCATATCTCTGTAATGGATGCTATATTTCGTGGGAAGCTTAGTGTTTTTGTTACAAATAATGGTTTTGCGAGGAAAACTTTATTATTGTTATTATTTTATTTGGAGTCATAAAATAATATGAAACAGCAAGGGTTTCATTCCATTGGTGGGAATGAGGTAGGGCCAAAAACCCCAAATGCCAGCATGCTTTGGCTTGAAACTGCCTCTGTCTATGATTAAGCCTCAAGAGAGGCATTGTGACATTTTGAAGTGTAAGAAAACAGCACAAAAGCTGGGAATTCACCAACTATTCTGGTTGGGGAAAAGGTGGGAAGATCAGAGAAGGAGCCATGGCCCTTTGGAGAGCTGGACTGGGACCTGCAGGGCCAGATCTGACCCCTGAGCCTGAGGTTCTGCACCCCTGAAACACGGGCTAATTTTATTTTAAGGCATATTCTGTGGCAGTGATAGCACGGAAATAAGCTTTCTTCTGTGCCACCATAGCTTATAGTTGCAATCCAGCAGTGTTTTATTTTTGTTTTCTGGAGTGGAAAGTAGCTTGCTTTACTCTAAGACCTAAGGTATGGCACTGTGGACACAATGCTTAGCAGTTTGCTAACAAAATCCTCACGTCATAAATGCCATATTGGATATAGCTCAAGCTCTGGACATTCTTTGGAGTCCTTTTTGCAGGGGGACAACCATGCTGCTCCATAGCTTGTGAGCTTCAGAAGGTCAAAAGACCTGACAAGCAATGGAGAGATCTAGCCTTTATTCATGCAAGGTGACTAGGGCATGCACTTCTCACCATTGTGAGGTACATACTTTGAGACCACCTTGGATGCGAGTCTCAGCAGAGTGATTCATAGAAACATAGAAACAGAGCGAGTCAGAAGGGGTCTCCCAGGCCATCTAGTCTGACCTCCGGCACCAGCCGACTCCGCTCACGACATGCCCACCATGTGGACATCTAGCCTATCCTTGAACACCCACACTGATGGGGCCTCAACGACCTCTCATGGAAGCCCATTCCACACCCTCGGGGTCCTGACTGTCAGAAAGTGCTTGAGCTTTGCTCCATTGAGCTTTGCTTTGCTCTGCTCCCTGAGCTTTGCTCCATTGCAGCATGTCCTGCCTTCCTCTGCAGGGGAGAACAGGTCTCTACCCATCTCTATGTGACATTTATTTATTTATTTAGAAAATTTCTATGCCGCCCCATTCGCGGAAGCCTCGGGCCAGCTCACAAAGATATCAATTAAAATATAATAAAATAAAATATAAACTAGTTAACAATATAAAATAAAATAAGTCACCCTGGCCGAAGAATAAAATAAATAAATAGTATTAACAGTTAAAATGACGTTTGAATAAAAAGGTCTTCGCCTGGCGCTGAAAAACAAATAACGACGGGGCCAGGCGGACCTCTCTGGGAAGCGCATTCCATAGATTGGGCGCCACTGCAGAGAAAGTCCTCCTCCGAGTACCTACCCTCCTAATTTCCTTCACAGAGGGTTCCCGGAGAAGGGCCTCTCCCGCAGATCTCAGGGGGCGGGCGGGCATATATGGATGTAAGCGCTCCTTCAGCGACATCCCCTCACATACCTGTATGTCGCCAACATATCCCCTCTGAGTCTCCTCTTCTCCAGGCTGAAGAGACCCAGTTCCCTCAGTCTCGCCTCATACCCCATTCCCTGCAAACTGGCCACCAACCTTGTGGCCCTGCGCTGCACTGACTCTAACCTGGCTATATCCTTTCTGTAATGAGGGGCCCAAAACTGAACACAATACTCCAATTGCGGGCGCACCAGAGTCATGTAGAATGGTAGTAATACCCCTCTTGATCTAGAAGCCACACTTCTGGCTATGCAACCAAGGGTGGCGTTCTCCCTCTTGACCACCGCATCACACTGCTGACTCATGTTTAGCCTGCAGTCAACCAGTAACCCGAGGTCCCTTTCACAAGTGCTGCTCTCCAGCCACTTGTCACCTAACCTGTACTTATGACACCTATTCCTATGCCCCAAGTGCAAGACCTTGCACTTATCCACATTGAATGCTATCCTGTTGTCTCCTGCCCACTTCCATAGTCTGTCCAGATCCTTTTGGATCTGGATTACCTGCTCCTCAGTTGTGGCCACTGCTCCAGTGTTAGTGTCATCTGCGAATTTGATCAGCAGACCGTTCACCCCTTCTTCCATGTCATTAATGAAAAGATTAAACAGGATCGGCCCCAGGACAGAGCCCTGGGGGACCCCACTTGTCACTGGCCACCATCCTGATGATTCCCCGCTAATGGTTACCTTCTGCTTTCAGTCAGTCAACCATGCCCTAATCCACCGGACAGTGCTTTGGTGTATCCCAAAACTCCTCAGTTTCTCCACCAGGATATCATGGGGCACTTTGTCAAAGGCCTTGCTGAAATCCAGGTATACCACATCCACTGCATCCCCTCCATCTAGCCATCTCGAAACCTTGTCATAGAATTCCACAAGGTTTGTCTGGCAGGACCTGTTTTTGCGGAAGCCGTGTTGTATGGCTGTCAGCCTCCCTTCCCTATCTAGCATCACTAGATCTCTCACTATTATGAGCCTTTCCATTGTTTTTCCTACAATGGACGTAAGACTAACCAGTCTATAATTCCCCATGACCTTTCTACTACCCTTTTTGAAAATTGGGACCACTGATGCCACCCTCCAGTCCTCTGAAACTTCACCCGTTCTCCACGAGGTCTCAAAAATGGAGGCCAGCGGGCGTGAGAGAACCCCTGCCAACTCTTTAAGTACTCTCGGGTGTAACCCGTCTGGGCCTGGCGTCTTTGTAATGTCCAATGCCCTGAGGAGCCCCTCGACTTCAAGGGGGGTGACTCTAATCTGTGCCCCTAAGTCCCCAGCCTCATCTAATCTCCTATGCGGATATCCCCCGTCCTGCTTTGGGGAGAACACAGAGGCAAAATGGTCATTTAGCATCTGTGCCTGTTCCCTCATATCAGTCACTGGATCTCCTTCCTCCTTATTTAGTGGTCCCACCACTTTTCCTTTTTACATGCTGAAAGAAGCCCTTTTTGTTGCTCTTGATATTCTTGGCAAGTCTCAGCTTGTAATCAGCCTTAGCCTTGCGAAGAATCCTTCTGCAATGGGCCTCCTCCTCCTGGTATACCCTTTTGTCTATTTCCCCCAGTACCCATTTCCAACGGAGATTCCTCTTTCATCTAATCCCTCTAACCACCTCCTTTCGCATCCATGGTGGCACTCTCCTCCGCCTCCCCACCTTACTGACTAGAGGTATCATCAAGGCTTGCACCTCCAAAACCTCCCTTTTGAGTGCTATCCACCCCTCCTCAACTCGCTTACCTTCCAGTAACCTATCCCAGGAGACTTTCCCCAGTCTGGCCTTCAGTTGGCCAAAGTTGGCTCTCTTGAAGTTCCAGCTTCTAGTGCTCGACCTGCTGCACGTCCCCAGTCCCCTGATCTCAAAGCAAAGGATGGAGTGATCACTCACATCCAGAGCTCCCCCAATCTGTACTTCATCTATCAGCTCCTCCCTATTGGTCAAGACCAAGTTTCCCGCCCTCGTCACCTCTCGGACTCTCTGTGTGAAAAACCCTCCCTCAATAGCTTCTAGGAAGCTATGTGATCTGGCTGTCACCGCCGAATGAGTCTCCCAAGTAATATCTGGGAGATTGAAATCTCCCATAATTACTGTGTCTCTCCCCCAAGATATCCTTAGAATCTGGTCTGTCAGGACATCATCCAGGGTCTCAAGTTGACCTGGAGGGTGATAACATATCTCTACTGTCAGGTCTCTTTCCCTGTCAAAACCCCTAAGTTTCACCCAGACTGCCTCTACCAAATCCCCATCTGTGCTGCATTCTATCTCACTGCATCCTATCCCTTCCCTGATGTATAAAGCCACACCCCCACCTCTCTTTCCCTTCCTGTCCTTTCTAAAAAGGTGATACCCTTCTATGTTCACATTCCAGACTTGCCTTTAATCCCACCAAGTTTCCCACCAGATTCCCACCAGATCATACCCTCCTATTCCCAGGAGAGCTTCAAGCTCTTCCTGCTTATTACCCATGCTCCTAGCATTGGTGTACATGCACCTCAACTCCTTCCCACCACTTCCTTTCCTTGGAGTTCCCAGCCTCCTCCTTCCTCCCATCCTCCCTGATACCTGGCCCCTCTCTGTAGGAGTCCTGTCAGTCCCTGCAGTACCTCTAAAACCCTGCTCCCAGAGCCCTGATCCTCCCCCCACACTTGTCCAGTGCAGACACATTACTGGGGGGCCTGAACCCCCCCCCCGGCTCAGTTTAAAGTATTCTGGACGAAGCTTGCTCGAGCATCTCCAAAGGACCTTTTCCCCATCCTCGTGAGGTGTAACCCATCCCTTGCCAGAAGTCCATTGGCAAGGAAATGAGTGCCGTGGTCGAGGAACCCGAAGCGTTCCTTCTGGCACCACACCCTAAGCCAGTCGTTCACCTCGGAGGCCCTCCTGTCCCTTCCTGGCCCAAATCCTCGGACAGGTAAGATTGACGAGAAGGCCACTCGGGCCTTCAGCTCCCTGAGTTTCTTCCCCAAGGCCTCAAAGTCCCTGGTGGTCCCAACCACACCCTGCCTGGCCACATCGTTTGTGCCCACATGGATCACCAGGAGTGGCTGGTGACCCCTGGAGCGAACAAGACACTCCACTCTGTCCTTCACATGCCGGATGCGTGTGCCCAGCAGGCAGCAAACCTCCCTTGTCTCCAGGTTGGGGCGGCACACTGCCGCCTCAGTGTCCCTCAGCAGGGAGACCCCAACAACAATCACCCACCGCTGTACCTTCCCGGTGCTGGTGGGTGGCCGTGCCCTGGCCCTCACCTCTCCCGCAGCAGCCCCCTTGCCACCTGACGTCCCAGGCTGGGGGTACTGCTGGTCCTCCGAGGCCTCATCAGCCCCAGCCTCCCCAAGTGTAGAGAACCTGTTTCCCAGCTCCAGATTAGTGCCAGGAGGTATGTCACCTCCTGTGGGTGACAGACCTCCATGTCTCCGCAGCTGCTCCTCCCGTGGTCTCTCCCTCAACCCTCTGTCCAGAGGGGGGCTGCTCCAGTGGGGGCGGGGCCTGGAGAGCTCTCTTGGCCCTCAGGCACCTCACCTCCTCTTCTAGCAGGGTCACCATCTTGCACCAAGGGCAAGTGTAACCCTGCCTCTCCTGGGGGAGAAGGGCGAACATGTCGCAGCTCTCGCAGCGGACAGCAACACCCGTGACTCCCGCCAAGGCCATCTCCTGGTCTGCCTTCGGTATCCCTTCCGAGACCTTACCTTGGTCCCCTGCCTTGTTTCTCCTGCAGTTCCTCTCACTCGCCCAGTTCTCCCAGACAAAAACCCACTCGCACACACACACACACAAGGATAAAATAATCTTAAATTGGAAGAAAAACAATTCCCTTTGTAGTTAACACTTTCTAGCTATTATGTCCTAGTACTCAAAGGAAAAAGGAGTGTTGCCTTGCCCTGTGCACTATATACGAGTGGTAGAAAACATTTCATGGTGATGCCTGTTCTACTGGCCAGTTATAACAATGGAGTGAGTTTCCCCCCATTGCTTGTTGCCTCCTTTGACTATCAGATGGTGTTAAAACTATCCCAGTGAGTACTTTCTTCCAAGAGTCTTAGTGTAGAATAGTGAGCTTTGAAAAATTGTCTTTTTTAAAACATATTTTTGCTTTTTCCTTTGTCCCTTATTGCCTCTTCTTAACAAAAGCTTTTTCTTTCAATTTGGAAGTGATGCTTCTCATGAAATCATGAATAGCCCAAGGGAATGTTCTTTTCCACCATCTAGACTTTGTGGAATTCTTGCAGTTAATAGAAGGACAAGACCATTTGTTGTTCTTGTATCTATCTCTAGTTTAGGTTTTGCAGCCTGAGGTTGTCAACAGTTACCTTAGGAGTGAACTATTTATGGCCTTCCAGATGTTGCTGGACTCCAACTCACAGCATTGGTCATCATTGGATAGCCAGCAGAGCCTGAGGGATGGTGTGAGTTGCATTCCATACATTGCCTACCCAAGTTTAGATCAGGGGTGCAGAACTATAATTGGGTGAGGGGTTGAACTGCCCTGTACCAAGCTCTCTGTGGGCTAGATTGGGCACTATCATACCCACTCACAACATTACCCCACCTGTTTTTGTCCACTTATTTTGTATTTTCCCACAAGAAAGGGATTCAGTTGCATCTTCCCCATGGGGATGGGGTATGACACACAAAGGTACTTTGCTGGCACTGGGATGAGTGGCCTGGTTTCATGCAGGGTGCATTGATGATGGCTTGTACTGCAAAGAGCATGAAGCTGCTGCAGCTACTGTTTCCAGCAGTGTCTTAGTTTCCCAATGCTTGCATACCTAAGAGTGGGAGTCCTCCAGGGGGTGGGGCTTGGAGGTCAGGTTCCATGTCCTGGACAAACACAAGAAAGTTCTGCAGGTCAGATGGAAAATGGGCTTCTGGATCTGCTTCCATGGTTTAGAAAAGTACAGCCCATTACCTGTTCCATTAGGGAATGATTCCACATTGGTTGCTATTTTTCTTTTTAAGCAGATTTAACTTGATTATATAGGTGTCATCAGTACAGAATTGTAATAAAGAGAAAAACATTTTAAATACATTTTACAAATAGGCAGTAGTTTCAGACTTTTATGCCAGTGGCTACCTGACACAAATGTGCTCAGTAAGGTCAGATGATTACCTCCTAATATGAGCCAAACATTCTGGCATGATACTGCAGCCTGAAGCTCTTTCTATGCTCACATCTATATTTGATACTAAACAAAACATGGTGCAAAGATGAAAAAGCCAGTTAACTTGTCAAGGATCATTACATTCTCATCTGAGAAAAGAACAAGATGTTAACTGCTGCTAAACACTAAATGTTAAACACAACCTCTGTATAAGAGAGCAGATCCCTGATCTTTGGACTGAATTAGGCACTGAGAATTCTGTTTTATAGCCATTCTGTATGAATATGTGAGCTACAATCTTATACATACACCTGCATGGGAATATTCCATTGAATTCTACGAGGCTTACATCTGAGTAAGGATTGTACTATCCATGCATTTGTTTAATAACCTTTTTACCATTTTGACTTGTTCTCCTCTCCTCTTCAAATTCAACATGGAAATAATGGTGCTGCTTCATTTCAGGGATGTTGGAGAAAGCACCATACTGCTAAAAATCTAAACTCACTGCTGGATTCTAATTCTAATTTTCCTGATGCTATTCATGCTGTGGCTAGTCAATATTTTGAATTCAAAACCACAGGTTATTGTTTTAGAATGATTCTTTGGATTTTCTATGCATTTTTGTTGCTATGATATTGAACTCTGAGGTTTATGTTTGTTTTCTTGGTAAATCTTAATATAAACAAACTTCTTGAGAGATGCCACAGAATCTGCATGTCCAGGCTGCTGAACATCATTGGCACTCAACAGGGATGTCCCATGTCCAGTCAACAACACACCTCCACCAGAGGAAATAAAATAGCTCAGCCCACTCAAATACAATTTTATAGATTTGGGTAGCAGTTGCATGCCCCCCTGCTATGGCAAGACCGTCCATGGAGAGAAGGGCCAATACCTGGCTCTGAGTGGTTTCAGACTGAGGCATGAGTTGCCTGGTGCTCTGGATGTGCCACATGTTCTCCTGCTGGCAAATGTTCAGCACACCTCTCTGGAGCACCACCTGCCCCCCACCTAAGTCTGAGCATCCTTTATGGAGTAGGCAATCTGGGAGGCCCTCCAGCAGCAGGAAAATGGTCAGCCAGGCTATCTAGAGAGCCTGCTCAACAGCATCAGCCTGGATCATGATGAGGGACCCTTCCTTATAGCAAGGTGTCATGTGAGAGGGTGCATTGCAGACTGCCTGTGGCACAGCCACTCACCTACTCTCAAGCACTATCTTGCCCAGAATGTGTCATTAGCATTGCCCAAGATACCTTTGCATTGGGCAGGTCTGCATGACATGACAAGCAACAGTGGCTTTCAATCTTTTTTGTTTGTGTGTGTGTTGTCTCAATCCCATCATGGCATTTTAGTGTAGCATGCTAGGTTCTGAGAAACCATGAACTGAAACAACGACCTGTTTGATGGTTTCCTGGCACCACAATTGCTTGTTGTGTCATGCAACTCAATGTGGTACCAGGGCCAGAAACATGCAGAACTAAGCATCCCCAAGTGGCTTTGCAATACCTCTTTGGCAAGCCAGAATGAGGAGGAGGAGGCGTTGTCTCCTGCTCATCACTGCCACTCAGCTGTATCTTGCCTTTGCCACCCTAGCTGCTGGCTTGTTCATGTGTGCATGACATGTTGCCCTGCTATGTGTAAAATGCAGAAGAGGAATCAATAAAGAAGAGATGCTTCTTTTCACAGCACTGCACAGTAGATTCTCACTGGCTCCCAAGGAACACTGTGAGGTGTGTTACTCTGCTTTGTGCAAAGAGGCAGAAATGCAATGCTGATCCTTCCTAGAGTGCTGCTCAGTGATTCCCCACTTTTGCCTGAGTGTGGTTTGGGGGCCGCTCCTGCTCAAGTGGTTCTCTCTGGGGCAGGAGCGGACAGTGTCTGACCAGGTCCCTGTCTTTTTTGCTGCACTTCAAGTTGTGAGCTCTGTTTGCGCAGCAGAGGCTGCTTGATGGTCTCAGTGACTTGGGCTTACAAGCACAGCTGCAAAAGTGAGCAGCCTCATTCCTCTTTGTGGTGCCTCCTGCAACACCGCCTGGAGGATTTAGAGGGAAGAAAGGGGTAGATGGGAAGAGAGCATGCTGAGCTGGATCCTCTGTCAGGCACATCCATGCAAAACTTCCACACATGATGGAAAGCATTCAATATTGCTTGTCATCAAGTGTGAACCCAGTCAGTGAGTGAGGCAGTCAGGTTTTCTCCAGTTGAAAGGGAATGGAAGATGATGCTGGCCAGAGGGGAAAGGAAGAAGGGAATGAGAGAAGGAAAAGTTGACCAGGGGAATACATGAGAAAGTGGCAGCCAGGGTGGATGGGGAAGGGAAAGTGAGGAAAGTGTGGAAGCAGGTGGACAGTGGCTGTGGTAGCAGTGGTGGGAGAGGCAAGAAAGAAGGCACTAGAGGTGATGCTGCCAAAAGCAGCTGCCAGGATAGGCAAGAGAGAAGAGAGGACAGAAGTGTTTGGCAACAAAATAGCACTTTGCCTAGAGTGCCCAAAGTGAGTTGAGATGGTCCTGCAAGAATTGTCTTCTTAGGGGGACCATGAATTCCATTTTTAGATGAAACTTTCCCTTCACATGGCTCTTTGAAAGCATGGCCCATTAAAATATATGACACAAACAGACTTATTTGAAGAGCTGTATAGCAAAGTCTTGGTGGAACTCACTAGGAATTCTGTGAGTGCACTTGATCAAGCCACATGACATCAAGCCCAAATGTGGGCTTGCATTTATCTGCCTGTACTTTCCCTATGTAAAAATATGCAGCTCTAAATCAGTATTCCTTATAAGAGCTGTGACAATCATGTTCAGAATTGCTTTATTAAAGTATTTATTTGCCACCAAAGGGACAATATGAGACTTGTATCCAGACCTATGTTCATCTGATTATTGTGGTACTAGATGTCATGCCATCATTCCATTCCTGCCAACAAGCCCAGCCAGTGGATTAGACATTATGTGTCTTTCAAGCTGGCAAGATCATATAGAACACAAATGCAGAATCCCAGACTCAAAATTCTTAGGCTGAAGTACATTAACATCCCTGATGTAGCGGGTGATGGTCCTTAAGTATCCTGGCATATGGAAACAATTCAAGAAGTTCAAAACCCTAAATTGATTAGGACTTGCAAAGTAATAAACAGCATCTTAAGTTATACACTTCAATGAAACTGCAACCAGTAGAAGCAATACAGTACTGAAGTGACGTACTCCCTAATTTGATTCCTACTAAAATTCTACAATCATTTATTTTTGCTATTTTTACTTAGATTAATATGAACACATCATGATACAAAGATAATGAAAGAATATGCACAGTAGTGAAAGGAAACTATGCTATTTGTGCTTCTCATATCAATTGACTGATATATTACAAGTCATTTGTAATCATGAGTTCAATGAAAGTTGCTTTTAAGATACTTCATAACCAGGTTGCTGTAATGCCTGTCCCCCAAACATTCAGCTAAGAAGTTTATTTTAACCAATTCTGAAATACGCATGTTTGCTATATCCTTTCTGCAGATGGTTCCATTACAATTCAAAAGTTTAAAATGGAAATCATGGCTTTAAGTGTCCTCTAGTGGTGATTTTAAAGTGTTACAATTTAGTGTTACAACAAAAACACTAAAATAGATAGGCTGCAGGGACTTGATGAGGAGATAAAGGCATGGATATGATGTTATTGCCCTGAAAGGGAAAAGTCATGTTTGGGTTGCTTTATATAATAGATGCATTAAGCTCATGCCCAGTGCTTAACATTAGAAAGGAGGTTAAGAAAAGGTTTAGGCCAGGTTCTAGGTCTGGAGCTGCACTGCAAACCAAAGTGGGTCAGGCCCCAAGTACTGCTGGCATGAGCCTGAACACACTTGCCCCACTCATTCTTCTAGTTCCCACACTCATGTGACTCAGCCAACACAATGAGACAGCTCTACATGCATCTTACCTAACACTGAATGGCAGGTGGTGCAGACTCAGCCATTTCAGTCCAGAGCCAATTTGTGCCCTCTCCCTTTCCTTGCCTGGGTTAAGGTAAAGAAAAAGACCTGACTGAAGCCACGTGAAGCACTTCTTGAAGCCGTAACTCAGTTGCTCTTTTGCCTCTCCCTTCTCTGAGCAGACAGACTGGGGGCCTTGCTCAAGACCTTCACAAGACAAGCAGGATGGTCTAGCACAGGGGTCGGCAACCTTTAACACTCAAAGAGCCATTTGGGCCCATTTCCCACACAAATGAAAACACCGGGAGCTGCAAAACCCTTTTGACATCTAAAATGAAGATAACACTGCATATATCGTTTTTTACCTTAATGCTATGTATATCTTCATTGTGATTTAGCTGCAGCTCTTGTTCAGTCACTAAAAACTGTTTTTAATCTTGCATTATAAACTAGTAGGACTCCTTTCATATATTTTGAATAGGAGAACAGCTTCCTGAAGAGTCAAAGTCAGTGCTAAAGGGCTGCATGCATTAAACAGCAAATTCCATAAGTTTGTCAGCAGTAAAAGTAAATGAATCTACCCACATATCATTAAAGTTTGGTTTTCTTCAGAAAATTTTCTTCAATTTATCCATGGCTGGCCTGGGGGCGGGGGGGGGGGAGCTCAGTAAATCTGCAGATTGGCGGCTGTGCTGGAGATAATAGGTGTGTTTAGTGACTGATTAGCAGATAAACAGTAAAGTGCTGTGAATTGTGACAGGTCCCAAGCACAGCTTTTAACATACATACATACATACATACATACATACATACATACATTTATTTATTTATTTATTTATTTATTTATTTATTTATTTATTTAAACATTTTTATGCCGCCCCATTCGCCGAAGCCTCGGGGCGGCTTACAACAAAAAGATTAAAATAACAAAATATATACAATAAAATACAAATATATAATATAAAACATACATTCAGATGAAGGAGATTACATTGGGATTACATCTTTTCAGCAGCAGGTTCTTTTGTGTAACATGAGAGCCTGCAGGAAGCTTGTTTAGCAGAGGAATGTAGCGATATACTTAACTAGCTGATTTACTTAACTAGCTAGTGTTGTGTTCCTGAGCGGAGCTTCAAGCAGATCCGCCGCTGTGCCGGCGCGTTTTGAACAACAGAGCCGTAGCGGAGGGGTTCAAGAGCCACATGTGGCTCTGGAGCCATGGGTTGCCGACCCCTGGTCTAGCAGATAAAATTTGGCCCATCATGCAGTCACCATTCCTGCTTTGGTTAACATTGAAAGGTAGATAGTGCTGATGTAAAACCAGCACCATAAATGTGTGTTGATGCATGAAAAGATGGAAATTTAGTTTTCACAAGGTAAACCAACCAAATGCATGCCTATTATGTTATTCCATGCATATTATATCAGTGGGGACACTCACTGGTGAGGAAGCAGGTACTTTCACTTCTCATTAGCATGAGGTTGGAATAATACACAGATATCACAGTAGACTGTTCCAGTGTTCAAACTGTGAAAGGAAAGGTATGAGAAGCTTAAAGAAATGAACAAACCATGGTCACTGGGTCTTTAAATTTTAGCCAAATTTGGCTTTTTCCTAGTAGTGAAGGAGACACCACCAAAAATAATGGGCCTGCCCTGTATTGCTCGTGTGCCATGTTTTAAAGGACCGCCCCCCCCGCCCTCCATTTCTCCTGCATCCACAGTGACAAATTGAACAGCATAGAGCAGTGGCTACAAAAATGGTCAGGATGGCTGCTTATACCATAAACATTGCCTACCTGTCTCATGGTGTGATCTTTGGTTTGATTGAGCATGGCTCTTACCATTCTTAAGGTATGGATGATGCAGCTGAGAAGAGCCATGTAATGCCTGGGAGGATGCTACAGGTGTAATCCCACAACCCCTTTCAACAAGGTCAGCCCTATGAAATTCTATTCTATTGAAACATTATCTTTTCATTTTTGACTTGTTTTCCATGTTACTAGCTGCCTTGGGAAGATGCTGACTGCTTACTAAGTAATTGAGTTAATCAATCAATGCATACCTGGAAATAAAATGAGGGCATGATTTTTAGGTGATCATGTGAACCAGGCCTACTTATGCTTGTGCCAATATCAAAGGATCCAGCCAGAATTGACCTAGGTCTCAAGCAATTATTCATTTCTACAAACAATTACATAAAGGGAGTGGCAAGGAAAAATCCAGCATTGTCCAGATGAAGATGAAGCAGGAAGGCAACCACATGTTCAACAACTGTTCAAAGAGAAATCAATAAATGAAAATCTTGTTGGCTGACCTCTCCTCAATAAGGATCCAAGTGAGAATTTTTCTTCTCTCAATATTTTCTGATCACACAGAATGGAAAATTGGACAACACTGAGACAGAACTGGGAAATAGTAGTAAAACAAAACAAAACAAATGAGGATATGACTGGCATTGTGAGTATTGCTTCATGGTAGATTGTGTCAGCCAGTACACTTAATCTGGCAATTGCAAAACAAAGAAACAAGCAAATTGCACCAGGAACTTCATTGCATAGTCCCTGAACATTTGTGTTATATATTTGCTGGAAGAACGTTTGATTATTGCTCAACAATCAGAAAACTGACCTAACACTCATGGCAAATGTAAAAGAAGTTCATGAGCGACTGAAATGAAGGATTATTGGAGGATCTTTGCATTGCTTGATCACTTCTTCTAGAACAGAAATTGAACATTCGTTTATAGTCTTTCTTGTTTATGTCAACAAAGCCTTTCTGGTTGTTCTTCAATCACATTCACCTTCTGAACATGTTGATTCTGCATGGAACTGGGATGTAGCTGACGGAAGTACCAAGATCTAGGGCAGCCTTGTAGTTCTGGAAGTAGCAGGCCCAACAGTGCAGATGCCAGAGACCAGTGAGGAAACTCTTATCCATCAGTGCTAGAGTCTGGTGGAGTCTCAGGCTTTTTCTTCTCTACATTTAAGGGCTACATCAAGAAACAAATAACCACTGTCTTTTATTACAGCATTCCTATAAGTATATATATACACCATTACACAACTGTATGCTCTTTTAGAGAAATAAATACCTAGATAATAATTTTATTTCATTACAACAAACATGATTTTAATATAATTCCACAAATTAAATATTCTGCAATCAGTCCTCTAAAGCCATTTTCATACATATTATTAAATCTGGTTTTTATTCCAACCTGTGTAAATTTATACAAAGATGGTAGAGTCCTCTTAGAAGATATAGAAAGAGGGTTAGGCAAACAGATACAAAAATATACAATCTGTTTGAACACAGATTGAACAGGCAGGGAGATGGAATGTGCCCTTGTTGGATACCTTTGCCTATCAGAAACTATTCTGTTCTCCATATTCTGTTCTAAAAGTAGCTTCTTGTCTATGATACAGGTCATGTTTCAGGACAATCATGTGAAGGAGCACACCCATGTCTTTCAGAACTATCCATAACTTCTCACAATCCACAGTCAAAGGCTTTGTTGTAGTCAATAACACATAAACTGATCTTCTGAAATTCTTTGGTGCACTTCAGTAGTTAATGTATATTTCTCATATGATCTCAGGTGCCTCTTCTCTTTTGGAATCCAGTTTGAATATTGCACATCTTTGGCTCCATATAGAGTAAAATTCTTTGTTGCAACACATGAACATCACTATCCTGGTCAGACACTGAGTTTTCCTGTTAATCTTTCAGTAATCCTAATCAAAGTTTGAATTTCCCTTTGATTTCTTGGATCTTTTGGGACAGTTCTCTTATTTTTCATTTTTTTGCTGTTCTGTTACTTTGTGCTGGCCATTGCAATAGCTTTTGTTTGTTGCTACCTGATAGTCACTGAAAAGCTTTATTTAAGAGTCTGACTCTTCTCTGTAACCCTTTGCTTTTACTTCTTGACTGTCTTTAGCAATTGTGAGTGTTTCTTTTGTCATCCATCTACAATTTTCTTTGTTGCCTTCTCCTTCTGCTACAGGAACTGTCATTTTACATTCTTCCCTAATAATGTCTCTGGTTTCAGTGCACAGTTCATGTCAGCTGAGTTTAGTAATGTCAATCTATTCTTTATGTGAACTCAATTGTTATTATTGAATATTATTTAATTTGTATTTTGGCAAAATTTTCTATTTTTTTTAGCTTTGCTTGGATTTTTTTAGAAATATTAATAGAGCAATGCTGGTATCACAATCACTTCCAGTCTTTTGTCAGGATCTGGTCAGCTCCTGGGCTCCACCTTCCGGTCAAATAGCAGAACAATCACTCTGGTAATTGCAGGATTGGTCCTAGACACTGGACCTTGAAAAGTACCAGCTGGGAACCCTGGGAAAAACACTATATAAGAACGAGCTCTTCCCTCCAGAACCTGCTTTAGTAACATAGTTTTCTTAATTGCTGCTGTATGGTCCAGTGCCTGACTTCTGCCTAACCATAAATTTATCTAGGCCCTGTTCCTTGTGAGACCTGTCTGATTATCTTTATATTGTAACAGAACAAGGTAGCTGCTCCTTGTTCTGTTGTCTTATTTGTTATTGACCTTTGGCTTATTTGTGATTATGTCCTTGCCTTGCTCCACTATGTACTCCTGGTTCATGACTCCACCTCTGCCTCTATCTTCACTGTTGCACTTGGACTGTGTTTAGACCCTGCCTTGCCTCAAGTCCTGTAGCCAGGGTCCTGGTAATCTGCCTTGATTTCTCCCACCCACGCCTTGGACCCTGATATCTTGCTTTGGCAACAAGAATATATTTCTCCTTGTGCTACTTCCAATTATGTAACCTACTCAATTTCTACACTGGCTGTTTGTTGAAGTCCATGAGTACAGTTGTCTGAAGTTGCCTGAAGTATGTATTTGCAATAAACAGATGGTTGTTTCACAGAATTCTGAACTTTGTTTCTGACCCCAAGGCCAAATTCTCACTCATCTGATTCTACTCCCTCCCACCCTATTTTTGCCTTCCATTTACCTAGGATTATCAGCATGTCTTGTTTTGCTGTTATCAATTACCTCTTGAATGCTTGTGTAAATGGGTTTGACTTCTTTGTCAGTCCACTGTTGGACCACCTATTTCAATTATGGTTATATTGATAGGTTTCCCACAAATTCTGATTAATATTATTGGGTTGGATTTTGCATCATAACCCCTTACTGTCTGTGCTACATTTTCTCTCAGTAGTAGAGTCGCTCCATTTCTTCTGAGCTTGTCATATCTGGACTAAAGCACGTTGTGTTTGCAACTGTCCCAGTCAAGTCCAGTTTAGTTTGCTCATACCAAGTATGTGATGTTTAACTATTCAATTTCTTTCTTTACAGTTTGTCTTGAATCATAATTCTCACATTTCATGTTCCACTGGTTTGTATAATATAGCATCAGACTTTCCTTTTGCCTCTGAACATGTCAGCCCCTAAATTTCTTTTCAGTTTTCATCTGACTGTATCGTTAATGATAGCACTATTCACACTTGTCCTTTGCTCCTGACATTATTTCTTGTTTAATTATGGGTTATCTCAGTATAAGTAAAGAAAATCAGTGGCTAAGAGTGTGGGACTGGGACTCAGGTGATCTGGGTCCCACTCAGACATGCAGCCAACTGGGTGACTTTGGGCCAATCACATACCTTCAGTTCAATCTACCTTACAGTGTTGCTCTTGTGGGAATAAGACTGAAAGCAGAAAGAGGTGAATAATGTAAGCTGCTTTGAGTTGTTTAAACAAGAAAAAGGTAGGAGGTAAATCTAATAAAATGTTTTCTAATTCCCTTCTGTGTAGTAGTAACTAGACTTAGTTGTGTCACTGTCATGATCTATGAAGGCAATACTGGTGGAGGATACTTAAATTATGACTGTTGCCCAGTAAGTGCCACTCAGAAATTGGACCACCCCATCACCATTAAGATCTCCATTATCTTCTGCTGATGTAAACTTTAATTCTAAAGAAGATGAATGCACTGTAGTCTGGTGACCATTCTGCCTTAGGTGATTCTACAATAAGAACATACTAGTAAGAGAATGTGATCTCCTGGCAGCATACCTCTCAGCTTCTCTGACATTTTCAAACCCCTTCACTACATTAAGGTATGCATTCAAGAGGGGGGATGAGAATTTTTCCTTATCCTAAGATCTAGGCCAATAAGTTTAGATTGTTCTAAGCCTTTTTCTATTTTGTGTATATTTCCATCTGTTTGGCTAATCCTTATATTTTCTAGGATGACTCTACCATACTTGATTTAAAACAAACGTGTATACATTGAGTATGACTGCTATTTCAAAGCATGAAACAAAATATACAGATTCTTTCATGTCTTTTCTATTTTTTAATAAAATTTCCATCAGATGACCATAACCAGTGAACTTTATTTAATATTAGATTTATACTCCACTTTCTTTTCCTTTTGCAAGGAACACAAGTCACCTCATGTAATTCTCCTTGTCACCATTTTATGCTCAAAATAGTTCAATGAGTTAGCTTAGCCTGAAAATCATTGATTCAATCAGAGTCATCTAGTAATTTTCATGGTTGAGAAGCGATTAAGACCAAGTCTCCTGACTCTCAGTGGAATTCTACAAGAACATACATCATTCAGGCATCAAGTATGTATAAATGTCCTTGATTTCAGGCATCAGAGATAAGAGATAATGCATCTTCATCTTTCAAGCAAAAGGGAGCCTATTCACCAAACATCTTCAATAGTCAGTGGCCTAACCTCATGCCTTCAGATACTATTGGCAGATAATGTAGACTGCAAGCCCCCTGGACAGTGACCTTGTCACCTGATTCATCTATCAGAAGTGAGTGGGTGTATTTTCCTATTCATAATGTGGCCCTCCATCATCTTAAATTCAGTTTTTATACTGGCCTAAATTACCCACAAATTAGTATTAGCTGCAACTTATAATTATTCTCTCCTTCATGGATCACTGCTTTGTCATGGCAAAGGGGCTTGCATAGCTCAATGAAGCTATGAGCTATGACATGCAGGGCCACCCAAGATGGACAGGTCATAGCAGAGAACTCTGACAAAATGTGATCCACTGGAGAAGGAAATGGCAACCCACTCCAGTATCTTTGCCATAAAAACCCCATGGACAGTACCAAAAGGCAAAAAGATATGATGCCGGAAGATGAGCCCCTCAGGTCGGAAGGTGTCCAATATGCTACTGGGGAGGAGTTGAGGGCTAGTACTAGTAGTGCCAGAAAGAATGAAGCGACTGGGTCAAAGCCGAAAGGACACTCAGTTGCCAATGTATCTGGTGGTGAAAGGAAAGTCCGATGCTGCAAAGATCTATGCTCCAAAGGAACCTGGAATGTAAGATCCATGAATCTAGGCAAGTTGGATGTGGTCAAACAAGAGATGACAAGACTGAACATCGACATCTTAGGAATCAGTGAACTAAAATGGACAGGAATGGGTGAATTTAATTCAGATGACCATCAGGTATACTACTGCGGGCAAGAATCCCTCAGAAGAAATGAAGTAGCCTTCATAGTCAATAAAAGAGTAGGAAAAGCAGTACTGGGATACAATCTCCAAAATGACAGAATGATTTCAGTTCGAATCCAAGGCAAACCATTCAGCATCACAGTAGTCCAACTCTATGCCCCAACCACTGGTGCTGAAGAGGCTGAAGTTGACCGGTTCTATTAAGGCCTACAACACCTTCTAGAATTAACACCAAAAAATGATGTCCTTATCATCATGGGGGATTGGAATGCTAAAGTAGGAAGCCAAAAGATAACCAGAATAACAGGCAAGTTTGGCCTTGGAGTACAAAATGAAGCAGGGCACAGGCTGGTAGAATTTTGTCAAGAGAATACGATGGTCATAGCAAACACTCTTTTCCAACAACCCAAGAGATGACTCTACACATGGACATCACCAGACGGTCAACACAGAAATCAGATTGACTATGTGCTCTGCAGCCAAAGATGGAGAAGCTCTATACAGTCAGTAAAAACTAGACCAGGAGCTGACTGTGGCCCAGATCATGAGCTTCTTGTTGCAAAATTTAGGCTTCAATTGAAGAAAGTAGGGAAAAGCACTAGGCCACTGAGGTGTGACCTAAATCATATCCCTGATGAATATACAGTAGATGTGACAAATAGATTTAAGGAATTAGATCTGATAGACAGAGTGCCTGAAGAACTATGGACAGAGGTTCGTAACATTGTACAAGAGGTAGCAACTAAAGCCATCCCAAAGAAAAAGAAATGCAAGAAAGCAAAATGGCTGTCTGAGGAAGCTTTACAAATAGCTGAGGAAAGAAGGGAAGCGAAAGGCAAGGGAGAAAAAGAAAGATACACCCAATTGAATGCAGAATTCCAGAGAATAGCTAGAAGAGCTAAGAATGCCTTCTTAATGAACAGTGCAAAGAAATAGAAGAAAACAATAGAACAGGGAGGGCCAGAGATCTCTTCAAGAAAACTGGAGATATGAAGGGAGCATTTCATGCAAAGATAGGCATGATAAAGGACCAAAATGGCAGGGACCTAACAGAGGCAGAAGAGATTAAGAAGAGGTGGCAAGATTGCACAGGAGAAGATCCCTAACATAAGAACTATACAAGAAAGAGCTTAAGGTCCCTGTTAACCACGATGGGGTGGTCACTGACCTCGAGCCAGACATCCTGGAATGTGAAGTCAAATGGGCCTTAGGAAGTCTGAGCAACAACAAAGCTAGTGGAGGTGACGGTATTCCAGCTGAGCTATTCAAAATCTTAAAAGACGATGCAGTAAAAGTACTACACTCAATATGTCAGCAAATTTGGAAAACTCAACAGTGGCCACAGGATTGGAAAAGGTCAGTTACATTCCCATCCCAAAGAAGGGCAATGCCAAAGAATGTTCAAACTACCACACCATTGCACTCACTTCACATGCT
>NW_025335438.1:18022237-18053464 GCF_004798865.1 Varanus komodoensis | reverse complement strand
TCTCTCTCTCTCTCTCTCTCTCTCTCTCTCTCTCTCTCTCTCTCTCTATATATATATATATATATATATTCAAAAGTTAGTATGAATAGGACTTCCTTCCAGGTAAGCATGTATATGATAGCAGGTTTAGTCCCATACATATCAGTGGCATACTTAGGAATTTTAAACCCTAACATGATTCATAAAGATTTTGTAATGTACTGTCTATTAGCAGTTACATTTAATAACCATTGGAAAAAAGGTTATCCAATGTATTTTTCAGCAGAATGTGGAAACTCACTATTATGGATCTGGAAGAAGGGATGACTTGCCCTATTGGTGGATCCTATTTTACAAGAGCTCCTGAAGGGGGAAAAATAATCAGTGGCCACCAGTCAGGCTGAACTTAGTCTGTTGAACTGGAGGATTCCTGAGCTTTTTTGAGCAGAAGGAACAACTTCAAAAATTATGAGGAAAATTGTGAAATCAGGGTTCTTCTTGAGAATGAGAAACATCTGAGATGAGGTATTTTTCCAGTGGTTAAAATATTAAATGTAATTCTTAATAGTACATTATCAAGTCTTTGTGCAAATATTAGTCCCTAGTGCAGCTTTTAACTGTTAACTGGAAAAACTAGGTTTTGTTAAACTTATAAAACATTTTGCTGACTATTGCATGCAATAAACTTTATTCTTGCAATTCATTTATCTTGGTTAATATTCTCTGAGTCTGAAATTGCATTGTTTTGTGACAGGAAAATGTGAGCCCAAGGAAATGAAAGATCATTTTTCTCTTACGTGTCTAATTGTTTTATGTTGGTCTCAGCAAATGCTGCTATATATTGAATTGTGAAAGACATGATCTGTCATGCTAGAAACAACAAGTCCAGAATGTGAGAAAGACAACAAATCACTATGCACTAGTAATACAAAGTCTAAATCAGTCAAAAAAGAAGGGTTATCACTTTTGCATCTTGCTCTTAACTATTTTTGTAATGCCCCATGTACCCACCCATTTCACTAAAATAATTAAGTACAACTTTCTGTCAATTTAAATATTGATTTCATCTTTAATTTATATTGTGTACAGGATGAATGTAAGATTCATTTAATATAAAGATACTGTTTAAAACATGTTAATTGTACTTATACTTTTTGCTTAGCTTTCTTTCCTAATTTATTGTTCTCTTTCATTTTAAAAGGGTTTTTATGTATTTCTGATAGAAAAAAGTCCCTGTTTTTAAAAGAAAGGATGAATTAGCTTGTGTCCTTTATGGATATGCTTCCTTGAATAGCCCTTTCTTGTCAAAAAAACTCTCCACTATTTTGGTTACCTAAAGATCAAAGTAATAATCTTGGTTGCATTTTGCTCAGCTGCCCCATTGTCTCAACTGTTCAGTCCTTTCTCCACCAAAGTCTGGAAAAAGCAGGGCAGACAGTGGTCTGGAGAACAGGGAACAAGCAAGCACAGACTTACTGTCCTTTTCCAGTTCTTGATACATGATAGATATCCTTAAAGGGCTGCTCTTCACAGTGCTGAGTGTCAGGTCTCTCAAAACACCAGCAACCAAACACATGTTAAAGACACAGTAAATACTATCATCACAACAGGATACAAGAAAAGACACTCCACAGGATCTATTGATCAGAGTTCTTAGTGAGCCCAAATTTGAATGGATTCAGATAATTCCAACATAAACCAGAAACAGGGACTTAAAGTCAAGTGCTTTATTTCAAGACAGGGCCCCAAGGCATGGGATTCAAGGCACACATTAATTCAGAGTTCAGGAAAAGTCCAAATGAGCAAGGCTCTAATACCACTGATGCTATATCCACAACCTATTTCATCTCTGTACCTGGGATAGGGAAACTGGAGTTCCTTGCTTGGCAATCTAGGCATACAGGAAACTGTCCTCTTAAGTCAAGAACTCATAACTAGATTATGTTCCCTCTTGCCTTTTCAGCCTTTTATGTTGTCTAGGAGACAGCCTTGGCCATGCCCCCTTCCGAACCAAATCTACATCTTGTTTGCTTATCAAAGAACGTTTCTTTTTTCTTTCTTTTTATAAAGTTTATTTATTTATTGTTCTGCTGTTACAGAGGAAGCTCCCAGTTGATAAACAAAGGAAAACATTTCACCTTACATATATTCATAAGCACAAATTCTAACAAAGCAGATTATAAACATATTCAAAGTCACATCTGTTAAATTGTTTCTAACAGTAAATAACTATGCTGAATCCTGAACATTGTCATTCTAATATGAAATAGACTCAATTTGTCTATTAAAGAGAATGCTGATCAGAACTATACGCTTAACACATCCAAACAAAAATATCAAAGGGAGCTCAACACCTATAATTTCCATGATGTCAGTCTTTACCATCCTGCAAAGATTTACTTCCTGGTGGTAGGACCCAAATTATTGGTATATATTTGTGGCCAGATACTCAACATTTACTCTCTACCCATCTATATATTTTACTAAACCTGAATAGTGTTAATTATAATCTAAAGGGTAATTTATACAAGTTCTCTTTATAATTCACCCAGAGTGTACACTTTGGATTGTATAACCTAATCCATTTCCTAACATTTTAAGTAATTTACCTTCATAAATCATTGCCCCCTTTGTTCAGGTAGATGTTCCTTATCATCTTAACTATGATTTCATAAAATTGATTTAAGAGATCCCTTATGTATACTATTTAATAGTATTGTTTCAAAGCTCTTACTCATATTTAGACATTAAAGTGTCTAATCTAGAAATAATGAAAAACATAGATTTGATTATGTTCTATTTCTCCAAGAATTCCTTGATAACTTCTGATGAGATATAAATAAACTTCCAAGCTCTATTAGATTATATTTCTCCTCAAAATTCATACCACCCCATACTGTTCGATTCTGAGGTTCTTTGTTATAATTAATTAAGACATGGAAGTCCTGGACTCAGTTTACTGTTATGTAATTTCCAGATTTTATATCAATTGCTAATATAGGAGTTTGAACTTACCACTTCTTTGTCTTTGCAAAACCAGAGTGATTTCTTAACAAGCAATAATTGTTACATTATATTGCTCTAACCTTGTTGCTTTATCTGATGTAAACCATGATTTTAATATAGACAACTGAGAAGCAATATAATACAGCAATTTAATACAGGGGAGAGCTAAACTCCCTGAACTGTGGATTGATGCAACACCTGAGCATTAACTCTAGCTCTTTTTCCTGCCTTCATAAAATCTGATAGTAATTTGTGCTTTGTACTAAGCAGTATTGCATTCACTTGCAATGGAATCTTCAAATATAGCAGAATTCTTGGCATTACATTAAATTTGACTATTTTCCCAGCCCAAGATATCTTGTAGCATTTACATTTTCCAAGATCAATATTAATTATTTGTAATAATGTATTATTAGTAGTAGTAGCATTATTACCCCTGCAATGTTTGAAATTAGGAGTAGGGATGTGTTAGGAATCTGTTTTGGGAGTGAGAAACCACTGAATTCCCTGGATTCAGTTCCCCAAATTCCAACCCATTTTGTAAGGCAGTGGAGCCAACTTCCAGGCAAGCACACCAAGTGTTTGCAAGGCTGTCCATCAAGAAGTGAACAAGTAAGACTCTCTGCATTCCATTTCCACAGATGTGACTTGCAGGCTTTGTTTGTGCTGCACATACTGTGGAGTAAGTTCCCAGCTGCACAACTGGGCTTCTGTGCCCATTCATGGAATTCCCCTTGGCTTAGCTCACTTCCTAAGTATGAAAAGTCTGGTGGACAGAAGAGGGCTGGATTCTGAGGCAGATTACCCAAACTTTGTTGTTTGTTTGTTTGATTGATTGATTTATATGCTGCCCCACTAGCCATAGGCTTTCTGAGCAGCTTACACCATGATAAAATCAATATACTTCATAATAAACAATGCAATATACAGCACAGCAAACTCACAATTACAAGAAACCAATAACAATAAATATCTGTAAATATACTACTATTTATGGATATTAAATAAAACAAGAATGATAAAACAAATAAATAAAATACATATTATACAAGGCTCCAAAAATAAAATGTAACCCAATTAAAATTGAATTAATATCAATATCTAGTATTTTAAAATCAGCAGTGTTTAATAGCATTTAATGGTCAGAGAGATTTGACAATGGGGCAGTATAGAAACATAATGAATAAAAAAGGATGTTATGCCTAGAATTGGCATTTAGGCTTGAATGTACTAATGAGACTTAGGTGGTAAACTAGTAGCTTAAAGCTTCTTAAATATTGGAACTATAAACTTTTGTTTTTCAAGTGTTATTTAGATTCAAGTGTTATTTAGATTCAGAATGAAGTTTATGTTATCTAAATGAAACCAGTGTGTCTCCTTTCTTAGGAATATTCCTTAGGAATCTTTTGTGCTGATGAGACAGTTTAAGACTGTGAGCCTGATTTGTGGGACACCTCCTTACACTGGAGATTATTTCGTTATGAGGCAATAAATGTCACAGGAAGTATAAATGTGCTCTGATGTTGTGGGAGCATCAACTCCTTTATCATAAGAAGTTCATGTTTCTGTCCCTGGAAACTGGCCAACTTGAGCAGACCTGAGCAAGAGACTTTAAAAGGCTCTCCTTTTCACTGAGAACCTGGAATTTTTAGCAGTAAGAAATGTTTAGAGTTTTTATTTTTTATTTTATTCTGGATATATTGATATTTAGGGTTTTATTGGTTTATAGGAAAAGTGAAGCATGGATTCAAATATTTCCTTAATTCCTACACTTACAAAATTAGAATTGAGCCTACTTGAACAGTTTTTGTTGTATGTTTTGTTTTTATTTCTAGGACAGTCAGTGCTCTGGTCAAGGCCAGGACAGTCTCAGGAATAACACAGAGAGAAGCCAATCCCATCCAGAGTTATTCACAGGATTTCCAGAGTAGTTAATATGAAAGCAGAGGCAAGATCGAAGTTGTCCAGAATTCAGTCCACAGGGCACACAGTAGCACATGTTCCATGCAGTCAGGTGTGTCTGGGAGAGTGTGCCAGGTGGGCCACTGAACGTCTAGGAATTTGTCAAGTCCAGCATAGCAGGTAAAGTACAAATTCCAAAATAAGCAATAGAAGATCATCAGCATAGAAAATAAGTTTATATTCTAATATATTATGCAAAAATCCATGAATATTAGGATTTTGTTGAATAGCAGACACCACGGTTTCAAACAGAAGTGTCAATGGTGAAAGAGGACATCCCTGCCTAGGATCTGAAGTAAATAAATTCCATTGGTCTTGACTCTGGCTTTAGAAGTTTTATGTACAATTTTAACCCATTTCTGAAATTCTGGAGGAAAGCTAACATTTCTCAATGTGGCAAAGATTCATTTCCAATAAATTTTATCAAAAGTCTTTTCTGTGTCCATAGAAATATTGGCAGCTGTGCCCATTCTGTCCTTATGTAATGCAGTTAGATCTGCAGCCAATCCAAGATTATCAACTCCTCCCTATTTGTAATGACCAGATTAGCATAGTAATAACTTGAATTCTGTCAGCCAAAATTGCAGTTGGTATGGGAAATTTAGCAGACAGTATTTTTCTGACTTGCATTTAACTTACATTTAAATGACTTTCTGACTTACAAATGACTTACATTTAAACATAGCTAATTTTATCCCCAATTCCCACTTGTGATTTGGGCTTCAGGTGAAGATGACAATTTAAGCGGTCCAGCTATTTCTTATGATTTCTTAATTTTCAGCTTTTAAAATACCATTAAGACAATTTAATTAAGACATTGATCTGCACTTTTTGTTTTATTTTTTGCTAGATTGTATGTTGTGCTATATACTGTTTTATTTTTGTAGGTGCTTGAAACTAGAAAGGAGTTATATATTCAGAATTGTTTTGTGGTTTTAGGCAGGTTCAGTCATGTCAGCTTTCTTGTTCTTGATCAAAGCCAAAATTAAATTGTCAGTTTAATTCAGGAGAACTAGGAAGCCCTTCATTTAAATCAGATGCAGGATTTGTTTTCTTCTTTACTATAACCCCAAAGCCCATCAAATGGAGCCAGGTATAAAATGGTGGCTTGGGAGACAGAACTAACTACTACTAACACCTTGAATCATACACTTAGATAACCTGAATGTATAAATACAAATCTACAGTTTTGGGGCAGTTAGGGCTTCTCTGCAATAATTTCTATGAAAATTTGGTACAAACCTCTTATTCAGTACCCTCTTTTCACAGAAGAATGAATGCGATGACAGAAAAGAGGCTTTCAAATGATTTGCAGAAAAGTAAGTGCAGCTATCTGTCAGACCATGTTACTTTTGGCAAAGGTGTTTGTTTCAAAATGAAGATTGCATTTTACAAATTGTATCAGCATTGGCAAATATGCATAAAAATTCATATCAACCTTGTTATACTTTTGCAGCATATGGGAATGAACAGACATACAAAGGTGATGGTTGAGCTAACTTGAATAATACTTTTTCTCCAAGCTTCTGTATAGTTGTATCTGCAGGATAAGCAAAATAGTAAATCTTTTGCTCCAGATTCTGCTTATATTTAAATATACTTTAAGTGGTAAATAATAAGTAAAAGTAAATCAGAAGACTGACAAACTCCACTGACAATTACTTTTTGCATAGTAGCACAATTATTTCATGGGTCAATACATTTCTAAATTTCACCTAAAACTGAATACAAGTGTCAATATATTGACCCTTAAAACTTGAAAAGAACATTACCAAGTATTTCACCTCAAAACATTTTCTTGCTAAGTTATTGGCTTTTTACGTTTTAATTTCCAAAATCTATGAAGCCATGCATAATGCCCAATGATTCATAGTCAAGATTAATTACATTATATCCTTCTAATTCAGGGGTCTCAAACTCAACTTACCTGGGGGCCGCTGGAAGTAGAGTCTGGGTGAGGCTGGGCCGCATCAAGTCTTCCACCACCGCGGTGGTGGTGGGCCGCTCATCCCACGGCCAGCCCGGGCACCGCCAGCGCTTTGAAGGCCGCAGGGCCCCTCCCCCGTGCCCCGCCCATCCCGGCAATTGGCCCGCGGGCCGCGAGTTTGAGACTCCTGTTCTAATCATTACTTCCATGATTAATATGTCCCCTTCTACATAAATAAAAACAAAACAATTTCAGAAGAATATTATAATATATCTATATTATATCTGAAGGGTTGGATAGTAACCAGTAAAGCAGTACTGGTTTATTTCAGTAAAGCAATCAACAAATATTGATTCTTCTATCCTTAAAATTTCCATTTTTCTCCATGGGTTTTTCTTTGTAGTTACACTGAAAATGTTTGTGACCAAAGGAGTCACTGTTCAGGAATATAAATGTTGAAAAACAGGACCATTTCATCACTACCCTACCACATCTGATGGTTAAATGATCAATAATGTAGGGCAAAATGCAATTCACAAGGCAACAGTCCTAAGCACATTAAGAGGTATTATTAGTATTGGGATGGAGACACATGGCTTACTTCTGTGCTGATCACCGTGCTTCCTGGTGTTCTTGAGGTGACAACAGAAAAAGGAGCTGTTATTACATTGAATTTATACCCTGCCTTCTTCTTCTTGCAAGGAACTGAAGGCAGCTTACAAGATTCTCACTCTTCCTATTTTATTTTCTCAACAGCAACCTTGTGACTCATTGACTCATTGACTCATAGAATGGTAGAGTTGGAAGGAGCCGTGAAGGCCATCTAGTCCAACTCCCTGCTTTGTGGGACACCAATTTACACAATGCCACTCAAATGGCTGTCCAGTTTCTTTTTGAATGTCTCTAGTGTGGGAGAGCCCACCACCTCTCTAGGCAGCTGGTTCCACTGTCGTATCGCTCTGACAGTGAGGAAGCTTTTCCTGATATCTAGCCCGAATCTGGGTTGTCACAGCTTGACTTGATTATTCTGTGTCCTACATTCTGGTATCAGCAAGAAGAGATCTTGACCTTCCTCTTTGTGATAGCCTTTGAAGTACTGAAAGAGGGATACTATGCCCCCTTCAGTCTTCTTTTCTCAAGGCTGGACATGCCCAGTTCTCTCAGTCTCTTCTCACAGAGCAGTTTTTCCAAACCCTGGATCATTTTTGTTGCCCTCCTCTGGACCCTTTCTAATTTTTCTGCATCCACCTGTGGGATAGTTTAGGATGAGAGCTTGTGACTGGCCCAGTGAGCTTCATAGTCAAATGAGTAGAAACCAGATCTCCCAAGTCCTACTCCAACAATCTAACTGCAGTACCACACTGGCTTTCAGGAAGAGCCTGAAGAAGAATACTGCAATTTACTTTTAAATTGTGATGTACTCTCATTACATTGTTTTTCTCCCCTCATCTCCTGTTATCTCCTGGCTCACCTACTTCCTACTTTTCAACCTTCTTTCCATGCTACATTTTGAATAGTGACATCACTTACTTCAAGTGTTTTCTTTCTTATCTCCCCTTTCATTTAGATTTCTTACTCTTATCATATACACCAGGCTGCTACAGTTTCTATTTATAAGAAGCATACACAATCAAATCTCTGTTCTTTGGTTGTACTTTTTTGACAGTAATTTTGCATCTGACCATCGGTCATTACTCCATTCACAGGTAATGGCAATTGTCATGTTTTCCTTTTGTAATTTCTTCCTGTCTACTTCTCAACCTCTAGTGTGACTCACTTTGGGACTGTGAATGGCTGATACTACTCTGTGTGTGTGTGTGTGTTAATACCTGTACAGCATCTAGCACAACACTAGGTACTTCACTGAAATAACAATAACAACTAATAATTTATTCACATCTTGGTAGGGATAAGAAGGTCCCATTCAAGCAGACCAAAGCCTTATGCAGTCCAGCACCTTGTTTCCCACAGGACTATGACTCTGTCTAGCACTAAATTGTTGGCAATGGCTGGCAACAACCCACCTGGATTTCAGGAAGGATCCTTTCTTAGTCCTAGTCAAGAAGTTTGGGACTATACCTGGGACCTTCTGCACACAAAGTATGTGTCAGAGACTGGTTTTCCTTCCACCTTTCTTCTTAACAGATTAGGACAAGAAGTTTCTGATGTTAAAGGTGGCAAGCTTGGCTGGTGTTGTGATAGAGAAAAAGAAGTATTGCAGAAGTCTAAGAAAAGTCACCAGTGAAGTTAGACTACAAGCTATTAGGAAAATACTGCTTAACACTAAGAGGTTCCAAATTGAATCCCTCCCTTCCGATTCCAACCAAAAGAAGTTAGTTGTACCCTCTGTGGTGGGGGAGAGGGGAGAGGGGAGGGCTGCTGGTGGGCTAGATGGCAGGAAATTTCTCATTGCCAGATTGGGCAGATCAGTGGATCTTGCAGAAGGGAACTCTGGTGGCCTGCCTAATTGTGGGAATGAGTGCTGTTATTCATTTCAGGAATCACTGGCTGCTGTTGCACTAAGTTCCATTCTTAGTACACCAGAGCTAGGAGAAGTACTTTGGATTCCTGACCATTAAGTGCAACTCCCTGTTTCAGGAATTTATGAGTAATGCACTGATACAGAGAAGTGATAAGAAAGAGAAAATATATATTTGAGAAGCTTTTCTGTGGAACAGAATTGGATATTTTCTTTCTCCTTTTTTAGTTGCAATCTACTCAACAATTTAATTGTAAAAGCTGTATACACATTTTATATTAATAAACTCAGTAAACAAAAGCCAAAAACCATTTGCTGCAAATAGCCTGACCATTCAGCAAGTCTGTGGTAAACAACCATAGCCAGTTTCTATTTATTTCTTAATATCCTTTCTAAATGGGAACATGTTTTGTAAAATAGAATAGGCAGGCATCTTCTCTGAATGAAACATACTCCGCAAAACCTGGCAATGCTATATTATGGTGCAATTAACTAGACAAAATGCTACTTTTGAGCATAGGAAAGTTATTTTAGAAATGCGTCATGGCTTGGAAAAATGCATTTCAAATTAGTTTGAAAGCATGCATTTGTTCAATGCATATCAGATATAAGCTTCACCATGTTCAATGGCACCCAGTAAATGCATTTATCATGACAGCCTAAGGTTTACTATTATATTTCGACTTCAGTTTCTAATAATTTTAGTAGAAGGAAAGGAAGCATTGAAATGTGGATAAAATAGAGCAAAAATATTTAGAGTATAACAAAATGTATCCCAGTTGGCTCCTGGTCTGTTCTCTGCAGTCACGTAAGAATTTCTTTTTGCTGGAAGATTTTGGTTTGTTTGTTTTATAATTTGCAGAGTTATCTTCTGTTTAATTTGTTTTTATGAAATGATGGAATTGTGGTGTTAAATTTAGGAATGTCTATGAGTTCTGTTTTCAAGATCTATAAGGCCAGTATATAATATATGCTCACAGTCAAGCAGGACAACTAGTACAGATTTTAAAAACCCTAAAACATACACATGTCCATACCATCCACTGAATACTCTGATGCTGGGGGAGATTTATAGGTGTGTTATGAGAATTAGAGAAGGAGCACTTGCAGAAACAGGACTGAGGCAATGAAAGGGATGAAATGTCCTCAGAGGCGCATTTTGCTCTAGCAAATGTTGAAGCAAAATGTGGTGTAACCTTCGGTAGCTGCTGGAGAGATCATTATCCACCCAGCTGGCATATTAGGGTAGCTTTATATTTTCTTTTTCTTTCTTTTAGTTTTTTGTTTGAAGAGAAGAGGAATACCCTCTGATGTGAAGGTTTCTTCAGTCTGAAGGCTGCTCAGTCTAAAACTACCTTAACATCCAAGAGCCAAGAATAGGATTGAGGTCACTTGTCAACAACACCTGGACAGCAAGCTGAAGGAGGAACACTGTGTACCTGGCATCATTATCTTTCACACTTTAGTGAGATGTGCTTTATTTGCATTTGAATTGTAACAATTTCTGAATTTGAAGATCTACATATACATTAGTATCTAAAATGTTATGCTGATCAGTGTATACTTTTGTACTCTTGTTTTGGTGCTTTGGTGTTGCTTGCCCCTCTTCTGGGAAATTTCCAAGTACCCCATCCCCACAACAAATGTTGATTCATATAATGAACATTTCACATGGACTCATTAATGAAAGTGCTTTCATAAAATACAAGAAGTTCTCTGATAAATCAGACCAAAGGCTTTTCTAGTGAGCCCAAATGTTGGCTAACATCACAGCATATAAATTGAAGTAATCAATCAATCAATCAATCTGGTTGCATCATGTTTCCCATAGGGGCCATCCAAATGCCTCTAGGAAGGCTGTAAGCTGAACATGACAGCAATAACACCCTTCCCCATCAACTGAGCTTCAGAGACCTGCATGCTCTGATCCTAAAGGTAACATATAGACATTGCCATTACTGTTCATTGTCTTCCTTTCCATGAATTTTTCACATTCCCTTTTGATGCCATCTGAGTAGACCTGTGTTATTGTTGCTGACATTTTTTCTGGGGAGAGGGAATTTGTGTTAGTGCACAATTGCACATTAGTGGAAATATGTTTTTGCAGATAGGAACAAAATTGTCATTCATCCTTTAAAAAAGCAAATTCCATTAATAGTGGACAGCAGAATGAACAATGCCTGAAAATCTGCAACACAGAGACAGGGCAAACTTAACAGCTTTTCCACCATAAACCTCCCCCTTCCCCCCATAGCTATTTGGCAGATGGGGTTGGGGTGATTCCATTGCAAAGCGGGCACATAAGGAGAGTACTCGTTACGCACTCATTTGCCAGCAGAATTTGTCTCCTTTCTGCCCATCAAACAGCTGCATGGTAGCCTGGCAAGAACCCAATTTTGTTGCTAAAGCAGAGCATGAAGGGAAGACTTGCCACCTTGTGTGACTTCTGTAGTGGGAAACAGAAGGCTGAGAGTGGTGTTTGAAGTGATAGGCAACCTCCATGGGCCATTTGTTGCCCACCCCTGTTGCATTTGTTGTCCAGATGGTATATTTTGAAGAAAATAATTTTCCTTTTCACAGGAAAATACAGATAACTCAGCTTAGTTTTTTAGACTTTAACTGTAATAGTAAAGTTCTAAAGGTCTACTTTAGGATTTATTGAATCCATGAGGTTAGCTTTTTTGAAGGATAGCAGCAGTCTTTGCCAATAAAAAGAGAGATGAACCAGAAATGACATTTTGTAGAGTTGAATTGAATCTTGAGGGCTCAGATGATGAGCCCTCTTCAAAAGAGTTTGGAATATAAAGTCGTCAGACTTTGCAAAGGGAAATGATTGAAGAATGCAAGCTCCATATAGCTAGACCTCAATGCAGGGGAGGGGGAACTAGTGTTTGTGTTTTGCTTTGTTTTGTTTCATTTTTTTCCTCTTCCTCTTTCCCTTCTTCTGTCCCTTTTTAATTTCTTCTTTATATAATAACATTTCTTGTTTTTCTGTCTTCAAGTGAAATTCTACATTAAAATCTTCATTTATACATCTCTGAAGTAAGTTCCCCTAGTGCAATGGGGCTTGTTCCAGTGGTGCAAACCTACAAATGTGTCATCAGAAGTAAGTCCCATGTAAGTGGATGAGGATTGTAGCCTTACATATTTATTTTTGCTGCCCCATGTTTGTATAGAAGGAAGGAAAAGATAAGTGAGGCTGTAGGTTATTCATGTTAAAAGAGTATTTCTAAAATTGTGCTTAGCATAGTTTTACTACTTTTTTCATTTCCAGATCTCTGTTGTAAACCAACAAATGAAGATGTAGGTGCATGCTTTTCCAATGATTTTTGTAGGCACTTCTGGAAGGAGGTTCTCCCAAGATTCCTTTTCCAACCATCACAACATTTCATTCTTTTTTGCATGTTTCTTTCTCACTTAGGAGTGCTGTTTGATCTAGCAGTTGAAAGAACCTTCAGCAACAATTTTCTTCCTCCCTTCATCTGTTCTAAGGATATATCTTTTGTCACAGGGGAATAGTGCAATGAAATGCTCATGAAATTGGCATTTTAAGGTTTGTTGACTTGTTATATTTGGACCTTAAAATGCTCTTTCATGGAAATGAACACTACCAGGTCATTGTTTAATGAACTTTGGAGTGATAGCTATCCCCCAGTCAAAGTGTAATGTAAATGGAACAAGCACAGGGAATCATGCCCAAAGGAAATTTAACAAGACATCTACTGACATGAGATCCCCCCCCCCCGCCTTTCTACAAGTCGTATATGACTAGAACTGTGAAAAACAAAACTCAAAGGGGAAAAGAAGCAAGTCTAGCTTTGCCTCTCATTATCTATGAATGTCACAAGATTGATCTAAGTAATAGGTGAGCATAAAGATTAGGACATGCATAGCCTTTCTGACAATCTCCACTGATATTTAAGCAGGCACAGTTACTGGAGAGCTGAAAATAACATTTATTCTGTGACGTTCTCAGACTGATTAGTAGGAGCCATGTTTTCAGTGGAAATCATAGGAGAGCAATGATTCTGATCCTGCAAATGGAGTAAATTTGCTCATTTCTTTTGGCCTTCCCTAGGCACATCATATGCCATGCATGCAGAACCACTGTCAGTCAAACAGCTGAACTCAGTCTCAGATAAGCTCTTGGGGGCTACGTTTATGTGATGGACAGAGCAAGGGCAAAGTGGAAGGGCCAAAGTAGGAAAAGTGCCAGCATGTTTTAGCTTCAAACTTTTATAGCCAGTAATTAAGCCTTAGGAGAAGCATGTCAGCCTTTTAGGATTGGAAAAAACTGCACAACAGCTGGGAAGCCAGCAAAGGATAAGTGATTGTTGGAAAGAGGTAGGGTGGGAGCAGGAGAATTCCAACTGGATTGGCAGATAGGACAGAACTAGTCCATGGGCCTCTCATTCTGCATAACTGCTATGTGTAATGTCAATATTCCCTAAGAGAGGAAGAAAACAACACCTCAAGTTTTGTAAGCAATTTTACCCTGCTTCAATTGTATTGGGACTAAAACAGCTTACGTTGCTTAAGCAAGGGCTTATACTTAAAATTGAGGATCATAGAGTTGGAGGGGATTTCATAGGCCACTTAGTCCAATGTCATCTAGTACCTCAAGGGACCATTGAATAGTCCCTTGCTCTTTTCAGCAACTTCCTTCCCAAAACAGATGAACACAGGGTAATGCTTCCAACTCAAGCTCCAGCGCAGTACAAAAAACCCTCATACCATGAATTAGCATTATGTATGAACCCAGCCTTTATATATGAATTTTCTCTTATTATTTTCACCACAAATTAGCTTCCTATCCCCACTAATATTTTCACTCTTATATTGCCAGTTTTAATGGCTTTGATGAATATGATGCTATCGGGACTGAGTTCTCTTAAATTCAAATCTTGCAGCCTGTGTGGCCGGGGATAAGGATAGCTCTAGTGAGTCATCTATGTAGTGCACTCATACCCTGTGGAAAGTAGGGGAAAGGTCAATTATTTTAAGACTGTCAAAAGGATACCTCTTGAAGCAATGCAATGCTACTGTTAATCCGCAACTTTAGAAAGATACAATGTACTGACTCACCATCTGTCATGTATCTGGTTAATATGTTCCACATCAGTTTACTTATGGAAGCATACTGGCTCTGCTTCCTTATCAAAGCATGCATGCGTTCTGTTCTGATTAATAGTACTGATTTGTACAGCTTTAGACCACCAGGGACCTTCCAATTCTGGCAAAGCACCTCCTATACGACTGCAATTTAATTAAGTCATGTATCGTGACATTCACATACAAATAGGCCATATTAAAGATGTATGTGATAATTTAATGAGCAAATTACCCTCTCAGACCTCACTATGCACTTATTGTGGTTCGATGCATGTAACTCTTATGTGGCTCAAACAAAAAGGCTTCTGAAAAGCCAAATTAAATGATACAGAATCATTCATTGTTAAGATCTGGCTCTTTAGCTCTAAACGTTCTAGCAGCATTGAATTATTTGGTGATGAACAATCTGCTCCTTTGCCCTTTTAAGTTCCACTGTGCTCAGTGGAGCTCAGTGACATTAGGAATATGGAAGAAATTTGTTTCATTCACACTGCAATGCAAAGTTTTGCATTTTCAAATCCATCTCTGAACTGAAACACACTGTTTTCAACATTAATGTTTTTCCTAATGTTGCAATGGAGTTCTCCAATCAAAAAGTACATACTAATGTACATATCAGTAAGAATATGCATGTGCTCTTGAAAATATTGTTACCATATCTTACTAGGAAAATAGCTTGCAAAAAGTGCATATCAGGCAAAATTATGTACGTGTGTGTGTATTAGGATAAAAGAATAAAGTTATTTTTTATGAAAATATTTTAAAAAGTGATAACATAATTTATGACTGGAAAAATGGGAAACCAAATTGTACAGATGAAATAGTACACTGTTTCCTATAGTGATGTGTATAGACAGATGCACTATTTTCTATATTGATGTGTTTTATATTGTTTTAATAATTAATGTTTTATATGGTAGTTTTAGATTTATTGTATTTTTTATATCTTGTAAGCCATCCTGAGCACTTGATGCAATAGGATGGGGTATAAATGTATGTAATAAATAAAGAAATGCATCCATTCCTAATTGTGCCACAATTGCAACCTACATTGTAAAAGCTTCTCCTTTAGCTGTATGAAAGCTTTTCTTGTTCTTGATGTAACATTTTCATACTGATTAACCCATAAAGGGGGAAAATGCATTCTACACAGATTCATTAAAATGCTTACTTAGTAAATGTGGAAAACACAGACCTGGTGTATAAGTAGTGTAACTAGAAAAATGAGCCAGTAAGGGGGTAGTTAAAAATTATTACAATTATTTAAAAGTTATAACAGTTCATTCATTTGTTATATTTTTAAAGAGGAACAGAAACATTTCATAGCTCACTCTGTTCCCCTTCCCTTAAAAGGGATTCCATTTTTCATTTATTGATGAAATATATCAAATGACTGAATGTAATTGCAGATCATATCATTCCATATACACACATCATGCCCCTGCCAACCATCAGGCTCTGTTTTTATCCAACCTGCCAATATTCTAGTATTGCCCTTTTCAGTCTAGCGATTGTTCTGATCTAAGCAGAAAAGCTTGTCATGAAAACAATAGCAGCACAGGGAGAGGTAAAAATATTCTCTTCACAATTGTTGCCATTGATAATCTATACAATACTAAGTTTCCCTCACTTGCAGGAGAACAGATGATTGTTTGGAAAGTAGCCATGTTTTCTGCCTCATGACCTTACACTTCTGCTAATACAAAAGCAATTCTGCAAGGAGACCCATCCTGGAATGAAAGGAGTGGAAAAAGCTGTAAGAAAGAATGGTGTACAAAATATGAAGTAGAAACACAAATCAATTCAAAATGCAGAGCAAATCTAAAGAAGGGAAAGGGGTGATTGGCAGCTGGGATAAGACAAATTATGCCTTATAGTAAAGCATTATGATTAGAAGAAGGGAAAAGCATCAAGGGTAAAGGCTATAGTACACCAGACATGGCCAGAAGATGACAAAATTGTTAGAGAGGAGATGGTGTTTTTAAGTAGTGCTCAGATTTAAGGGATGACAGCAGGAAGGTCACACTCCTCTTAACTTTTTTTATCTTTTTGGCTCCCTTAGTGATTGGGGTGAGAGTGCAGGCTTTTTGGAATTCATTAAGGTCCTCTCTATCTCTCCTTCATAGTTTGAAGACTAGCTTGGTTCATGGACATTCAGAACTCTAAGAAAGATGGCATACAGTATTTCTAGCAAAATAGTTTGCATACTGGAAATCATGGCTCATGGAATTGCCATATGTGTTTCCCCATGCTGAGTTAAACCAAATATTATGGACCAGGCCTGCCCAAACATGGCCCAAACCCCATTACTTTCAGCAAACCGCATATTAAATGCATCTACAGTCAATATCTGAAGCTCTAACCATTCTAGTAATCCATTATTTTGAGATCAATGCAATTTTAGTGAAGCAACAGATAAGTAGAATAACTAAATAAATAAACAAGAAGGATGGCACAGATAAAATATAACACAGATATTTTGAAACTTCAAAAGTATAGTTAAGTTTCAACCTGGCTGTTGTTGCCGTGTCATTTGTTTCTTTGTGTTGCCATTTTGCTGCACTACTCAGATGTGTACTTTGGACTGAAAATATCTGGGTTTTTAGTTTTTAAATATCAGACCCTAGCTGACTTTGTAGTTCTAGGTTCACATAAATGAATTTCCACATGCATACATATTTCAGTCATGGTAACACCACACATTGATTTTTATGTTTTTAAAGCTTTGGTAAATGTGCATATATCAACCTCAAAAAAGCACACACAGCGACACAGCTGCATTAATACATAAAATGCAGTGGCTATCACTGGCTATCAGGATGCTACAGACCTCTTCCCCACCAATCTTTGGCTGTGCATTGGATACCTCCAAGCCATCAGAAGCTGCAGGGGAGCTTTACCTCTGCATCCTTCTGCATATTTACTAGAAGGGTTTTGCCCATCTAGATGAAGCATCTCAGAGTGGGAAGAAGGAGGCTGGGGCAGTTTTTGCCATGCCAGCTGGGGGTCATGGGGAGAGCTTCAATTCCCAGCTCCAAGGTTGAAAGACAGTCTCTGACATTGGAACTGAAAATCCAAAAATCTTATTGCTCTCGGGCATTGCCAAGGAGCCATAGAAAAACTTCTTCCATGAGATAACAGAATTAGTTTGCTGTTTTAAAAAAATCAAAACACTCACAGATATCAAGCTGCAAGACTGCAGGACTAAGCAAGCTGCAAGACTGAGGAGTGGAAACAACTGCAGGGACTCTTGTCAGTGGGTCCTTGCTGGGGTGGGGCTCCTTAACAGATGCTCAGTCACATCTACCTTTGAAGCCAGCTGAGAAAACATGGAACTGAGTCATATCTGACATAGAGTGTAGAAAACATCTTAGACTCATTTTTTCTATAATCATAGTGATGAACAAATGGACCTGAACACGTGCAGGGGAACATAGCTTTTAGTCTGATACTGCAAACAAAGTGACACAGCTTTCTGGGTTGGACATCCTGTGCCTTCCTTGTCTGAGAGAATTGGTCAATGTCTTAATGCTTCCATACAGCCCCCTGAGATAGGAATCTGTCCACTGCATTTCCTTTGGTGAAGCATTTCATAGATGAAGGCATGAGCAAGCAAGCAACTCTGTCTCTTGGGCTACTAATCTCCTCTGGCTTCTGACCATAGAAACAGTACTTGCTGGTTAGGGACATCTATCCTTAGTGGCTGAAGATGTCAGACAGGCTTCAACACATGGACACAAATCAATTTATGGGTGGAAATTATTAAATAAGAATTGTTTTATTCATGCAAATTTCTCTTTGCATGAAACATATTGTTTGAAGGATTTGAAGCATAAAATGTAAAAAAAAGTCACCAACTGACAGTTGCGATCAGATGACAATGAGCAATATTAAAAAAATTAATAGCTGTGCTAAAGGCCCAGACTCAAATGGAGTTCCATAAGCACCACATTTTCATTAGAAAAAATAACTGATCTATAATAGAGATAACACTGATGATTGTTTTTTCTGTTCCTTTGATATTGTCTGGGAGCCTGTAAAACTCAAACAGAAAAATCTAAGAAGCGTACTTGCTAGGAAAATGAATAATTCAAATGTGGGAATTGGCCCAGCATGTTCTCAAAAGTGTCTCACTATCAAAGCAGTGCACCTGCAACCCCCATTTCTTTGTAGTTAAAATGGCAAAGACATTCTACAAGAGGCCTCTTTAAAGCAGCTTTCAGCAGCACCACAGGATTCTTTTATCTATGCTTAGGATGCTGTGCATCACAGCATGGGGAACTGCCCACCTCCATGTAGTACAAATCATGGGAATTGAACAGGATGTCATTGTCTTGCAGGTGCATTTGTTATACTTCTCGAACTTATGGATTTCGTCTTTGGCTTTAATGGGTGAATTAGCAAAACACATTCATGCCTGTAATGCATGAGATTATTCATACACTTCTGTGAATAATTAATATCTATTCATCCAATTTGTAAATAAACAATTGGTTAAATATTTTCCTGAAATGCATGTGTAATTCATGTCAGAAACACTTATGGTATAAATTAACTCAATGTCACAATACTGGGAATACATATTGACTCATCATATGCCAATCCATTTGTGTGTGTGTCATGTGCCATCAAGTCATCTTCAGCTTAGGATGACCTCCAAAATGTACTGTCCCTGACAGTTCTGTTCAGCTCTTCCAAGTTCAAGGTTGTAGCTTCCTTTACAGATTCATTCTTTCTCACATTGGTGTTCCCTTTTGTCTTCTGCCTTCAACTTCCCCTAACAAGTTTGTCTTCTCCAGTCAGTCTTGCCTCCTCAAGATAGCCTCAGTGTTGTCATTTTTGCTTCTAGGGAAAGCTCTGGCTTAATTTGATCTACAACTCACTTGTTTGTCTTTCCGTCAGTCCAGGGTATTCACAAATCTCTCCTCCAGCACCATGTTTTGCATGTATCCATTTTCGTCTTGTCAGCTTTTCTTCTCTATCCAGCTTTCACATTCTTACATTGGGAATATAATAGTTTGGTTAATCTTGACCTTGGTCTCAAATAAGACATTCTTACACATGATTAATTTATAGTTCCTTCATTCCTGCCCTTTCAAGTCACAGTGTTCCTTGAATTTCTTTGCTGCAGTCTCTCTTTGAATTGATAACTGAGCTGAGGTATGTGAAATTTTTCACAATTTCAATTTTTATTAATATTACGAGTAAAGCTGTGTAATTCTGTGGACATGTTCAGCTTTCTGAATGTTCAGCTAGAGTCCTGTTTTTGTGCTTCTTCATTTACTTTTATCAGAAGTTGTTTCAAGTCATCACTGCTTTCTGCTTTCTGCTTTCTGCTTTCTGCCAGTAGTATGATTTCATCTGCATCTCTTAAATTAACTATGTTTCTTCCACCAATTTTCACTGCTTCCACTCATTCTAATAGAGCTTTCCTTGTGATATGTCCTGCCTACAGATTGAACAGATAGGGAGATAAAATACATCTTTGCTGACACATTTGCCTATGGGAAACCATTCTGTTTCTCCTTGTTCTGTATCTTCTTGTTCATGATACAGGTTACACAGTAGAACAATCCATATTTTTCAGGACCATTCACAGTTTCTCATGATCCACACAGTGAGAGGCTTTAGTGTATAAAGCACAGACTGACCTTTTTCTGAAATGGCATTGTTCACTCCTTATAGGGTAGTATTCTTTGTTGCAACACTTTGAGAATGTTTGCTTGTGTGGGGTATTAATGCAATAGTCCTCTGGTTGCTGAATTCTTGGGCCTCTTCTTTCTTGGGGATTGAAATATATATTGAACATTTCCAGTCTGTGGACCATTATTTTATTTTCTATATTTATTGACATACTTTTGTTAGGATTTGGAATCATTCATTTCCTGTGGCTTGGAATAGTTCTGTTGGTATCCTCTCTACTCTGGGTGCTTTATTCTTTGCAAATACTTTCAAAACAACTTTCACTTTACGTTCTAATATTGCAGACCCTTCTTCATAGGACTCCAAAGAAGCCTGTCATCCTTTCATCTCTTCTGTATAGTTCTTCTGTATATTATTTCCACCTTTTCTTTATTTTCTTTTAGGATTCCTGATCTAGGTTTGAGTTTTCCCTTTGATTTCTTCAATCTTCTGGACTTGTTTTTCCTCTTTTGTTGCTCTCTTCTATTTCTTCAAGCTGATCCAGTAATTGTTCTTTTTGTCTCTATGTGATAGTTGTAGAAAATTTGCATTCAGGATTCTGACTCTGTATCTGTTACCTTCTGCTTTTTGCCTTTCCTGTGAGACTGTGAATGTTCCTTTTGTCAACCGTATAGACTTTTTCTTTCTTATTGCTACAGGAATAGTCTTTTGGCATTCTTCCCTTTTAATGTCTCTGTTTTCAATACACAGATCTTCTGTCTCATGGTCAGTTAAATTGAACAATGCAAATTTGTTCTCTAGGTAGATTTTTAATTATTCAGGGATATTACTTAAGTTATATTTTGGCAATGTTTCTGTTGGTGACCTTTTTTTTTTAAGCTTGTGTCTGATTTTTAAATTAGGAGCTGATGGTCACCCCTACATTCTGCTCCTGGTTTCACCTTGGCAGTAAGAATACAGCATCTCCACCTTCTGTTTCCAGTTATATAATCTATTTGATTTCTGTGTTGTCCATCTCGTGAAGTCCACTTATACCATCATCTGAGTAATTGCATAAAGTAAGTGTTTGCAATAAAGAATTGGTTTCAAAGAATTCTACAAGTCATTCTCTTGCTTCATATCTTACTCCTAGGCTGAATTTTTCTGCAACATTTGATTCTGCTTTGTTTCCTGCTCTAGCATACCAGTCAGGTAGGATTAGCAGCATGTCTCATTTTGGTGTATTATCAATTTTCTCTTGAACATCTTCCTAAAACTTTTTGACTTCTTATTCAGCATCAGTTGCTGGAGCATAGACTTCAATGATGGTTATGCTAAAAAGTTTTCCATATTTCCAATTGACTGTATTCTGTCAGATTTTGCATTATAGCCTCTTACCCCCTGTGCTAAACTTGCCTCAGTTATTAGAGCCACTCCATTTCTTCTGGGTTTGTCATTTCTGGAGTAAAACACTTTGTGTTTCTCTGATTGGACATGTCTTGGTCCAATCCACTTGAATTCTCTCACACCAAGCAGTGTGATGTTCATTCTTTAAATTTCTTGCATTACTATTTCCAGTTTGCCTTGATTCATACTTTTCATGTTCCATGTCCTGATTCTGTTCTGCAGCATCAGACTTTATTTTCATGTCTGTGCATGCCAGCCACTAGACTTCCTTTCAGTTTTGATCAAGTAGCATCATTAGCAACATTTCTACTTGTATTTGTCCTTTGCTATTTCCCAGTAGTTTGTAAAGTGCCTTCCAACCTGGGGGTTTCATCTTCTGGAAATATCTCTTGTTTCATTATAGATTTTTCAAAGAAGTAAATTACCATATCCTTCTTCTATACAGAACTAACTGGAGTTAGCTTGAGTGTCACTGCTGTTGTAGGCAATCTCTTTGTGGAACAATGATCATTACTGGGAGAACTTCCACCTACAAGCCCAGCATAGGGCAGTATTACCTAGATGACATCTTTGTTATCTATGCCTGTGGAAGGTACAGTTTTGTGCATTATTCTAAGTTTACCAATGATCTCCACCTGTTGATAAAATTAACCAGCAACACCACAACTAAGATACAAATATTTTCATTTCTCAGGTTCCCAAATTGTCCCACATTGCCACTCTTGATATCCATTTAACATTACCACTGGTCTTCAGTGGAAGGTTTTTTTATGCTGAGTAATAGTCAGTGTGATCTTTCACCTATGGTCTGATGAGGCATAACTATAAACCAGAGACAAAAAAGAAACCAAAATGAGAGGCATGCCTCTGTGTATTAAAAAGGCTAATAGAAAATGATTTCCATACACTAACCCTAAACCTCATGATAAAAACAAAAGAAGCAAAACAAAACAAAACCACCACCAATCCCATCTGAAATTAATGACCCACCTTTAGTTGTTCTCAGAATCAGCTCAGTGACAGTCACCAAAAGAGGAACAAAACTAGAAGAGAATCTTACTACTTTTGGAAGGTGTGGGAAAGCATCCAGAGTGTATGTCTGATTGTGCTATCCATTTATACTTGGATAGCAAAGATAGATTAATTAATTAATTAATTAATTAATTTTCAATATGCTACCTTGTGCCTGTTGGCTTCTGGTTGCAACTATCAGCCCTCATCTTATATTCCTATCACAACCTGCTTACTTCAGTCCCATTCCATTACTTTTTTATTTGTCCTATTTAACATTTCTTCTCTTCCTCTTCACTTCTCACTGGAAGTGAAAGAGCCTTTCCTTGCTCTTTCACTCCCTGTTAGACTTGTATTAAACAAACAACCCCAAATGGAAAGCAATATGACATTTTGAATCATTATATATTTGTGTTGTCCCAAGGATACAAAATCTGCAATAAGTTTTGAGATGCTGAACAAGAGAGGACTCAATGCAGTCAGAGATAATGTGTGCTTGCCACATATTGCTAAATAGTGCACATTGTATGTAAAGGAATTCTTGCATCTGGGTCTACTGCATGTAGATTTATCTCATTAAAAAATCAGTTGCATGGTTCCTTTTAAAAGTCTGTGTTTCATGGTTCCTAGCAGCATGGTACTTTAAAAAGTAATATAATACTAATTAGGCCATGAAGTTTTCTCAAAATGAAATAAAAATGTTTTCTTTTTCTGAGTTTTGGTTTTGAAAGAGTAAACATGACATGATTTGTGTAACACTTATTAGGAAGTAGATTAAATCTGTTGTCAAGTCCAGGCATGCAAGCAAACTTAGATGGAGTGGAGGTTTTCTTCCTTCTTTGTTATTATGTACCATCAAGTCATTTTCTACATATGGTGAGCATATGAATGAATGCCCTTGATGGCCCTTCCTTAGCATTTATAAATTCAATGCTGTGGCTTCCTTTATGAAATCAGTCCATATCATATATGGTCTCCATGTTCTTTTGCTTTTGTCTTCTCCCATGGGTCTTACCTTCTCATGATATGCCCAAAGTATTTCCATTCAAATTTGTCATTTTTACTTCTAGTGAAAGTTCTAGTTGATTTCATCTAGACAGATCTTTCTATCAGTCTAGGTATATGTAAAGCTCTCCTCCAGCATCACTTTTCAAATACATCAATTTTCTTCCTGTCAGTTTTCTTCAGTGTCCAGCTTTCACAATCATACATAGTATTCAAAGATATGATAATGTGTATGATCTTGGCTATGGTCTCCACTGAAATGTCCTTAGACTTGATTATCTCCTTTAGTTCCTTCATTGTCCTTCCAGGTCTCACTCTTCACATTATTTAGCTGCAGAATCCATTTGAATTGATGAATGTGCAAAGGAATGCAAAATCTTTCACCATTTCAATTGCTTCATATTTTACAGTGAAGTCAACAATAAAGTCTCCCTGCCATAATGTCTATATCAAGAGAATTATGCCACACTTTTAGAAACAATTGTTTAACAGTATTGATTATAGCTGAATGATTTATTTATTTAAAACTTTTGTATGCCATCACCACATACCTTGGCATCTCAGGGCAGCTCACATAAAGAGAAAACAAGAAGGGAGACTGTTAATGATAAAATATTAGTTATTGTTGTTAGTTACGAAGTCGTGTCTGACCCATCGCGACCCCATGATTAAATTAAAAGGTTTTAACCTGGCACCAAAAAGAATATAAATTCAGTGCCAGGCGCACCTCTCCAGGGAGCACATTCCATAATCTGGGCACCACCACAGAGAAGGCCCTGCTCTGGGTAGATGTTCTTTTTTATGTCCATTACATAGGGCTTCCGGAGCAGAGCCTCTCCCACAGATCTTAAGGGGGTGAGGGCAATTAGAAAAACAAAACAGTTAGTTAAGGCTTAAAACAGTAAGGCTCAGATCTTTCACAAGGAAGTACAGGACCAAGACTGGAGCTTGAAGGACAGCGATGAGCTCTCAATTATTCTGATATTCTACAAGCTGGTTAAGCCCAAACTTCCATCATTTCCTCCTGACATTTCATGAAAAGGCATAGTTAATTCTCAAGTCTTGGGCTTCTCATGGGCACCAAATACTTTCAGAACATTTCCAATCAGATTATGGCTGCAAAATATAGAGCCAACTGTTGTGCTGATGCTTGGCTCCAACACAAATTCAAACAAATACTCAGAAAGATATCATGGTCAATGATATCAGGAGTCTAGTAGAAGTCACAGAGACACATTGCTGCAGTCCAGCTGGTAATCCACCAAAGGAACCAAAGCACTCCCTGTGTCATAACCCAGCTTGAAATCAGATTGAAATGGAGCTGGATAATCCATCTCATCAAGAAATTCCTGGAGTTGAGAAACCACCAAGCAGTCTAGCACTCAAGAACAGAATTATGAAGTCTACCGGGAAATTTTTCAACACACTGGGATTCAGTGGGGAAATAATCCATTATAGTGTTATTAGCTCATGTTTAATATGCTGTAACATTTTAAGACATATAATTTTAGGACTTTTTTCTTTTTGTGACTCACCTTAGCTAAAGGTTATTTGTCTGAAAGCACACAAAACAGCATCTTAGTTTGCGGAAATATAACAGTGTTACAATTTCTGCAGCATTTCTAATTGTCAATCCTGCATGATATAAAAGCAAAAAAGGAATTGACCATTATTTATTATTAATGTCTATATACTGTATTATTTACTATGAATTCATCAAGATGGTGGATAACAATTCAAGGCAATAGCATCAATACAATTAAAAAGAACATTAAAAGCTGTAAAACAATCCTGCAATTTAAAAGGTTAAATTAAAAAGATGCATCCTCAGACGATATCTAAAAGCCAGGAGAGTCAAAAGGCCAAGAGTCAAAAATCACAGGTCAAAAATGCTAAAATCTAGGAATTAGTCATAGCTTTTTAGAGTGCACATCCCACAGTTTGGGAGCAACTCAAGAGAAATTCTTTTTATTTCTGCCTGACAAAGAGACCTCTGCAGGTAACAGCAATCTCAGTGGGCCTCTCCTGCAGCTCTTAATAACAGAATAGGTTGTTAATGAGAAATCTGATTCCAAAAGTAATAACACAGAAGCAATTTCATTAGAACATACCATATTCTTGGAACTATTGGAAGTATTAATTATCTAGGTCCCTTAATTACAACCACATTCCAAAACTGCTACTCTTTATGAATAACTATTATTTCTGTCAGATGAATGAGAAAAGTTTGCATATTAATTTATTTGCTTGCAGAAATTCTTATTGAATGTGTGCAACTTAATTAATATTGGTAGTTATTGCTTTTTAAAAGAAAACTTATTTCATATCATGTTGCAATGAAAACTTCAGTATATCATTTTCCAACTGCATCTTCTAAAGTAGCACTGAAACAGCACTAAAGGCATGAACTCTTAAAATAATTTGGTAAGAAGTGAGCAAACTTGATAATTTATCTCTCCAGGTTTCTGGTATGACAGTAGTCTCAAACATCAAAGAGGAGTTTGCACTTTGATTTCCCAAAGGATAATTCTCCAGGCCACATTTTCAATAGTTTACAACATGGAGATAAAAGAAATATATTTTGTCCGTATATATTTGGTTTAAAACTTAGTAGATGGATTTCTTCATCTATTTTGATTACTCACTCAAGTCAACAGAAGACCTGAATATATGAAAACAAATTAATGCAGCAAAAATGGGCATTATTTCATCATCTGAATTATGTGACAGAAAGATAATCACCATTGTTTGTAAACTTAGTTATACTACCGCATGGTAATGCATTCATATTTCCTAATATTTAATATCTTAACTCAATATCTAATCTAATAGTTTAACTCAATCTCTAATCCATGCTTTCATTTTCCAAGATTGCCAAGGTGTTTGGAGCTTTTCCCCAAGAGGGTGAAAAATGTCAGTTTTATGCAAATGAGTTTTTTTTTAAATAAGTAATTGTTATATTTTAAAAAATCAAACAAGGTACTTGTGTCTTATGAACAGGCATCTATGGTAAAAGTGGACTGCCACTTTTATCCCAATAACATTGAGATTATGACTTCTTGGTATTTAAAACAAATGACTAAAACAATAGTTACTTTTTCTTAATGTTTATGATATCAAATGTTATAAATTTCAAATTCAGCTTGATTAATTGACCAGTTTACTATGTAGATATTTGAGTCATCAGCTTTGATTGTCTGCCTGAACAGGAGCAGAAAGAAAATAAATCAAGAGCTGTATTAGCTTCTGGAGCATACATTTTTATAATGTGGATAGAACTAAAACAAAAGTTATGTTTCAGATCACCAGCATAGACCAAAATGAAAGCAGATTTTTGAACGACATTGCAATAAATTATGCCGTTACTGAATCATAAAGTAGCTTTGCACAATAAGAAAACAACCAATATATCTAGGAAGCTAGTCTTTGAAAGGTACATGGATTGAGCTTGAAGCTTGAAATTACATGGAATATAACCCAGAAAACAATTATATTTTGATTACCAGGCATACCATTGCCTAATATGACAATTGTTGATAAATTGCCAAAACTAGACCTGAAAAAGATCATTAGTATTTTAATTGATGCAGCTTCTTTGCACTATTGACTGACACCCAGTTGAATATTCAGATTAATAAAATAGCTAATATGCCTGCAGTAGAAAGCAACTAAGGAAAAGAAGGTTCCAGAGAAATGTTGCTCCAGGGAAACAGCCACTTAATACAGCACATGGTAATATTTCATGAATTCTAGCCATCTACAATTCCGAGTCTGGTGATTATCTTCTACCTTTCAGGCTTTATATATCCTCAATTGTATGGGCAATTAAGCTAATAATAAACTAGACAGGACAAAAAGGACAGATATGGTGGACTGGAGATGCAGGTATCAATAGGGGAGGCCCAGTGTGACTCTATGGTATTGGACTTTGACCTAAAATCAATATGTACAATCTCTGCTCAGGGATATTTTACATGTAGGTAGCCTTTGTCAAATTACTATAACTTTCATTTCAGAAGCCACCCGTAAGACAGAAATTATAGATTTACTTCATATAACTATGGAGAAATGGTCCTGGGCTATCTCACACACTCAGGCACTATTCTACTAAAGTTATGTGCTTTTTAACACCTCAATTTATATCTATACAGAAGTGAGTCCCACTGCACTCAATGAGATTTTCTCCCAGTTAGTGTATATAGGATTTCAGTTTAAGTCTTCTGGTTCTTAACTCTTCCACCAAACTGAAATGGATCTTTGAGGCGATTCATTAGGGTTGCATTATATGCATCTGAAAGCTTTTACAGTTCTTGTAATTCATTTGGATATGCATCAGTAGTGTTAAAAACTAGACTACATTGTGAGACAAACATCTGAATGACTTTTGACAATGTAATTTAGCCAAAATTAGGTATGTATTTTTCCCCCAAGAATGCATATTCTTGTGAAAATTGGATTTGTTCCCAACAGGTTTTCTCAAGAGAAATTGCCATTAAATTATGCTGTATGTATGCCTCTAAAAACTAGGTTTGCCAGATTGCAATTTTTAGACTCAGAAATTAAATCACTAACTCTGGCTTTGATATGAGTTTGTTTCAGCAATAGCTTTCTTCTTGCCACTCTTTCATAAAGGCCAGCTTTGAGGAGCATACAGGTGCTAATTGTCCAATAGGTAATTTCTCACATCTAGGTTGTTGATCTCTCCAGCTCCTTCAGAGTCATCATCAACCTCTTTGTTCTTTCTCTGACTAATACTTGATTTCCCCATGTTTGGTGTAGATCCGTGTATACGGGGGTTGTGCTTGTGCCATATTCTTTCCATTTTGCTACAATGGATTTAATGATGCAGCAGAGGATGTTCAAACCATAGTTTGGGAATTTATATATTTATTTATTTTGGTAACCCACCCTGCTTAGCACTTCTGCACAATTTATCCCAGCGTTGTTTTGATAGCTCCTTGGTCTTCATGATGCTGTTTGTTTAGATATGCTTTCTTCCAGAAATATTTGTATTTAATCCGAGAACTGGATACATTCTACTACTGTACATACAGTATTCTGGAGGTTTCACCAGAGCTTATTCAGGCATTTCACAACAAAAGGAGTGAAAACTCTTGCAAGAATAAGTGCCATTTTTATTTTTGCTTTACTTTTGTGTAAAAATAAAGATATTTTGCACCTTTGGAGTGTATATCAAATGGTAACAGTGCCAGTTAAATCCATTTCAGTTCCAGGTTGTAGCACAACAAAATTTAGAAATGTCAAAGGGGAGTGAATACTTCTGCAAAGCGTTTCATACAAGCCTCAGAATGATAAAGAATGGCAAATTCCATGTGAAGGTAAATAGTTATGAACTGCACAAAGAACCTAAGCTATTGGGCAATAAAGAAATAATCATGATGATGACAATGATTATTATAATAATTTTCTAGCATAGTTTTGCTGTAATTGAAGAAGCTGCACCATGAGGAAATGCCTCATTTTCAAAGAAATTATAAATGTACCTCTTTTGTCTGAAGTGTGTGTCTCACAATAGAAATTCATGCTGAGGAGAAAGGGATGCTCAAAGAAGTACCATTTAATTCCTAAAAATAGCATTAATTTTAGTCAAGTACTGACTAGGTGAGGTGCTCAATGGTGTCCCGGTGCTAGTGCTAATAACATTGCATTAACATCAACCAATGTTTGTGTAGCATAACTGGAGCTTGCCCGCACAATGGGGAAAACTGGTGCTTTCCTGACAAAATGTGGCGATACAGCCGCATGGCAGCACCCTTCCCAAACATTTTTTGCTGCCACACTGTCAAATGTTGGTAGCAAATCACCACTTTTCCCCATTGAACTTGCAAGCACAAGTTACATTGTGCAATTGTTTTATACTGGCACAACATGATTAGCATTGGGACATCATTAGATACAACTTTCATTAGTTGAAATAGGCAGGTAAATTGTCTATATAGTTGAGAATTATGAATTTGTGTATTCATGCACAGATACAAAGTGTGTGTGTGATTGTATCAATTCCATATATGCACATGTGGACTTCTCCTAAAGAATTTTCATGTGTGTCTGAATATAGAAGTATAAAATGATAAAGCCTGATGTCTTAGGAATGAAACAAACTGATTGATTTCAGTCTTGCAGTGTGAGCAAACAGGTAATAACTTGCACTTTTAACAATATGTGATTAAATTCAAGCACTCTTTTTTATTTATTAGTCACATATTTTCCTCCTCTCTTAGATAGCCATCTGTCAGCCCGATGTAATCAATCATTTTCAGTTTTATAAATATTGAAGCTAGTACTGATTTGGAAAGAGCACTCCGGAGTGTGCCAAGCCAAAGGACAATGGCTCTCTTTTGCAGGGTGGGAGGATTGTGAGCGTGGTCTTTGCCTTCTGGCTTTTCCGGCTCTTCAGATCAGCTAAATGGTTGATTTCAGCAGTCTACCTGAAGCACTTTGGAGAGAGAAGGGAAGGTGACTTGGGTGCTGAACTCAGTCTTCTCTCTGTGTTCCTGAAACACCCTCTTTACGCCTTCTCTGAGGTCAGAATGACTTGGAGGAGCAGCCAACATGATTCTTTCTGGGCTGGCTTTGATAGGGCAGCAGAGGGGGAAGCTCCAAATGCAGATTCCCAGCTCCACCCTCCCATCTTGGAATATGAATGATTCTATGGCCCTCTAGATACCATTTGGGGATGTAGAATTGCTCTGCCTGAATACAGGAACAATAATAAAGTTATTAATCTTCCTGGCTTGTGCATAATATTTTTTTCTTCTTTTGCATTACACATATTGCTGGAAATACTAATTATGCATCCCACATGGTCCAAGAGATATTTTTAGGAATTCATACATAAAATTAAAATTTCACAAAGGATAATAAGAAAGAAGAACACTCACAACAGTTCCTGCAGATGTGTTTTTATGGAACTTTTGTTTCAGAGAGAGTGATGCAATTTTTGTTTACATTTTAAAGAAAAAATCCTATTGTTCATTTTAAATTGGATCCATATATCCAAAATGTACTGAATCCACATTGTTAAGGTATATCTTTGGCTATTTTCTAGAAGAAAAATCATTATATTAATGCAGTTTCCTTTCCTTTTCTACTTCTATACGTTCCTCCTTTCTCTTTTTATTTCTTTTCCACATTGCCAACTTTGGTACTTCCACAGTTGCATTAGCAACACTTGTGCAGCTATTTAAAATTATATCTTCAGAGGGATTAGGAACGAGCTGGAAGACATGGCCTTATTAAAAACAAACACCACAAACCAGCAAACCTAGATAACAGACTCAGCTTTGTCAGGTTGAAATAGTGCATAATCTGATACTGTGAAGCCTTCAAGCAAAGCTGTACAATTGTCAGAGCTAGACACATTGTGCTTGGCCAGTTAGAGCAAAGCCACATCTAGTGGCACCCCTGCAATGGTGAACCCTTATTTATTTAGTTATTTATTTATTTATTTAGAATATTTATATGCCATCCTTTCACAGAGCCTCAGGACAGCTTACATAAATAAATAAGAATACAATAAAACATAATACAAATAAATTCCTAATTCACCCTGGCTGCAGAATAAAATATATATTGCTCATATTAAAAGTTATTAAAATATTGTTGAAATAAAAAGGTCTTAGTTTGGCACCGAAAAACAAATAACGACGGCGCCAGGCAGACCTCTCTGGGGAATGCATTCCATAGGCGGGGCTCT
>NW_025335438.1:17937704-18022137 GCF_004798865.1 Varanus komodoensis | reverse complement strand
CTGTGCAGTCTTTGAAGGGCTATCTGGACCTTGTGATTAAAAAAAACAACCAAACCAACCAACCAACCCTAAGAAGCTGAGAGAAAGGTAGAGCCCTTGAAGTTGTCCAGTAGTCTGAGACGTCAGGCACATGGGTCAGGCACATGGGTCACCTGGTTCAGGTGCTTCTTTCTCCAGGTGCTTTGAACTGTAGTCCCCATTGCTATATAGTTCCTATTGGCTGTGTACTATTAGCCATGAGAACTGAACTCCAGCACATCTAGCAGGGCTCTTTAGTATGATAAGGAACAAGCCATTCCACAAGGCACATTGAAGAACACATGAAAGAGATGCTATTCTTGACTTAATCCACTGACTAACTTTCAAATTTCCATGCTTCCAATTTTTTTGTCAGATAATAGATAAGTTTCTATGACAAAGTCAATGTTACAGGTATGGCCCTACCTTAAAAAATATTTTAGATTGCTTATTCCTAGCTTCCTTTTTGTGAAATGTTTTACTGTGTGAGAGGAGCCTATTATCAGTATCTCATGAAAGAAAATCATTCAGCATCCCTGCAGAAAATAAATAAAAGCAATTTGTTTGCAAATTACGTTTTCCTCACCATCTTGCTAGAATACTGATCCTGGATACTGATATTGGATACTGTATACTTGTAAGTATGGGTGACTATGCTTAAAGAATGGAGGGAGCAACAAAAACAAATCTATGAAATGGTTGGTTGCTTTTTGCAGCATATTCTACAAATGGTAATACAAAACACTTGGCAAAATGCATGACTAAATCTATGTTTGTTATTACACTGGTTGAAACAGTAAGGATAGGCACTGTATATTTTTTGATTTTAAAAGATATACAGTTAAACTGCTAAAAGACACCCAAGCCTGGGTAGAAATATTGTGTTTGAAGTTCCTTCAAGTCCAAGAAAATTGTGCACACTGATAACCAGGGAATATTTTGACACTTTGTTCATTACACCACAATAAACTATTTTCTTGGACACAACCAATGGCAGAGACATGAAAGTTATCCCAACTTTCTGGAGCCCTGATGCTCAAGATAAATTAGATCAGTGGGTCCCCTACACTGAACCCATGAGAATTTCCAATGATGTCACAAAGGAACCCCCAATGTGGTGCCAAGAAAATAAGCAAACGTTTTTCTGTGTTGTTAATAAACATACATGGATTTGGATGAAATGCATACAATTTCCTCATAATTAAATACAGTCTTCAACAAAAACAGACCAAATATCTGAATAAGTATCCATCAGAAGTCTGCAGTGTTGTGTCCAGTAGACATGGAATAAAAGTTCTTGCAGAATAAGACATTTATGAGACCCATAAATGCAACAGTAGATACCAAGGAATCAGTCCACTGGCGAGGCACACTGTGATGGTGTCAACCACAGGTTCTCAGATTCCCAAAGTGTCTACAGGTCTTAAAAGGTTAGGAACCCCTGGCTTAGATGCGTCACCATGGTCTTCTCACTTAGCAGGATCCATTCCAGGAGCTGTGGTGAGTTCTGCTGACTGATCATCTGAGCCTCTGGAGCTACAGTGGATACTGGGTCTGCCCATAGTACCAGAGACTCTGGTATTAGGTGGCATATAAAAACGCTAAATAAATAAATAAATAAATAAATAAATAAATAGTACAAGAAATGCCAGTGAAAGAAGAGTTATATGTCAAGTATAAAATAAGTGCCTTGAAATACACAAAGCATTTCAAATTAGCTCCATCTATGGCTAATGTTTAATAAGACCAAGTCTCTGCTACATAATTCTGTTGAAATATGTTGTAGTTTGTGGATAATTTCTATAATTAAATCAGCTGTGGTGCAGCAAAACAAAACCATCTGCCAAAACCCTTATTATCAGAGGAACAACATGTTTCATTTGATAGAAACACTAGGAAAAATGGAGGCTCAGAAAGGAAAGCAAGTTTATTAAATAAATGCAAATTATAGTAATGACAGTCACAAAATATGTATTCATTAGAATTACTCTTAAATATAAGCTTAATATTTCAAATGTCTATGAAATGGCACATAATATCTGAATCACAGTCTTCTGTTTCAAAATGAGCACACTCCTTCTGACTACATAAAATGATACTTGCACATCACCCAAAAAGGGAAAAAATGCGTTAGAGGAAAGAGGACAAAGGAGGTTATGGCCTTGCATCATATTTTCATATGCAAATGTATGCGTATCTGTGCTCATTTAGACATAATTATTGCAACTTGATTTTTTTTTTTAATGCAATACATCCCACTATTGTGGAAATAGTCTTGAGGATTGAGCGACATGTGTGCCTTCTTATGCAACCCTGCCAACTGTTAATGAGCAGCTTCAAACCCCTGGCCATTCTTCTCCTACTGTTACTTGACTTTAAACTGAATTTGGATTAGGTAACCCTTTTGAATAGAGGAGAACTTCAAGAAGAGGACTGTCCTTTGCCAGCTCTCCATAATAGATGGGTGAGTCTGTAAAGTAGGATGCTAGCCTGGAGAGGGATAGAAGGCAACTTCTGGAGTCTTGGGGTGGAGCCAAGGAAAGCTATTTGAGTCTGCTCTCCCCTAGCAATAATGACATCTCACCTACCTATTCTCTAGTTATACTGTAGGCTACTTGCTTGCTTGCTCGCTCATCTATCTGTCTGTCTATTTCCATGCACCATCCATCTATCCTCTATCTTCAATACCATCAGTAGCTAAAACTCTCTAGGTTGCGTACAACAACACATTAAAATACACTATAAAATACACTAAAAATACACTATAAATCATAAAAGGTTGCTAAGTCTTTTGCAACAGAATTGAGCTATGTAAGTCTTTTGGGGCAGGGGTGAGCAAAGTGCAGAAGTGTCCTTTGCCTCTATGCTTCTAGTGTTTTCAAGAGAATGCTCATAATTGTCCAAATTCAGAGGATTACTGGCAGCCACATTGGATCATATTGCCCAGCATTTTGTGGGACATCCAAGAATATACTGAATTTAAAGAAGAGATACTTTTCAATGCAACGAGAAGGAAAGGTTGAATCCTGAATCCCACAACAAGAAGGAAATCTCTCCCCATCAAAATTCACCTCCCCATTCCCTTCCTTTCTCATTCTCAAGGTCACTGGCCTCCTTGAGCTACAGCTGACAAAGAAACAGGTAGGTAGGCAGAAGGAGAGTGCTCTGAATTTTGAGACCCAGTTCTGACCTTGGCATATGTCTGCAAGGTCAACCTGGAACTCCAAATTTTCCTGTGGCTAGTCAGCCTCTATAGGCCATAGTGTTGCCACCTTACACACAGAACTGTGAAATAAAAGATGTTCTTTGCACAAAATTGCCAAAAACTGCCTTTTAAGGAATTCTCTTGGTAACCTCTCTGTAAGAAAGTGAAATCAGGATCAAGTCAAAGTCAAAGTAACTGTTATATAAGCAGGCAGGATGCTCAATAATAATTACCCACTCTTTCAAGTATAAATAAGTTGGTTTAAAGTTCTCAGCAAGCACTGTGCAATTTGGACTGAAAGTTCTGCTATTGGTTTTCTAGAGGACACAGTAACTGATGTGCAGAAGCTTTTAAACAGGTCTTTTCTTTGTTTATGTTTGGCAATTGCAGAAATGCCACGTTACATGTGGACAGTCAAAGCACTTGAGCACCTCTGCAAGAATGCCACACGTTAGAGTGCATTGGCAACAAAGCTACTAACTGAAGTCATTACAACCTCTTTCTTTGTGTATTACATTCTCTTAGGGCCAGTGTGCTTCTTAGTACTTACTTCTGCCTACATTCCTGAAACAGTTGCTTCCCTTGGTGGATCAAGCCCAGTGAAGTCTTTTTAGCCCTGATAGAGAAACAAGGAAACATGTTTCTAAGAAGCCGCATTGCTAAGAAACCCTGCTCTGGAAACAAAGCAGAGGAAGTGAGCCGTTGGGGTGCGCCAGGTTTGTTCACTTGGATGTGGCATGGGCTGACATTACTTAGAAACCAGCTCATTCCTGACTGCCACTCGAGTATCCAGCTTCATGATGGCCAGCAGGAGGGGCCAAAAGAGACAGTATTTTAAATATGTGGCATGCAGCTACTTTAGAAGTGCACATATATTCTGGACCAGCCACAGGTTAGGGAGGCTTTTAAGCTCTGGATGGGGTCTTTAAAAATAATGTCTGTTTAGCCCTCATATTACATGAGGGATGGGAGGTGTGAAAGAGGCCAACAATAGAGGAGAACTATGGAGGGGAAAAACAGAAAGATCCAATTTCCATGGCTGGCCCTATGTGTGCTGTGGAAATTAACACGGCTTCAGTACTCACAATAATTCTAACTGAGAACAAGTGTAATATGAAAATTACAATGTTTTGTTGGGACTCAGGAGATCCAAGTTCTGGACTCCACTTGCCCATGAAGGTCACTGGTGACTTTGAACAGTAACTGACTTTCAGCCTATCTTACCTCACAGGCTTGTTGTAAGAATAACATGGGGTGGGGGGAAGATCACATAGGCTGTCCAGGGACCAACTTCTCAGCTGAAGGCTTGGATTCCACACAGCAGAAGTGCTTAGTGTTTATAAACATGTGCCAAAGTCACTACGTCTCTGGGGAAAAAAAGGAAGAATACAGTGGTTCTTGGCCAAGAGGAAGCATTAAGAAAGATTATTCCTAAGCAGCATGATTCCTAAGCAGCATGATGAAATTTTCTCTTCTGTTTTGAAGAAAAAGAAGTCAGAGGAGCTTTGGCAAATGTTCCCAATCTGCACAGGGTAGGGGAGGGATCCCATTGTGAATTTCTGCTGAAATCAGTTGCCTGGTGCTATTTGCACTGAAAAGTTCAATTTATTCCAAACAACACCTTTGGGGGCAAATATTACCCAGGGAATAAATGCCGGAATTTTCCACATGAAACTGCCACAAGAGGCACATTTCAGAGTGGGGCCCTGCAGCTGTTTTTTCTTCAAAATGAAAAGAGTGGAGAACATCACCTAGAGATTTAGGAAGGGATACCCTGAGCTCAAGTAGGTCAGTTGAGGAAGTAAGAGAATTCTGTCCAGTTTTCCTCCTGTTGTCTAGATAAGTGAAGAACTTCAGAAGAGACAGTGTATGAATCTATTGTACTGATATCCAGAAAGTGCTCTAGAATGACCTTGAGAACACAGGGGAAAAAGTAACCAAAAAAAAAAAAAAAAAACCACTTGTACAGGGCAGCCACTTACCATAAACACTCCTCCTTAATATTTTAGCCTGTTTTGTCATATTCCTTTGCAGAGGTCATGCTGTCTTGCCCTTCTCAGGACATCATTATACTGATTCAAAGATAGAACATGAATTTAAAAAGTCTGAGAACCACCATCATGAATCAGATATAAACTTGTGTGGAAACTGAGAATTCATATTTCAAAGACAAGCCCAACATATTTTTATTGTAGAAATGTGCAGTGTGTCCTAGTCTTAAGAGCACTGTCAGTACAGACATAATAAAATATGTCCTTGTTTCTGAAGGTGTATGAGATCACCCTAGGATTATGGCAATATAAAAAATGCTGGTTTTCCCAAATGTCTCCAGTTTCAAAGCCATGCAGCAGTAAGTGGCTACAAATGTCTAAATGTTTTTCTCCCGTTGATAATCAAAGCAGAGTACAGGCTTCAAACTATTCATTTCCTAATCAATAAAGCAAATAACTGAAAAAAACACAATAACAAAGACTGTCTTCTGTGATTCTTGAGCTGACTCCTTCCTTTCTCCTTCCTTGTGAAATATAATCCTCTCATTCTCACATTTCAACATGATTTCATACAACATGGTGTGGTTGTTTATTTATTTATTTTTCTATAGTGGGTCAAAAGAAGATCCATATTTCTCATAGTATGGCCTGACTTTAGAATATGTGTTCTACTGAGTTACTAAAGTGATTTTTCTGAAAAGATGTCTGACACCAGACAGGGTGCCTAATCTGACTGGCTTTTCAATAATTGTGTATAGGAAGTGACAGCCCCGATTTTTGTGCCATTTGAGAGACACTATTCTATTTTTTTTTTAAAGCAACATTTTAATACTATGAAATGAGATGAGGCAGTTAATTCTAAATACATGTGCTTTCCCTCCATGTTAATCTTTCTAATATCCTACCAATATAAAGATCCATACAGTTTTGCTTTCACTGTCTCTGACACAGAGAAGTCTATTTGAAGCATTAAATATTGAAGCACCTAGTTAAAGAGGAGGAATGCTTCTATTGCTCTCCAAACAGAAGAGAAGGCAGTCAGTGTATTCTTCAGTCAGTGTAGTCTTGCTATATTTCAGGAAGAAGTGGCCTCGATCTCAACATGCCATTGCTTGCTATGACTTCAATCAGTGCTGTTCTCTCCATGCCAGCTGTGAGATGCTGGGGAGGGGGAGCAGAATTCCAATCCCCATTTCTAAGACTGAAACATTTCTTCTGAACTTGAAGCTAAGAATTGTCTGGGAGAGGCATAGAATCATTTCCTAAATGTATAATATTTATAATAACATTTTCTTTCAGACATATATCTCCAGTTCCAGTATCTCACTCACCAAGTCTTATATAAACCCTTATAAGACTTTAACATATTGCCTCTTGCCTTTGAAAATAGATAAATATGGCATGCCAGAAACATGACATATTATCTAGACAATATATACTGATATCTGCAAGATATCATATTGTTCATATTTGTGCCTTATCTTCAGAATGATTTTACTAAAGAAGCATGACCAAATTTGTCCTTCTCTGTTTCTAGCACTTCTTCTTCCTTCAGTTCAGATACATCTTCATTTGTTGTCATGGTAACCTGCTCTATTCCATCAGGCAGTTTAGATGTGAAATTTAGAATCAAAAGCTTGAAACACATTTATATACTTTCAGGGATGGAAAAGAGTGAGGATCAGATAGTTATCTCCCCACTCCCTACCTCTGTAGCCTTAAGCAGTAATGTTTATGTTATATTTAATGATCAGATCAGAATAAGTGATTATCATTCATTCCTACATCCTATTTGTCTGCAAGTTCCCACGATATTAATTGATTCAAGGATTAAAAGGCCTATGGTTTACAAAAACAGACGGACGGACGAGCAGATGGAAGGATGGACAGAAGGAAGGAGGGAGGGAGGGAGGGAAGGAAGAGAAAAGTTCCAGCTGCACAGCTTTTGCCCATGAGCTAGAGACAGAGAGTACAGGTGAAATCCTCATCCTCCCACAGTGGAGAATGATGAAGAAAATGATATGCAGAGGTGGCTGTGGAAAACTGATGATAAGCTACTTAGGATCACTTACTTAACTGCTTTTGAGAATAGCCTTCCCAAAACTTGTTCCTTCCAGATCTGTTGGATTGCATGGCCATTGGCATCCTCTTTTCCACCCTACAAACAGGTGTAGCACTTGAAATAGATTAGGTAACCACTAATTAATCTTGGATATTTTCTAAGATACTTTATTTGAAGTGCTGTAGCTATTTCAGCGTTCCTTGGTGGATTACTTATGCTCTCTTTTAACTCTGGAAAAAGGAGGCTCTAGAGCAGACTTCAACTAGGTACCCTCCAGGAGTTTTGGGATACAGCTTGCAGAATTTATTACCCTTGGCTATGTTTTTCCCATAAGTTCATTGAACTTATGTCCAAACAGCTGGGGGTCACCAGTTTGAGGAAGGAACCTCTAAAGCAAAGGAGAGGACTAGCCAGAAAAAAGTCTTCAGGAAGGCCCAGCTGCTACAATCATAGACTACCCTTCTTTGTTCCATCACTAATGCAGAGAAGAGAAGAGAAGAGAAGAGAAGAGAAGAGAAGAGAAGAGAAGAGGGCAGGCAGGGCAGTGGGGTTGATCCATCTAAAAATATTTGGAACAACAGCTATGGCAAGCACACATATAGTGAAACCAAATTTCCACTAATGTCCTGAATCATGAAATCTCATCATAAAATAGATTCTAAATATTTTCCCAACAGCCTGAGGAAAGGCAAGAAAACACCTTCCTGTATATAATGGGCCCAGCTGTTGTAGCAATAATAATATTCACGAAACTTGCAGGAGACCACATGAAACATTTTCAAAAGTCAGAGAGGAGCTGGACCAGCATTTCTCAAGACAAGTTTCACTCTCGCAGGAGAGTCTGCCTCTGATTTTATTACAGTCCTCTGCATTCTAGACCAACAGTGTGACTATAGAAAGATGTCTGAATAATTCATCTACTTCAGACTGATAGTTGTATCTCTGAGATTATACAAACTGATTCTAACTGTACAATGGGGACAACCAAGACTGATGTTTCCTGCTATATATAAAGGACCAACAGGCTTTCCTTAGGAATGACTTTAAGCAAGGGACCACAACTGAAGTAATGTGCTTTAAGAAGAAGATACTTCAGGAGCAGGTCAGGGGCTGCATATGCAGAAATAGATCTGGAGTGGAAAAATGGATTAGAGATTCAAAAGCATGTCTTTGGGTGCTAAGCTGAGTGGTATGAAAGATGTTTTGTGCAGGACCCTTCAAAGCCCTCCACCTGTTTAAAAGAATCTAATCTACCCAGGCCATGGAAAAATTAATTCTGTCCTATTTCCACAGTTTGTGATTTTGTTTTAATATACAAAATTTGTTCATACTTTCATGCAGACATTTCAAAATATACAGATTTTTGCACATAGTTCTCAAGCTATCTACACACTTGTACCTACTTTTCAAGATACATTTATTCTGCAAGTGATTTCCTAAAAATAAAGTGGCCTTTACACTGTATTCTGTAGTATATAATTTCTGTGTGTACATTTTGATATTATATACAATTTTGTTTGAATTTCCATTTGTGATGTACATCACTGTTCTTGAAAAAAAATGTGAATATAACTGCATTTCTGTTCATGGGTATGTTTAGGAATGTGTACTGAATGAGTCTCTCATGCAGTCCTAGGCTGGTCTTAGATGCTTAGCTGTGAGAGTTTGCAGAAATGACAACAAGGCTTCCTTAGCCATTGCCCCATGTCTGTAGTATGTGTTGCCAAATTGGAGTCCATCAAGTGTCCATCAACTCTCCCCAATTGGAGTCCATCATGAGCTTTTAGGGGGAAAAACTTAAGGAGTTGGGCTTTGTTTTTTGTGGCATTTCAGAAGATGGATTTTACTAGGTGGCTGTTGGTTCTTGATCTGCTTATTAATTTTTAGAATTTTTCTGGGTTGACTTTTCGTGTTCTTATTAGTAGTTCTTAAAAATTCTTTATTGTTCCATTCTATTTTGAACATTAAATTAGAACAAATAGAACAGCCTGGGAAATGCTTTTTCTATCCTTAAAGATGGTTTTTGATTTATTATGATCACTACTACAATATTTAATTAATGAAATAACTAAGTGAAAAGATAAGGAACAAAAAAAAAAAAAAAAGATGAAAGGAAAGCAAGAACCAGGGGGCAGTTCGGTGTACTAGATCTGCCGGTTCCTGAATGGAGGTCCCTGGTATGCCTCAGGCTGATGGTGCCATTGACCTGCATTGTCACAGGACATGCCAGAGGTTTCCATGTAATCAAAGACCACTTAGAGTCTTTTGTCTGAGTCCTACTAGATTTTGCCATGCTTCCGAGGGACCTCTGGTACATCACAGCAAGTTGTGTGATATTAATGAACCTCTTTGATGTGCCAGTGGCTGAAATTTGGCCAATCACAAGCAAGCCCACTGAAAAGCATTCAGTCCATATTTTGGGGCTTTACACATGCTACCTTTTTCTCCCTGGAAGGTGGCATCAAGAATAAACATTGCCTCCCCATATACCATCAGATACCCAGAAAGTACATATTGTGAGGATGATATCTCTGAAGTCCCAGACTATTTGGGTCTTTATAAGTTTAAGAACTGAAACAAACCAACAGTTTTAGGGGGGAAAGGAGTGTGAAAATAAGAAACAGCAAATACAATCTATCTGACAAATTGCCATAATATCAAAAGCTTCTCAGCCCACAGTGAGCATTACTACCTGCTTCTGTTCTGGTGGAGTTTAATGCATCTTTTCGCAAGTGACAGTCCTGCTGGCAATGTTTTCAATAAACAGGGGCTTATGTGTTTGTATACGTCAGGTTTAAATTGCCTGCTAGGAAAGACAGGAAATTATCAAACACTAATCTGTGCTATTACTATCAGTGACAAGAAGCTGAGCATGGATAATTTTCATAATACATTAGGTAATATATAACTTCTTTTAGTATAACTTTTGATATAACTTAATATAACTTTAAGCTGCCCAGATAACTTCTTTTAATATAAAAGACCTGTGAGATATAACTAAGCAAAACTATATGCCAGGGGCAGGCAACCAGTTTGCCCCCAGACACGTTCTGGGAAGTCAATGATGTACCTTGCCCCTTTGACTTTTTGTATTAACATATTGTGCCTGCTTTCACATCACAGTAGCCACCAACAGGTTGTTCTACCCACAGGGCTTGTTTAAGGTTTATCTGAGGAGCTTGGTGTCCATGGACAGCATGCTAAAATGGCACCCATGAATGACTGGCATAGTGCTACAGCTTCTGCAGGTAAATTAAACTATGATTGGTGGTTATAGTGTGCGAACTGGCAGCTGGGATAACATCAAAGCAAAGTGAAGACCCCCAGTTGCTGCCATCTACATTTTCTATGAATGTATTTGGGCCAAATGTGGTACTCACAAGAAATGAACAGATGGGTGGCTGCAGGTCAGTTCTTTCCTCTTTAGTATGCCCAGATACCCAAAGAAGGAAAGAGGGAGAAATGGGACTTCTGTGTAAGTATGAAAGGAAAAGAGAAAATGAATTGGCTGGCAGGGGAAGGTGAAGAGAAGTATTTGCCTTCAAGTTTCTTTTGACACTGAAAAGTGTCAGTTCAAAGGATTTGTTTAAAAGACCTCACATCTGCTTTGTCTTCCAGTTTTTTAGCAGGTTATGTGCCTTGTGTGAGCAGCCATGCCTCCCGTGGCTGCCATTTTTGTGTGGTTCCCATGACATTTCTCAGCCTGCTAAATGTGGGCACAAAAAGTTGCCTATCCTTGCTATACACTTGTTCCTGGGAGAAAGTCCAACTGAACTGAGTGTAAGTTACTTCTGTGTATATTTCTATATAATAGAGCTATGTTAGTAAGCATGCACTCCCAAATGGATGGTGAGATCTGTTTATAAGCCACCACAACAACTAAAACCCAGTCGGCTTACATGTAGCTGAAGCAGAAAGTGTGGGAAATCCTTTGCTGATTTTTCTCTTAGCAGTTTTTCAGGTAGCTACTTATGAATTGGCATAAAAGAAGACATGCATCAAGAAAAAAACCTGATTACACAACATTTGAACACTCTAGTTTATATGTATAAAGAGAAATATAGAAACAACTGCTGTAATTTAAATAGAAATGTCAGTTATAATAATAGAAACAGTGTGGAAGACTGTGGACGACTGACCTTTGATTGAGCACATGTTTAATACTAAAATGTTCCTCTAGAATTGTGTCCAATGTTGTTATTTCCTTTTCAAAGAATATTACAAATGCTGAGAATGTGTCTCCCTACATATACTTACTGATGACAGTTTTCCCCAGGTGATAGATCCACACTCTGTATGCTTTTAAAAGTAACAGAGGCATGCTTTCCCTCCTAATTTAAAAGTGCTATTTAGAAAAATAAAATATATTCAATAGGAATGCTTACATAGCATATCTGACTTCATTTTGATGAAATAATCTACACTTGATTCCATCTTCTGTTGCAAGATATTTTGTAATGAAATGTTACACTATTTTCTCCAGAGTGATTTCCTTCTTATCTATACTGGACTAAAATGTAGATCTGCTGAAAACAGTAATTTCAATGAAGTAGAACTTTTGTTACCAGCAGTTATATATTCTCAGGGCTGCCTGAAGCACTTTACCAATTAGCACGTCAGAGAGAGAAGATTCAAGTGTTAGGACTCTGCACTGGATTGTGTGCAGGGGAAGCTTTGCCTTTTCAAATGCTCAGATGGATATTATAAAAGCAGCCATTTGGAGATGTGGTATTATGGCAGCTGTTCTGGCCCTAACTTATTTGTATTTATTATAGCATGTGTAAAGAGACACGGTGTATATCACAGTCTTATGTATGTCTATAAGGTTTATTATATGATAAAAATTAAACAATTATTCCTGAATGATTCCTGTGATCTAGATGCATTTCTTCCAGGCTTCAGCCCCAGGTTTGGTACAGAAATGGGCTTTGCCGACAGTCTACTCTAGAAATTATCCAGATGAAGTGTAAGAGTGGCTTTCAAGACCATCAAACAAGGTATCCTTCTGAAGCACCGGGGATAGATGTTGCACTCCCATCTGGAAGAAAACAGCCAAGATATGGGTATTGGATGGTTGCGGCCCCAACTCCATTTAAGCATTGACCACATGATCTGCAGCAAAGCAAATTGGCTATGAAGAAATGGGATGAGGCAAAGGTAACACTGGAATTGTCTTCTCTTTGCAACTCTCACATTAGCCCAATGTCTTTGGCTTGCATGTGTTCAGTTACCTCCTCAGTGAAGCTGCTCTTCCTGGCTCACCATCACCCCAAAGCACACAGTTTTGAGTATATGCAGTGGTTAGACCTCAATAGATTTCATTTCCCTGTTCCCAGGTCCCAAAGTCCAAAGGACCAGTCTAGAAAAATTTGTTTTTCTTTCTTTTAAGACACTTGTGTTTAGGAAGAAGGACAAGGTGAGAAAACCATTGAGATGAAAAACTGAGAACCTTGATGAGCTTATGAATTGTTTCCTATCCCTATATTACACTAGAAAATGAAGAATGATTATGAAAAACACTTCTAGGAAAAGAATTATGCACTCAGAATAATAAAGAATACCCAGTGAAAGAAAATAGAATGCCCAGGCTGCCAAGGCTGCTCAAAAGCAGTATATTAGTTATTATGCTGATACTTAAAATATTTCATTAAAAGTCTATTTTAATGATTAAACCACTTTCCAAACTCTACATCAGTATCTGCTCTTTTTTGGAAGTATACGTGCTGCTCTCCTGCTACTGCCATCAAAATGAATTATGCATTACCAAAAGCAAAATGAACTCCCCTCTTTTTGGCCTTGAATGAACTACTGCAGTATGTCTTCCTGCACTCTGAAGGAAATGGAATCTGAACCAACCCATAATTCTGCCAGAGACATTAGTCTGACCTCTTATGTCTGACATTGCTAATTCATCCGGATGCCCTAGCATTTAAATATATTGAAAAGGAGATATGATGTTATGGCCTTCATTGCAGTAAATAGAAATTTACTGGCCAATTAAATGTTGTTTACATTTGTAAAATGAACACATATTGAAGGGGGCAGATTGCTTCCAGTTATCATTCAGTTTAAAATATAATGGTTCTAGCATTCCAGCTGCTATATGAACTACTACTCTTCTAGCTTGGACAGATGGGTAATACATTTTTGTGAAGAGAAGTCACAATAGCAGTTGCCTTTCTGGAGAGGAGCCAAAATATGGAGCAGAGCAGCTGTTAGTTATTTCTCCAAATGAGAGAATTTCACTTCACTGAGGGTTGACTATAGCACATGGACCAAGAATTTTGAAAGGTGGTCTCTGCAATTGTAGAATATTACATAGTTTGGGCACCAGCCACTGTTCCTCATGCGTCATGCGCACAAATAGTAAATTGAGTGATTGGATGCCAATCAGTTTGGAGGAGAAAGAGGCCCATCCAAAACTTAGTATTGTCTACACAGTTGAGGAGTTTCTAGGTATGGAAAATATGTGTTTGTACATTAACATTAAAAATACCTTTTAAAATTCCAACAAGGACCAAGAAATTCCTAGTGATTCCATACTGTAAAGCTATCACTTATGGAGGCAGATAGGATGAGAAATAGAAACTATTCTCAAACTATTAATCTTTCCAGTATCACGTTAAAACTGTCCTCTATTGCCAGGTATTTAATGATATTTAATGACATATGATAGGTTATGTCTGCTGTTTTAATTAGGTCTTCGTTTAGATATTAAACTGTATTATATTTGTGAATATTATTATATTATTTGTGAATATTATAATATATATATTATATTATAGCTGTGTAAAATTTGCATCCTGAAATTTTATATTGTGTTTTATTGTGTTTTTATTCTATTGTATCTTTTGTATTTGATGTACTGTGTATTGCTCAGAAAGCTTTGGCTATTGGGTGGTATAGATATGAATGAATGAATGAATGAATGAATGATCATCTAGAGTACACATATGGAGGGCAGAGATGAGTTTTACAGCAAACAGCATGGCCACTGTCCATGTCCTGTAGAATGATGTACTCCAGAGGAGCAGATCCCACTTTTATATGTCTCTGGATGAATAAATATGCTCACCTTGTAATACACTTTGGTTAGATCTGCTGTGTTCTTATGTGCCATCAATACATCTCCAAATGAATAAATGCTCCCCAAAAATGCCCTGTCCTTGACAGTTCCTGTAAACAGATCTACTATCCCCAGCTTCATCTATAACCTGCAGTAGCTCAGAGTTTCTTATATGAAGGAACTTCCAATTCTACAGGGTTGTATGCATGCAGTTGAAGCAAAAACATTGGAGTTTGGGGCTCAGCTTCTCATTACATATTGCTAGGAAAGTCTGCTTTATGGATGGATGGTTGGATGGATAACAGACAGACAGACATGCTTGGAATACTTTAATAGTACCCATTCACAGACCTTATCTAGGCAGCTCTCATATAAAAACTATGAAGTATACATTGTGAACATCAAACCAAAAACAAATGTAAAATTTTATCAGAATAAGTGAAACCAGAAACAGTAACAAAGGTCTGCAACACATCAAAATACATTTTTAAAGCTGGAAGACTTTGGCAAGGAAACTCCAATGTAGGTGCCTAATGATCCTCTTAGAGGGCAGCATTATCCAAGAATGGAAGTACCCTGGAAAAGTCCCTATCTGTCATAGTTACCCACTTCACCTCTTTAGGCCTGGAAAGTATCCTCTAAAGATGTTCTCTAAAGAGACTTCCCTCAGCAGCCTGGCTCCATGGCTTACCCTACTGTTAGGCAGGCTGAGGAGCCATCTCAGAAGCATCCTGAAAAGGTCGTGAATTGTTAGTTAAATTCTTTTTCGATATATTTTGTAGGATAATGTTGCTACCAAGAGGTAGGAAGAGATGCTTGTGAGATTGTGAACCTCAGATGCCAGGATACCCTGATGGACTGGGCACTCTGCCTCTTGCCTTATGGAGTGGCATGTGTGTGCACCACTTGCTCTTCTGTGAGGTCATCGAGTGACTGGCTCGAACTCACCCAGTGGGCTTCCTGACCAAAGTGGGGACTAGAAACCAGATCTCTTGAGTCCCAGTCTAGCACTCCTAACCACTGCACACCAGACTTGCCTTGTTGGTCTTGTATTGGACCAACAGACGTTTCTGAACAATTTTCAGTTCAGATGAATGGCACCATCTCTAGCAAGTTTAATACACTTGCTTCAAATGTGCCCCCATTTGGAATTCTGAACTCAGACACTGCTTGGCTACATAAAAATTCAGTGCACATGACAGCTAACCATGCAGTAAAATGTTCTCTGATTTCCCCGGTGTGCTGCAAGATACCGTGTTTTAAAACCTACTGAGAAAAAAGTTGCTCATTTAATCATGAACAGAACATTTACTTGCTCATGTGACAAAGCAATCAGATGGCCATAAATGTTCTTTGGCAGGCTTTGATGAGCCTTGAAATAGCCATGCAATCAACATGAAATTGTGGTTATGTGATTTACCTCCAGGCTATAGGTTTGGCAACTCTATTGCAGAATGGGTGTTAACTGAATTCGAAATAGAAATAAAAACAGACCTTCGTGAAGTAAAATGAGTCAGATCATGGAAAAGTATGACTGCAGTTCATAAGCCTGCTGAACCTGCATTTTATATCACCCCAAAGAAGACAACTAAGAGAGAGAGAATCAGGGAAAAAAAACTGGGGAGGGGAAAAGCATTGCATAAAACATAGAAGTCTCCAACTTCAAACAGGAATTCTAAAATGGAATGATATGAAAAACTTTAAATAGGACACAGTGTGTTATAAATAAGTGTATAGATTTTAAAACAGCAAGCAGCCAAATGAGTTTTCACACAAACAGCCTAATAGCAAATCTAACAATTACTGGGTAACGTCCCAGGCGACAGAAGGTTGCAGACAATTTAAGAACTGTTGTCAGGGAACTTTTTCTTACACTTTTTGTACAGCTCTTAGAAAGCTAGCTTGAGAAATTTAGCAAATGAGTGTAATTGGAAGTTGGTAGAACTAGTTTGGGAATGGTGAAAAGCACAAAAAACAAACATTTAATTTAGCTAGCACAGAAATGTATTTGGGAAAATGTCAGCATTGATCTTGGATTAGGTATGGATGATGAGCTATTATATGCATTAACTGCTTGCATGCATAAACTGTCAATTGAGGTGAAAGGCTAAATAATGTAGGCTCTCAGCTGTGAGATTGCCATCATACCATTGCTGTATTCTTCTTGGTTCCTATGCCTCTGCATGGACTTAAAAATAAGCATCCCTATGACTCTGGTTTATTGTTTTGCCTAGTTTTGCCCATATCAGTGTTCACTGGCATAAGTGTAGGAGTCAAGGATGGAGTGACATGGCAGGCAACTACAGGCATTCCAGGATGGTCAAGTATGAAAAGGCACTCAGCAAGGCTTTAAAGGGGCAATCAGGATGAAGCTAGCAAGTTGCACCCACCCTGCAAGTACACACACTTCACCAAATCTTTCAGTGAGCTTTTGGATGCTCATATACTATTTGGCAATTAAGGGAAGCTTCCCCCGTGAAGCTAACTCTTCACAACCTACAAAAGCCATGAGCAGGTTGCCTTCCTCCAGCTACTTCCAATTCTGCAAAAGGGCCTTACGAGAGCAGAAATCACAGCAGCCACCAGCAATTCAGCATTGTACATCCAGCCACTGCGTTATCTGAATTTATCAGCATGAGATGACATTCATTTTTTATATATATATATATTTTATTAACATTTTTAAACTAAGACTAAAAAAAAAAATCAAACATCACGAACATTCACATTGGATTCACTGGGTCAACCTCCTACTACATATTTTTTAACATTCTAATATCAAATTCCAATTAGTTTATCATAGTTTGAAAAACATCTCTAAATTTACACCAAGTCCGGTTTCTCCAGTCAATTATAAAAAGAGTCCCAAGTTCGATAGAAATCAGTATCCTCTTTCTCCTTCAACGATAAAGTCTGTCTATCCATTTCTGCACAGTCCAAGATCTTTCTTACAATCAATCCATCGGTGGGCAGCTCCTCACTTTTCCAGTACTGAGCAAATGCAATCCTCGCGGCTGTAATTAGATGCAACATCAAATAGATTTCCTGTCTGTTAACATCTTCCGGTATAATGCCTAACAAGAAAACTTCGGGTTTAAAAGCAAAGGGTTTTTGTAATATTTCCTCCATCCATCTATGCATTTTAATCCAGTACTTTTTTGCGTTGTCACAAGTCCACCACATATGATAAAAAGTACCCACTTTGTTTACATTTCCAACATCTATTTGACATATTTGGAAACATCTTAGCTAGTTGACTTGGTGACAAATACCATCTATAGAACACTGTATATAAGTTTTCTTTATATGAAGTTGCTAAAGTTACTTTAATGTTTCTTTCCCATAGTTTTTGCCACTTTTCTAGTTCAACATTAAATCCAAAGTTTTGTGCCCATATTATCATAGTTTCCTTAACCTGTTCTCCTTCCATTTTCCTGTCAAGTAAAAAATCATATAGTCTTTTAATAATTTTCTCATCTGTTTTAAGCATCACTTGATCAAATTCTGTTAGGTCTCTATAGAAGCCCCATGTTTTACAATCCTTAGCATATCTTGATTGCATCTGCACCTTATACCACCAGGAAATATTAAGTCCCTGTTCTTGTATTTCTTGCTCCAGTTTCAGGCCACCATCCTTATCCAGGATATCGCCATATCTTATGATCTTTTCAAAGTTCAGTACATTTGGATATACAAAAGCTTCCATAGGTGAAAGCCATCTTGGTAACTTATTATACAGTTTTAGCTTTAGTTTTTCCCACACTGACATTAAAGATCTTCTAGTACAATGACTCAGGAAGGACCCATGTGACTTAGCTTTTTCATACCACATATAAGCATGCCATCCCATCTGCAAGTCATGACCTTCAAGATACAAAATTCTCTTATTTCGCAACGTTACCCATTCTTTTAACCAAGTTAAAACAGTCGCTTGATAATACAACATCCAATCAGGAAGACCAAAACCTCCATTTCTTTTAGCTTCCTGAAGCATTTTTAATTTAATCCTTGGGGTTTTTTTCTCCAGATAAACCTCGAGATATGAAAGTTTAAGTCATCAAAGATTTTTTTATCAATTTTTATGGGAATCATTTGAAACAAAAACAAAAGTTTAGGTAATATATTCATTTTGACAAGAGCTATTCTTCCCATCAAAGATAATTGTAAATTGGCCCATTTTTCCAAAAAGCCTTTAATATCCTTCAATAATTTATCATAATTGTCTTCTTTCAAGGTAGTACATTTAGCTGTAAGATAGATTCCCAAGTATTTAACCTTTTTAACAATCTGCAAGTCTACTTGTTCCTGGAGTCTTTCTTTTTGTTCTCGCATAAGGTTTTTAACTAACAATTTTGTTTTTTCTCTATTTATTTTCATTCTCGTAACTTCACCATATTCTTCAATCCGTTGTAGAAGTTTGGGCATTGTTGAAAACGGTTCCTCCATTATAAAAACCAGGTCATATAAAATGCTTGCAATTTATAACTTTCATCCCTAATTCTAGTTCCTTTGATGTCCTCGTCATCCCTAACATATCTGTTCAGTACCTCTAAAGTCATAATGAACAAGAGGGGTGACAGAGGACATCCTTGTCTTGTGCCCTTTTGAATCTCTATAGGGTTTGAAAGTTCTCCATTAATTAAGATCCTGGCCTATTGCTTTTGATAAATACTTGATATCGCATTCATAAATCTTTCACCGAACTCCATTTGAATCATCTGTTGCTTCATAAACTGCCAATTAACATTATCAAAGGCTTTTTGGGCATCTAAAAACAATAAGGCCATTGGTTTTTCGGTATGTATCTCATAATATTCTAAAGTATCCAAGATAGTTCTCAGGTTATTCTTCATTTGTCTTTTTGGCAAAAAGCCATTCTGGTCTGGATGGATAAAGTCTACTAATAACTTCTTTAATCTTTCTGCGAGTATGGAAGCAAAAATTTTGTAATCTACATTTAATAGTGATATAGGTCAGTAATTTTGAATCTTTGCTACATGCATATCTTCTTTTGGTATTAATGTGATATTTGTCTCAGTCCAAGTAGTCGGTATCTTAGCATTTAACAATGCTTCATTACATATGTCTTTTAAGAGTGTAGCAAAAATTGCCTCGAAAGATTTGTAAAACTCGGCTGGTAGTCCATCCGGGCCAGGAGTTTTGTCATTCTTTTGTCACTTGATTGCTTCTATTACTTCCATGATCGTGACTTCTTGGTTTAATAATTTTTGATATTTCTCTGGTAGCTTTGGTAACTTTCCCTTTTGAATATATTCTTTAACTTTCTCGATTGAAATCTCCTCCTTCTGATAAAGCTTTATAAAAAAGTCTTCCACTATTTTCTTGATTTGTGCACCCTGTGAATATAGCTGTCCTTCTCTGTCTTTCAATTTCACGATCAATCTCTTCTCTTTTTCTCTCTTAACTTTATGTGCTAACCATCTCCCTGGTTTATTAGCATTTTCGAAGAAATTCTGTTTGGTCAATTTAATTTGTTTAGTAAGCTCATTTGTATCCAAAAGGTTTAACTTATGCCTTAAAATATCCAGCTGAGACTTAAGACTTTGTTTTGATGTGTCCTCCTGCAGCGTTTGTTCCAATTTCATCAATTCCTCTACTATCAGACTTCGCTCTTGTTTTTTCTTTTTATTTATTTGCACTGTGTATGTTATTATCACTCCTCTAACATAGGCTTTGGCTGTATCCCAGTCATTCTGTAAAGAAGTTTCTTCTGGTTTATTTATTTGAAAAAATACTTGCATTGCCTTATTCATCTTTTCTGTGAATTTTTTTATCTTTTAACAATGCTTTATCTAGGCTCCATCTGGGTGCCCTTACAGTTCCTTTTAGTGCTAAGAATACTGGGTTGTGATCTGCCCAGACATTTGCCTCTATTTCAGCTCCTATCAGATCTGGTACTAAGTCTGGAGTTATCCAAACCATATCAATTCTAGACCACAACCTATGTCTATTTGAGTAAAAAGAGTACTTGGCAGAAGATGGATTTTTGTGCCTCCAAGCATCTGTCAGTCTGTCTAACATGAATTCCTCAATCATGTTAGAGCAGGACTTTGGGAGTATCCTCCTACCCTTTTTTTCCTTCACTAACATTCTTATAATCCATTTGTTTATCCACAATTGTGTTAAAATCTCCCATTAGACACATCTTCTGAAAATCCACTTGTAGAAGTAACATGTGTAATTTTTGGTAAAAAGTCTCCTGATGATCATTTGGCGCATATATTGCCACTAAAAGTACTTTTTTCAACCATCAGATTTCTACCTTCCTCATCAGCAAGAATACATTTAGGTTCCAGTTTTTCCTTAACATAGAGTGCTAGACCTTTTTTTCTTTTGGGAAGTAGAAGATACAAACAATTTTCCCAGTTTTAAACATTCCAAAAGTTTAACGCTTTGCTTCTTAATATGTGTTTCTTGTAAACAAATTATATCTAATTTTCATTTCTGAAGTTGGGCAAAAAACCTTCTTCTCTTAGTGGGTCCATTCAGTCCTTTAACATTTAAGGAGAGGAACTCAATTCTCCCTTCTCTTTTTGTAGCCATATTTAAGAAAAATTATAGAACTATATATGTATATATGTACATATACATATCTACTTATTTTTCACCTTTACAGCTCTACCCTTTCTCTTCTCCTTTGGGTCCAAAATTTGTGCTTCTTGCTGTACGTTGAGGTTCGTTACTTCTCCTTCTTCCGAATGATACTTCCATTGCTTCAGTACTTTTTCCTTCTTCTTTTGCAATGCCGGGTTCTTCCTCTTTGAGCATCGATCTAAATTTTTCATAGAATTCTTGGGCTTTGAGAATTGAGTCTAATCTATATCTTACAGAATTCCAAGTGAAAAATATTCCTTCTGATATTAACCACTTGAAAGTAATCTCTTTCTTAATCAATTTCGTGGTAAGAAATAAGTATTTCTTTCTCCCATCTCTAACTCTCCATGGTATTTGTTTCAGAACCTTCACTTCTTGATGATCATCTCTCTTTAACGGTTTCTCATGTGTAGCCCTCAAAACATTGTCTCTTATAGACCTTAGAGAAAATTTGACATGAACTTCTCTCGGGAGTTTGTTTCTTCTAGTATAGCTTGAATTGACCCTATATATCAGGTCGATTCCCAATTCCATGGCTTCATTATCTACACCGAAGAGGTCTGCCAGCATATTGGTCATCAATTCTGAAATCTTAAGTAATAAGATGCTTTTTCCCTCTCTAATATGGTCACGGCATCCCATGTTGACTTACATGTTTGTTCGATTAACTATGTTTCTTTATCCACCATTTCTAGCTTTCCCTGTGTTTGCTGTAATTTTTGTGTATTCTGTTCAGCTTTGAATCGAACATCAGAAAGCTGAGTTGTTATCTCCTTAATAGAGTTATCCAATTTATCCCATCGCTCTTTCTGTTCACTTGACATACTCTCCAGCCGTGTTACCATCACTTCTTGAGAAGCTTGCATCCTCTCTTGGGATGCTTGCAAAGCTGTTAAGGCCGTCTTTATCACCAAAGTCATCATTTGCAATTCCCTTAAGCTTTTTGCCATCTCTTCTATCTTAGGTTGGTGAGTTGGGCTCTGAGTCGCTGAACAGGGAGCTGAGGAAGAGGTCTGTGTTTTCCTTATGATGAAGGTTATTCACCAAAAAGGAGAAAAAAAAATAGAAAAGAGAGGTGAAGTTGAAAGGAAGAAGAACTAAAGGAAAAAAGGGGGAGAAAAAAAAAGAGCATGCAGTAACTTCAAAATCCACTGGGTGTCAGCAGAAAATTGTTAGAGGGGAAAAAAGAGAGAGAGAGAGAGAGAGCTTGCAGTAATTCCAATGTCCACCAGGTGTCAGCAGAAAATCTTTAGGGGAAAGAAAAAAAAAAAAAAAGCTTGCAATAATTCAAATGTCCACCGAGCATCAGCAGATCACAGTCTTCTCTAATTAGCCTGTCAGGAATTTATTTTGGCAATCATCCAATTTTCCTTTTTTTTTTTTTTTGGGGGGGGGGAAGAAGTCCCAGAAAGCGAATAGATGGCCAAGAACACAAAAAGTAACTTTCAACAAGTTATATCCTGGTATAGCTTAATTCCGTAATTGTTACTTTAGTTTTTGCCCTTGAGGAGGTTTAAGAGACACGATTTCAGCTTTTACACAAGCCTTAAGTCCTCTCCCCGTAACGTTAGATTGCTGCGGGGGAGGGAAGCTTCCTCCCTTCCTCAAAGGGACTTACTTTCTTTGTTCTCATACCAATTAGTAACAAGTACAGCTTTTTCACAAATAGCCTTCTAAGAAAGGAAAGCAATGCTCACCCAAGGATGATAATAAAATAGAGAAAAATGCTACATAATACAAAGTTTCTTGGCAGATATCCAGATATTCTTGGCAAGAGTCCAGTATAGAGAAAGATTTTCTATCAATCAATTCCACCTTAATTGCTTTTTTTTATTTTTTATTTTTTGCCCTGGAGAGATTAGAAAAAGAAAGTATTTTCTTTACTTACAAACAGCCCCGTCTCTTTCCTTCATCTCAGTTGCTGCTTGCAGTTCTGTGAAAGGAAGGCTTCCCTTTTTTTCCCCCTTATATCAGTTAGCAAAAAAAAAAAAAAACAGCGTTCCCACGGGTAATAATGTAAAAGAAAAATAGAAAATAAATGTGTCCCAGTAAATCCAACGACAAATTCCTAAAACTAATCTTCTGGTATGTCGGAGACTAATGGGAGGCTAATCTCCTCCCTGTGTTGTCCAGCTGAAAATGCCTGATTCTCCCCCAGTAGGCATGGAATTGCTGTTCCACACCACCTGGGAGATTTCCAGCACTTATCTTCCACCCCGACAGGGCTTAGATTGGGCTCACGGCCCACCACTGGACATTTACCAGCGTGATAACGACGGGGGGTCGTTAATCACGTCTGTCTTGTCTTGACACCATTACCGGAAGTCATGAGATGACATTCAGAAGGACAGCTATGATATGAAGCAGAAAAGCATTTGCCATCTAACAATGTTGGATACATTGCTGAGTTGCCCATGCAGCCTGTTGGCAAAAGCACCACATACAAGATTTGGAAACCCCACATCAGCCATAATAGCAAAGTAGACAGAACTAACTCTCTGTTGAGAGACTTACATGCATTGACAGCAGGGTCAATAGCATTTCACCCTAAAGTGAATATTTTGAGAGTTACTGCTTCAAAATAGGGATGTATGTAGAAATAATTGCAGTTCTTTTTTTTTTTACCACAACATACACAGTTTGCATTTCCAAGAATCAGTCACAGACCCAAATACAGTCTTTCTGAGCTTGTGATGCAATTAGTAGAACATTAAAAATCCATCCTGAGGCTTTTGCAAAGGACAGCATATAAATAAATAAATAAATAAATAATTGTATTGAAAATCTATACATTTGGAACAATACATGCTAAAATTTGCATTCTGACACATCTTTAAAATGTGTATACATTCATTTGGGGAAATATGAACAAAGTTTCATTCAAAAAGAAAACAAAAGCAAGGCTTGCAACCTGATAGGGAGATGAGTCACAATGACCTTCAAAATGGAACTGGGGGGAACCTCAGTGTGCTCATATTTACGGTCATAGAAACATAGAAACAGAGCAAGTCAGAAGGGGCCTCCTGGGCCATCTAGTCGGACCTCCGGCACCAGCCGGCTCTGCTCACAACATGCCCACCATGTGGACGTCCACCCTAAGAACTTGCCCCAATTTGTTGTGATCCACACAATCAAAGGCTTTAGCATAGTCAATGAAGCAGAAGTAGATGTTTTTCTGGAACTCCCTAGCTTTCCCCATGATCCAGCATATGTTAGCAATTTGATCTCTAGTTCCTCTCCCTCTTCAAAATCCTGCCTGTACTTCTGGTAGTTCTCAGTCCACATACTGCTGGAGCTTAGCTTGTAGGATTTTGAGCATAAATTTGCTAGCATGTGAAATGAGTGTAATGGTGCGGTAGTTTGAACATTCCTTGGCATTGCCCTTCTTTGGGATCGGAATGTGAACTGACCTTTTCCAATCCTGTGGCCACTGTTGAGTTCTCCATATTTGGTGGCATATTGAGTGTAGCACTTTTATTGCATCGTCTTTTAAGATTTTGAATAGCTCAGCTGGAATACTGTCACCTCCACTAGCTTTTTTGTTGCTCAGACTTCCTAAGGTCCATTGGAGTTCACATTCCAGGAAGTCTGGCTCGAGGTCAGGCACTCTGTCTATCAGATCTAATTCCTTAAATCTATTTGTCACCTCTACTGTATATTCATCAGGGATATGATTTAGGTCATACCTGAGTGGCCTAGTGCTTTCCCCTACTTTCTTCAATTTAAGCCTAAATTTTGCAACAAGAAGCTCATGATATGAGCCACAGTCAGCTCCTGGTCTAGATTTTACTGACTGTATAGAGCTTCTCCATCTTTGGCTGCAGAGCACATAGTCGATCTGATTTCTGTGTTGACCGTCTGGTGATGTCCATGTGTGGAGTCGTCTCTTGGGTTGTTGGAAAAGAGTGTTTGCTATGACCATCGTATTCTCTTGACAAAATTCTACCAGCCTGTGTCCTGATTCATTTTGTACTCCAAGACCAAACTTGCCTGTTATTCCAGTTATCTTTTGGCTTCCTGCTTTAGCATTCCAATCCCTCATGATGGTAAGGACATCATTTTTTGGAGTTAATTTTAGAAGGTGTTGTAGGCCTTCATAGAACTGGTCAACTTCAGCCTCTTCAGCACCAGTGGTTGGGGCATACACTTGGACTATTGTGATGTTGAATGGTTTGCCTTGGATTCAAACTGAGATCATTCTGTTGTTTTGGAGACTGTATCCCAGTACTGCTTTTCCTACTCTTTTATTGATTATGAAGGCTACTCCATTTCTTCTGAGGGATTCTTGCCCGCAGTAGTGTACCTGATGGTCATCTGAATTAAATTTACCCATTCCTGTCCATTTTAGTACACTGATTCCTAAGAAGTCGATGTTCAGTCTTGTCATCTCTTGTTTGACCACATCCAGCTTGCCTTGATTCATGGATCTTACATTCCAAGTTCCTATGGAGTATAGATCTTTACAGCATCGGACTCTCCTTTCATCACCAGGTACATCTGCAACTGAGTGACCTTTCGTCTTTAACCCAGTCGCTTCATTCTTTCTGGTGCCACTAGTACTAGCCCTCCGCTCTTCCCCAGTAGCATATTGGACACCTTCTGACCTGAGGGACTCATCTTCCGGCATCATACCTTTTTGCCTTTTGGTACTGTCCATGGGGTTTTCATGGCAAAGATACTGGAGTGGGTTGCCATTTCCTTCTCCAGTGGATCACGTTTTGTCAGAGCTCTCTGCTATGACCTGTCCATCTTGGGTGGCCCTGCACGGCATAGCTCATAGCTTCATTGAGCTACGCAAGCCCCTTCGCCACGATAAGGCAGTGATCCATGAAGGAGTTTTAAAGAATAGTTGCCACATTATCAGAGATAGCAGTACATTTTCCAAAGTGCCAGTGCCAAACTTCTGCATGAAAGGCACCAGCATCTATGATGAGCTCCATTTTTGGGTGGAGGGTGGCAATAAACTGTGCTCCATTTTTTTACTTTAGAATGCAAAAATCTTAGTTTTTCCTTCAATAAGTTAAATGTGCATCTGCTCTAGTGCTATAAGGAAGCTATCAAATGGATAGCTCTTCCTAGCCTTTTTATTCATCATGTGAAATTCCTCTAAACTCCTTAAAATGGTGATAGTATATACCAGGCATGTCCCAAGTCCAGCCCAGGGGCCAATTGCAGCCTGTTTTCAAATTTCGAGCAGCCCGCAGCCTCTTCTCCCCGCTGGCTCAGCCTGTCACTCATCTCTGCTGGCTGGCGTGTTTCCCTTCAGTGCACAGTGGTTCCTGCAGCTGTCCCCTGCTGCCTCCTGCTCCTTCAAAGCTGGTGGTTATATTTCACCAGAAGATGGCAGTAGACCTGAGTCAGCACTCTCGCCACATGACCCTTGTGACACAAGGCTTGTGTGCCCATTTCTAAAATGGCGACTGTAACTAAAAAAAGGAAAGTTGACAGCGAGGGCCGCCGCTTCCAGGACAAGTGGAAATTGGAGTATTTTTTCACTGAAATATGAAACAACTGTGTCTGCCTAATTTGCCAAGAGCCTGTGGCTGTTTTCAAGGAATTCAATATCAAGAGGAACTACCAGACGAAACATGCTAACTACAACAAGCTAACTGGGAACGAACGCGGCAAAAAATTGAAGGAACTGGAAGCTGCTTTAACGGCACAGCAGTGCTTTTTCACAAGAGCACGTGAGTCAAATGAAAATGCCACAAAGGTTAGCTATGAGGTGGCAACGCTGATTGCCAAGCACTGCAAACCTTTTACTGAGGGTGAATTTATTAAAGACTGCGTGATGAAAATGGTGGAGAAAATTTGTCCTGAGAAGAAACAAGAGTTTGCCAATGTTTGCCTGGCTCATAACACTGTGGTATGGAGAACTGAAGATGTTTCATCTGATATTAAGAGACAGAGGCAAAAGGAGTGGAGTTTGACTTTTTTTCGTTAGCCTGTGACGAAAGCATGGATGCATCTGACACCGCTCAGTTACTGATTTTTTTGAGAGGAGTGGACAATGACATAGTAACATAGAAACAGAGCGAGTCAGTAGGGGCCTCCTGGGCCATCTAGTCTGACCTCCGGCACCAGCCAGCTCCGCTCACGACATGCCCACCATGTGCACGTCCAGCTTATCCTTGAACACCTGCACCGATGGGGCCTCAACGACCTCTTGTGGAAGCCCATTCCACACCCTTGGCTCCTTCATTATCCAGGGGCCTGAGGTGATTATCCTAGCACTTTTTCTTCTGAGTCTTTTACTGTATTTTTTTTTTTTTTAAGATTGCTGTTTTCTGTTATTTGTATTGTACTTTATTGGTTTGCTTTATACCTTGTTGTAAACCACCTAGACAGCTTCAGCTACGGGGCAATATAAATAAATAATCAATAGACAGATACACAAAAGTGCTTCATAACACATGTGAGTCGGCCAGGTTTTCAAAGAACCAGACAAGAGGAGAAACCATCCTCATGACATCTCATAGAACTGGATTGCTGGTCACCACAGGGTGTTGCAATTCCATACCCAGAGCACTTACACATACTTGTTCAAGAAATATTATTTTTCCTGGCGGCCTATGTTGCAAGTATTACCCTAGTTTCTCAGTGGCTGAATTGAGGTGTACCACTTGATGCTGTAATTCTTTACAAAACTAAATAATACTTCCTGAGTATTTGATTCCTTTTGAATAAAGTTTTTTTTGTTCATTTTACTGAAGGCCAGCTTTTATTTATTTATTTAGAAAATTTGTAGGCCATCCTTTACTGTTGTCTCTGGAGCTTTTCCTCTTGCTCACCAGCACACTTGTAACTCCTGGCTGTAGTTAAGGGCAAGACATCCACAAGGGATTCTAAAATGCTGCTCTGGTTTAGATGCAATGCAGGGCTCCCTTCTCCAATTTAAACAATTTAGATAAAGGCACTGTGCAATTGGTAGGCTGTTTTTTAATCACTTTTTAATTGCATGCATTTTCTTCCTGCTGTGAATATAAACTGCAGCTTGGTTTATTTTGCCCCCTAAATTCTGGATATGAGATTTTCACCATTGTGTGTTAGGGTTTCAGCTGGTAGGACCCCATGCTCTGCATGACTGTGATTGACTGACAGAATTTTATTTATTTATGTCTGACTGGCTCCATTTTTTTCTTTAAGTAAAACTGTTAAGGAATTCCGTTCCTCCCCTGTGGGGAGGCTGCTGCTTCACTGGGCAATCTCACCAATGAGGTTTCATATTTTAAGCAAATGCTAAAATAAGGACCTCTCTGTCACTATAACTCAGAGTTTCACATGCTCACCTTTCCTGCTGCCACCAATTCTGTTTAAACTCTAAACCCCCTAAGACCTAATATGAGAAGTTGAGGTTTGAGATAGGCAACTAAGGGATATTTAAGGAAGGGATATTGAAGGGATATTTTGTACATAAGGAATTACTAATATGTACTTTGTGATTTTCAAAAGACAGCTTAGAGATAATTCTGTAGGACACAAGATGCACAATTGCTGTTGTTGTTACAAGCCCCTGAGAACTTCTCTTAGCCTCAGGCCAAATTACCTGTACTTTTATGCAAGCCAAATATTCTTACAACTTGGTCCAACTCCAGGATACAGTCTTCCTCTGTCATACAAACTCTTCCCGTTTCATTACTGGCTGCTTGGACAGTTTATTGGGGTTTTTACTGCTTGCCTTAACTGGCATTTCCAAGACACTCTAGCTTGAAGCTTCAACCAACTGGCATTAGATTTACCTGATTCAGGTCTCATCTAACGATGTTCAAAGTGATTGTCTCACCTCCTTCCCACCAATGCGGAATATCATTATGCAATTATTATACAGGCCTTTGACAGAAACAAAGTGAGCCTCAGCCGTGCTCAGATATATTAATCCCCACTGAATCTGATAAACCATTGTGGCATGTCATGTGAACCCAGTCTCTGTAACTTCACAGAGGATACACAAAATACACATGACAGAACTGCAATAGCTATTTACAGGAAGTTCTTCACAAAACCCAAGGTAGTTCCAAGCTTAAAAACATAGACTGTTGGAAGTATGCATCAGAAATGACTACTGCCTTTATGTCTTACTTGTGGGCATCTCAAAAACATCCAGCTCGTCATTATGGAAAACAGGATGTGCTCCTCTTGTATGCCTATAATTTAAAATCAATGTACAACCAAGTGTCAAAGAAAAAAATTCCACTTCTGTTCCTTCTCATGCTACCAGGTAGCATGAGAAGCAAGGGGTTGGTTGTTAAGTGCACAGGACTGGAACGCAAATGATCTTGGTTCCAGTTCCCATTCATCCAGGAGCCAACTGTGGGTGACTTTGGGCCAGTCTCAGACTCTCAGCCCAACCTACCTCACAAAGTTGTTGTTGTTGTGGGAATAAGATTGACAGCAACAGCAGGAAGAGAATGATGTAAGCCACTCTGCGTTCTTTAAAAGAATAAGGTAGGGTATAAATCTAACAACTAAAGGATTATATCAGCAGAAGCCTATTCTCCCATCCTCCCCAGTAGCAGATGCCAATATAGAAAACAATGACCTGGTGAGTTCCCATGGCAGCAGGGGAAGCAATCATCTCCCCAATGACACATCTCAAATGAACACTGGATCAAAATACACTCTTTAGATCTAAGACCATTTAAAAAAGGTCTGATTCACATATTGATCCAGAAACTGATTCATAATCAATTTAAATACAGTTCTCCACACATTCTGTTGCCAGTCCCCAAGTGCAGAGAAATCAAACCATGTGCATGCACATGTTCAAATCCTCAATGTTATTGGTCAAGAATAAATGAGGATATTATTGGACTGCAGTAATGTGTGAGCTTCTAGAAGAGGCATACAGCAATTGACTGAATTTTGGTGTTCACTGTAGCATTCACTGAGAACCACAAATAATCGCACTTACACAGTATGGAATAAATCAAAAAAGGACATGTTAATGGAACAGATGGGCTTTCCTACAAGAGAAGAATTTACAAACAGAATTGTCATTAAGGCAGGGGAACATCAACCTATTGTCACATTTTCAAAGTAATAGCCAAAACTGTCCTTTGGAAAGATTACTCAGTTTGCATGCAAAAGACTTTGGTTCAGTTTCTTTCTTTCAATTCTAATTATGTGCATACTTTTATCATAGTACTGAATAGTTAACATTGTTCTTTCATGCTACTGTTTTGGTACTTCTGCCTGATAATATGGACAAGAAAAGGAAACTGAGTTGTCTTAGATTATGGATGTACTCTGGGGAAGTATCTCTGTTGTTAGTAGTGTGACGATATTAAAAAGAATATGGAATTGCATGTGTACAATGTTTTAAAAGAATAATTGGCATGGTGCTTCTCGTGCAAATCAATTGTACTTGGAGACTAACAGGCATTAAATTTTGTTAGACATTAACTGTACTGTCATTCAGGAATCAAATCAGCTTGATATCGGGGGGGGGGGGGAAGCCACAAGAAGAACCACTGATTTGTGGTTCTTACATGTGCACATTCACATGTATGTGCGCATGCTCACACATACACACACTCATCACAAGCTAAGGTCTAGTATTTCTAAGCACTTTTCTTTATGAAGTTAAGCTTCAGTAAAATAGAGAACCACTGGTTTCCTGTGAAGCAAAGGGATACAGACGATTAATGCTTTTTTTATTTTAATATCAGCCTATTTTGATGGCAAACCTCATCTGCACTACTGTATATCTAAAAAGGTTAGCTATGGGCAAGCACAGTCTGTTTACAGTGTGCGGATGAGTGGAGGTCCTAAAGGTCCTAAATTGTGAAAATTTGCCAGCATATATCAACATATGAAGTGAGAAGAACATAAACTAGCAGTCCATTGACTATTTTGAAACACAGTCAGGTTGAAACTATCCAAGACAGGAGGGCAGATTTTGCTAAGTAGTAGATCTCTTTTGTGACAACACATAGAGTTCTTCCTCCTAGTGGAAGCTCCAGGTTTTTGAAGGCCTTTGGGCAGACACCTTCAGTGTGTTCCCTCCCACATTATGATGACTTATTGCCATATACATCCACTCTTATTGCCCCTCTTCACCTTTCTCATCATTGTGACCGCTTGTTTGTGTAGCAGGGAAAGAATCTCTGAGATCAAGTGGGTGGTGGCATGTGCTGGTCCTCCTTCTCATCACCTCTTTTGCCAGGGCCAGAGCAAGAGGCAGGTAAAGAAGCAGCAGCAATGGCAAAGAGGAGACACAGCTCAAGAGACCTCTTGCTGATGAACCCTGCTGGGATGTGGGCCTTTGGCACATGCCCCCCTGTATGCCTACGCTTGATGCTACTCTTGCCACGGAACCTTGATAAACTATTTGCCATTTGAATCAGAACTGTCAGCACAATATCCCATTTATTCAGGTTTAAAGATTGCCTTCACAAAAGATAAAAATCATGAGTTTGATTAAAAAACACTTCTTCCTTGAGTGTAAGGGCCTTCAAAACAACAAAGAAACATGCTAGCCAGGGTTAGCAAAGCAGCCCCGTCCCTTTTCTCCAATTGCCGACAAGACATCAGAAAAAAAGCAGCGAGCCTGTCTGGAGTCTGGGAGTGGAGAGCAGAGTTCAGCCCCCTCCCTTCTTCAGCGGCCCCAAAGTGTATATATGCTTGTGTGTCTCCGCCACCCCAGGGTATGTGTCCAAGTGGCTCCTCACTTGTCGGTCCATTATCTATGGCATGTACGTGCAGCTCCCCCACAAAACCAGATTCAGGTTTCATTACAAAAAGACTGTGCACCCCCTTATGCATTCCCTTTATGCTAGTGGAATTCTGCTCAGAAGATCTTTGCATTCAACTTATTGCATCAATTCCATACTGTGCTTTATTATGCAGGAGCTGGACACAACATAACATGCAGTCAGTCTGAATGCGTATGAAACTTCCGTGGATTAAGAGTATACCCGCCCCCTTTGCCAAAACCAGTCTAGGGATGGAGAAATGGAATTCATAGCCATCCAATATCTAATAATTACAGACTGAACCCTCCAAGGATAATATCCACATTTTGTGTTCCAAGCAGCATTTGCCAAAAGGGGCAAATGATTATTTCCTTCCCCCTTAGTACAGACTATTCTAGGAGGTGTTCATTTACAGGGGGTGAATTTGGTGTGGTATCTGCTGGAGAAGCTCTGGTGTTTGTAGTAAATGTACCATTTCAAGTGATCGAAAAGTAATGGGCAATGTCCTCAGCTTGCCCTCTCATGTTCAGTAGCAATCAGCCAATTGAAATGACCAAATGAGTTAATGATTAAGATCAAATTGCAAATGAACTTGAGCAGTGTTTTCAAGGTATTCTCAGCATTTGCACTATAATGAAATGTCCATTACCTAACAAAATCAACAGAACAGAGCATAATTAGTATAAGTAAACTTTGTCCAGTAGTAAATATAATACAATAAATATTTCATACATGATTATAATTGATATCACATCACTTTATAATGAAATTACATTATGTAAGGTCTTCCTTTGGGGGCAAATACAATAAAAATGTATTTAGGTTCCTGATTGCAGCTCTATTACAGAACTTAATCTTAATATAGAAGGCACATAAAATGGAGACGTGGAGACCCAGTGGATGGTGGCTGTGGTGCTAGCAGAGAGGAAGCCATCTGTTCCTCTGATCTACCCAACTCACCCAGCACTTGTACTTCATTTCACTTCTTACTTTCCACTTAATACCTAAAACTCACTGGGCAATCTAAAGAGATTAAAAACCTTTAAACTATACAATTATACAGAATATTAAAATATTTTACATACAAATGTACAGATGGTACACACAAACACACATATATCTGTATCTGATTCTGTGTCTGTGAGATCATGATCAAACAATAAGCAGTAAGAAAACCCAGGACCTAATTAAAATATTATTTATGCTGCCAGATTCCTGAGAACAGAAGGTCTTAACCTAGCACCAAAGAGACAACAATGTTCATGCTAGGCAAAACTTGCTGGGGAGAATGCTCCAAAAAGACCCTCTTGTGTTGCCACTTTCCAAGCCTCCAACAGAAGAGACCCCTGGAAGGGGTCAGTGAAGTAAAAAGGTATATTCATGCAGGGAGAGTCAGTCCTTCAGCTATCACAACACTGTATGTCAAAACCAGCACCTTGAATGAAGCCCAGAAACATACAGGCAGCCAGTCCTATGTCTGTGGAGATTGTTCACATGAGCCAGTATGCAGATTTTCCAGCATTCTGGTTTGCATGGACACTCTCCACAGTACAGAAGGTTATGATGAATGACAATAAAAGTTTTTTTTTTCCTTATTGAAGGGAGGGAGGGAGGGAGGAAGTCTTCTGATCAATTGGCTCCAAAGTTGCAGAAGGGGCAATAGGACATGGGTGAATAATTGATTGGCGCATACAGTGGCGGAGTATATAGTGACAGAAAGATTGAATAGGGCAGTGGACAGTCTGAGTGGACTTGCTTTGCTTGAGTCAGGCCAGGATCCGGTAGATCCATGACCACTCCCTTTTTCACCAGCTTGCCTTATTCAACAATTTACCTTCCTTGCAAGAGCTTGCAATGCTGACCTCGGTTAAGACAGCCAACCTGGAGCTTTCTGCTGCAGCCAGGGAGGGGCCTGAGCATGAGTGTAGGAATGGAATTGTCACTTGGTTCTCCATGTCAATGCTATGACTGTAACTGGGGGGAGGAGGGATCCACAGTGCCCAATGGTGCCTTGGAGTTGCTCTGTTAATGCTTTTTAACTTCCAAAAAGTCCTGCAAAATCTGAATGTCTCTCGTGGAACCATGTTTATTGCTTACATGTATATCCTTACTGGTGGAAAGCAGCAATAACTTAAAATGACTCCTGGTTAAAGTAAAATAACAAAGTGCAAATGAGGGACTGAAGCTGAACATTAAGAAAACAAAATTCATGTCTACAGAAGAATTACAGAACTTGACTGTCAACAGTGAAGAAAGTGAAATTTTGAAAGATCTTGTGTACCTCAGCTCGGTCATCAATTCAAAGGGAGACTGCAGCCAAGAAATTAGAAGATATACTTGAAAGGGCAGCAATAAAGGACCTAGACAAGATCACCACAGGTAAGGATGTCTCACTGGAGACCAAGGCCAAGTGCATTCATGTGACTATATTCCCAATCATTATGTATGTATGTGAAACCTGGACAGTGAAGAAAACTCACAGGAAGAAGTTTGATTTGTTTAAAACTCGCTACTGGAGTGGAACTTTGTGAATCCCCTGAATCAATATAAGAACAAATGGTCCTAGATCAAATCAAGCCAGAACTTTCCTTAGAGACAAACATGACAAAACTAAGGCTGTCATACTCTGGGCAGAGCATGAGAAGGGATATCATGTCCCCCGCATCTTCTCTTCTCAAGGCTGGACATGCCCAGTTCCCTCAGTCTCTCTTCATAGGGCAGTTCTTCCAAACCCTGGATCATTTTTGTTGCCTTCCACTGGATCTTTACTCATAGGTTTGCCATAAGTTGAAAATGATTTAATGGTGCATAAGAACAATTATATCTTGTCTTTTTTCCTCTTGCAAGGAACTCAAGGCAGTGTAAATAATTCTTTTTCTCTTCTCCATTCTATCCCTACAACAGCTTGTGAGGCTGAGAGTCAATAAGTGGTCCAAAGCCACCAGCTGAATTTATGGCTGAATGAGTACTGGAACCTGAATCTCCTGAGTCCCAGTTCAACATTCTAACCATTATGTTACCCAAGCATTCTGAGTAAATTTATTTATTTGATTTATGTCCTGCTTTTTCCAATGAACACCAAGCAGCTTACATCATTCTCATCCTGCTGCTCTCAATCTTATCCCCATAACAACCCTGTGGGGTAGGTTGGGTTGAGAGTCTGTGACTGGTGCAAAGCCACAGTGGTGTTGTGGGAATCAGAGTGAAGGGTTCCTGCTCTCCTTTGGAACCTATCAGACTGTAAAATGAAATGTTAACAATAACTTTCCATAAATTTCCTCTCAGATATTGTTCTTGGTTTAAAGTGCTATTTTCCCCTATAATCAGTGCCACCTGAACTTCTGGAACTTTATTGAGTGTGAGTTGTCTTTCACAAGGATAGACATTTAAGAAAAAATGGGACAGATGGAGTTGTTTGGCACTAATGGAGTAAATTGATATTACTGTGTAAGCTGATTTTTGTTTCTGATTAATGAGAACATAAACTGTTTCAACTCGAGGGACTTCACTTCCTTCAGTCCCAAGTGAGATTTCTATCTTATAATTGCTCTAACCTCACGAATCTCAAAATGTGCTGGCCTTCTTAACAGACAAGCGTGTTGCTCCTCATGAATGCTGCCTATTTCAAGAGGCTATTCACAGACCTCCTGTGGCTCATAATTTAGGTCTCAGTCTAAGAAACTGATTCATTCAATAAACTTGGGTAGAGACATTATATTTCATCATCTCCGTTCTTGTCTGCCTGGAAGGGGAAAATCATGACCTACATCACAGATGTGTTTTTCCCCTTCTCCCTTGGGAACTGTATTATTCCACAGTGTTTTATACTTCTATAGATGCAGTTTATTATGTACAGGATCCCACACAGAAGCAGACAATAAGGGATGCAAAAAAGCATTTTGGGGAGTGTATTACTAATATTTTCAAGGCCAACAATACACAAGCTAGGGAGGTAGCTGGACTGTTGGATTACAGTGGAGTGAAAACAATTCTTAAGGAGACTTAGACAAACTGAAATAATTTTATTTATCCTTGTTCACTGCAGAGAAGTGGCAAGTAGCCAGATGCCACCTGTGAGAGGTTTGATGTCTCACCCAATATTACAGGATGGTCCCCTGTAAGAGCAGCAACACACCATCCCCAACTTAGAAGATTTGTTTTAAATAACTGTGGCGCAAGTTTATATCAAAACACAATGGGTCTTTCTATTTATTCATTCCCCACTTTCACTCACAATACTATGTACAGTTCCATTAAGTGCACCAAAAACAGATTGTAGAAATGGAAAAGGTGCAGGTAACTTAGATTATCAAGAAGTTTGAGCAACAACTTTCTGAAGATGGTTATAACATTGTTTGCTTAAAAAATGGTGAGTACAGGGATACATGATAGAAGTGTTCAACATATGCATGATGTGGAGAAATCATTTGGTTGTTCAAGGCCACAAACCAGCCATGAAATCTCTGCAGAATGACACTGAAAGGATACAGTGATGGAGAAAAGGGAATAAAGAGGAACTAGCTAAGGCAGCCTGCAGGATATGTCCACATGTATGGTGTCCCTACATCGTCTTTGAAAGCTGATTTCTGTGCTGAATGCGAAAACCACTGTCCATGTTTGAACATTGTAAACTTGTCTTGGAATTCTCCATACTAAATTAGATACCACTATTTAATCCCTATTCAGATACATGAATATAATTCTATGGGTAACCTGCCCATTGATATGCAAGTTTAATCTGAAATCAAGGAGCACACTTACCTTGGATTAAGGCCTTTTGAATTCAAAGGGATTTTGCTCTAAAGGAATTTTCTGACTTTAGAAATAGTCTAGTTACACAGAAAGGACTCTCAACAAGTTTCTTAATTCAATAAAACCCAAAGGACATGGTGTACTCCATAGTAGTAATTTATTTGGCACTGAGCATAGTCCTTGACAAACAAAAAACAAGAACAAACAAACAACAGATAAATTAGACAAATATACCAATTTTCACAGCAAATGCACATGAAAAGCTTGGCTATTCTAAAAGTTAATCATATTTACACTAATTAAAAGCTCTAATCCTGAATTCATAATGCACTTTATAAAGAGCCAAAGACTGAAGCCTATGGGACATTCTGGTGGTATTGTATCCTTATCCAATGACCAAGGTGACTATGATAATGGAAAATGTAGTCTAAAAGATCTGGTAAGCACTCAGTTGTGGAAAGCTCATACGTTATATTAACAAAGTATATAATCTAAAGTCATTAAGATGAAACTCTAAATTTAGTTCCTGGGGATAAAATCCCACTCAATTCAAGTGGGGTTTTCATTAGAATAAAACTGCCCAGGATTGCTCTGTAAATGATTAAATTGCCATTAGTATTTACATGACCTTTCTGTATTTCTTTGTGACAGTGACCAACCAGCCACCCATGCAATTCCTGATGCAGGATAGTAATGCAACTGTACGCTTACCATTGCTGCACAGGTCTACTGGCCTCTTTATCGGAGAGAGAAAACCATTCTCCTTATTCACTGGCTCTACACTCTGTATACCTCTATCAAGTCTCCACTCATTTGCCATTTTTTCTAAGCTGAACAATTTCAGTTGTTAGAACTTTTCTTCATGGAACAGTTGGCATTTTAGAGAAAGCCACCTTGGTGGTCCTGGTTTTCAAGCATCTATTTAGCAGCCTAAATTTGGCTTCCAGGATCTCATAACCACATTTGCATATGTTACTGGTACCAACACGAACCAAGATCACTGATTCTATCCCAGCACTCTCTACAGAACCTTTGTAACAAACAAGCAATTTACCATGCAGTCTACACTCCCCTCATAATTCCAGTTATCTCTGTGTGTAATGATCCAGTCTCCCAATTCTGTAAGCCCTTCATCCCTATGAAACACATCTTTAGCATGCGAGGATATTTACCCATCATCTGAGTCATGGGCCCCTTCTAAACAACCATATCCCTCTTCCTCAGAATGATGCCTTCCTCCTCCAAGACCCCCATTTTCCATGACAGAGAATGAATTGTCACCCAGGAATGCAGACACTAGTGTTTGATCCATGAAGGTCTCATCCATCTACCTCTTTGCCTTTCTTAGCTTCTCCAGAAACCTTAGCTTCAGTGGAGTGAACTTGTTCCCTGAGAGCCAGGAGTTCACTACACCAGCACACACCCACGATTTCTGACCAGCTGGCAGATGCTCATACATGTGCAATAGTGCTATATGCTGGGTATCCCCATACTCCCTCTGGCTTTCTACCTTCATAACTGGGTTGTTGCTGCAATTGTTTGGTTGATATTATTGGAGTTTACCTGGAAAACTAACTTGTTTGCTAGAAGAAGGCAGAGAATTTATCCACATGCATTAATTTACACTTTACAGTTCCTTACTATGAGAAAGTTGGGAAGGGTGAACTGCCCTGGCCTTTTCACCTTGTTGCCAGATTCACACAGCCACTTAGCTCATTTGTATTCAGTGGTCATCAAGACAGTTTTGTGTCTACTTTTCCCTTATTCTCCTTCCCTTAAAGGATTTGTACTTTCGCCAAGCATGGGATTTTCTCAAGCACAATGAGGTCTCTCTCTTGTGTTATATTTTGGCTAGATAAAAATTGACACCAGAACAATGAAATTCAGTATTAGTATATATACGATGAGACTCTGGAGAGAGAAATTCCATGGTTGTAGGAATTTTGCATTTGAAAAGCAGCCACCTGCTCAAGCACAAGGCTTGACTAGCAGACCAAAGAGAAGAATCAGGGAAAATTTGGAAATTCCAGACAGATCAGAGGTTAGAGACAAATCAGGCAAAAAGAAGGCAAAGGCAATGCAGCAAACAGTTCAGCCAGGAAGGATATTCAATAGGAAGCCCACAGGGTGCTCAGATTGTATTTAGTCTACTGAGCCATTAAGGATGAAGGGAGGAGGACTGGAGCCAGCCCAGGAAGGTAAACATTGTTTCCAGAAAGCCTTCCAGTTCCTAACTGTTTTTCTTAAGCAAAAGTTGCCAAATTGTTAGGAGCTTCTGGAAAGTGGGTCCCCTTGAGCCCCCTTATTCCCAAGGAGTCCTCTGCTATAGCTCTAGGCATTTGCTCTCCCTCTTCAGTCTGTCATTCCTGCGGGGTTGGCAGTCTCTCCTCTTCTAATCCTGAATCTGAGTTCCCTTATTCTATGGGGTTGAGTGCTGGGTGATTATCACTATGGATCCAGGCTTTCAAAGCTCCTGAAGCAACTGCTGCAGGTCCTGGATCTTCCTCCATGGAGGAAGCCACCAGTGGGGTCATGAAACTGTGCCAAGCCATTCTCAGCTTTCTGAAGCAGAAGTGGGAAAATGTCAGATCAATGTACACCAGTGATTCACTTGTTCATTGGGCTTATTTGTATGGGCCATTGAAAGCCACAGCATCAGTATTTCTGTCTACAATGGAATTTCTGGTTGAAATTTCTATTGATTTTATTTATTATTTATTTATTCAAAACATTTGTGTGCTACCCAATTGTGCCACAGCACACTTAAAGGGAAATATGTTGTCCTCCAGTACAGAGGTGAATAAAGGCAATAAAAGCAAAGATCAGGGTCAGCAAGGAGAGCTGACTATGGAAAATTATAGGTAAGTCTAACCAGGATTAGCATCAGCACATACTCTTCATATATGTACAACATATTTGGCTACAACATACAGACCAAAAAACTACCATCTCATTTTGTGTATTTTAGTTGAAATATCACTCTCAATAGCATTGCTAAGTTGCCATAGTTGCAGCTGCCCCCTCCCACCCGGCACATGACATGGGATGTGTGAGGATTCCGTCTGGTTATGGGAATCCGTTGGATTCCCTAGGCTTGGATTCCAGTCCATTTTGCCTCAACCCTGAGTCTGAGTTCCAGGCAGGTACCTCCAATGTTCATTACCTCACCAGGAATCAAGCCACACGTGCTGCCCAAGCAGCATCCCTCTTTCATGCCTCATGTAGCAGCCCTGCTGTACCTGGCACAAAAGAAGGTTGTTTGCATGGATGGAGCCCCATGCACCCACTTGCCAGGATGGAACCTCATGCAGCCACTGCCCAAGTGGCATCTCTCCCCCATGCCATCTGCAGCAACCTCTGTGCTGCCATACCTAACACGGAAGAAGGTTGCTGGTTGCACAGGTGTTCACAGGCTTCCTCTTGGCTCAGCCTGGCTTGCTTTCTAAGACCAAGCTGGACATGAAAGGAAGTTCGCAAATGCTAGAGGGACAGATTCTGGTAGGTTTCATCCCACCCCTACCCCAGTCTTTTTTGGGCTGATGGGCACATTGGAGAGGGTCTTGTGGATAGTCTTACAAACTGAAAGGACATGTTGGAGGGTGGCATTTAATATTGCAATATATCAGCTTCCCAGTTATTTTTTTTTAAATCTTATGAAATGAAAGTCAGGTGAGTTAGGGAGCCTGGCAGGTGGCAACAGAAATGTTTCTAAGGGCATATTGGTGCCCAAGGACACCAGGGTGGTATTGCTGATGCAGCAGCTAGCACAGTTGTGTATCCCATAGCCAGTGAGGGAGAAAACGATGGTTCCCTTTTCATTGTGCAAGAGCTCAGTACTCACTGCAAAAAGCAACAGCAACTATTCTGAGCATTCCCCTCCTCACCTACTTTCTTTTTTTCTAAGTCACAGAGATATATTGTCACAGTCACTGTGTGGGTGGTGCACACACTGGGCTAGAGTGACTACACAATTGACATCCTATGATCTCTTCATCAATGATAAAGACAGAAGTACCACTTCCTTAATGTTAATGTGATCTTACAGTTAAGTGGGGTAGAATGGATCTACCTGCTTTGCTGGCATGGTAATTTATTTTAGTCAATGACTGCATTCCAGGAATTTTCAAGTAAGTGCAAAGTAAGTGGGAATACACCTTTTATAGCTGGTCTCTTCACAAGAGATGATGGAAATTCAAATGGAGTGTCTGTCATGGTGTAGAGTAAAAATTGATAAAGAATAGTGCTAAGGATGCCATTTAGTTTGAACACATTCCCTGAGAAGATTTTGGACATTTTCATTTATGAAATAAATGATTAATGAAGGCATGACAAAGAGTTAAAACTATGAATAGTTTGGAGAGAATGGATAGGAACTATTCTCTTGTTCTCTTTCAAACAAAATAAAATGTCATGTTATGATTAACAATGCATTCAGAAGGGGGAAGAAATAACTGCTCCTTTCTTTTCCTACAGATTAACATATTATTAAAAGTAAATTAATCTTACTATATACAATTAGATAAAGAATTAAGAAACTGAAGAGGAGGTGGCACTACTCCAAGCCACTACCCCCTGAAGCTGTTTGCAATTTCTGAGGAAACAAATTTCTAATGAAGGAGAGAAACATAAATCTGTGGTGGTGTGGGTTGACCTGTGCCTGGTAACTGTCGGGATCTCATGCTGAGACATTCTCTGCACTCTGTTTCCCTGCCATGAGCATAAGAATAGGACTCTAAAGGGTCTATCCAGAACTCCAGCCTGAAGGAATTGTTCCGAGATGCAACTGCTGAGGAGCTGTCCAGCATTTCAGCAACACGGCACTTCACTCCGGATTCTCAGCTTGCAGTAGAGCATCCAGAGCAGAGTACCTAAGGAAGGATGCACAAAGGGAGGAGAAAGCCTTAGTTAACAAGGTAAGGGAGGAGAAGGGATTCTAATGATTAACTAAAAATTCATACCATCATTTATACAGTAAACTGCATGTGAATATTTTAGAACAGAATGTCTGGGAAAGGGTGAATGAGCAAGGAGGTGTAAGCTGAGTATGTAGACAGAAGAGAGTTTCATTTAGGATCCTTCGTTACAGGAGCATGCTTTTTAGATTTGCATGTTATGCTGCCTGAAAGCAATCTGTGAAGCATGTCACCCTCTGTGAAATAAGAAAATAATGCAGGTACATGCACAGACAAATGTGTACTTAATGATAAACACATATTTCTTTGAAATATAGAGTTGCATTTTTTTTAAAAAGGGAAAATCCATGGATGTGTTGGAATGTATATTTATTGTTGTTTAATATTTATTTTTGTTAGGACATCTGGAGAGTAGGAGTGGTGCAAAGTGCAAAGATACAAAGGATGTATGATGCAAGAACAGTTTGAATGAAGGGCTATATCATCAAAAAAGAATATTCTAGGAAAGGTAACCTGCATTAGGATTAGCTTATCCCAAGTACCTTCAAGGAAGAAAAGCACTGAAACCAGTCTCTGATGCACTGCAGTCCAAATGGATTGATCTCATCTATGAAATTTTGTAAAAGGGCCAAGCCAAACTTGCTTTACCTAAACTGAACAGCATTTATCTAATGAGACTGATCATTCTCATTCTAAGTAATGGATAATATTTCCTCACAGCCTGAGCCCAATGCTTCCTGCACAGATGTGGGTGTTGGTTGTTACAGGACTGGGCACCATTGGCATAATATGTCAGCCCCACTACTGATTCCTAAATTCTACATTGCTGTGCCCATCATATACTCTGTGATATGTGCTGTAGGACTCACTGGAAATTCTGCAGTTATTTATGTTATCTTAAAAGCTCCCAAAATGAAGACAGTCACCAACATTTTCATCCTCAATCTGGCAATTGCTGATGAGCTTTTTACGCTGGTGCTTCCTATCAATATAGCTGACTATCTGTTGCTTCAATGGCCATTTGGTGAATTCATGTGCAAATTGATTATCTCCATAGACCAGTACAACACTTTTTCAAGCATTTATTTTCTAACTGTCATGAGCATCGATCGATTCCTTGTGGTGGTGGCCACAGTCAAATCAAAGAAAATGTCCTACCGCACCTACAGGGCTGCTAAGACAGTGAGTCTATGTGTATGGGCTTTTGTCACCATCATCATTTTGCCATTTAGTATCTTTGCCAAGATACATACTGAGGCGGGGCGGTCCCAGTGTGTCTTTGTCTTTCCCAATCCAGAGAGCTTCTGGTGGAAGGTGAGCCGTCTCTACACCCTGATCTTGGGTTTTGCCATCCCTGTGTCCACTATTTGCATCCTATACAGCATCATGCTCTACAAACTCAGGCGGATGCGTCTCCACAGCAGTGCTAAAGCTTTGGACAAAGCAAAAAAGAAAGTGACCATCATGGTGCTGATCATCTTGGGAGTTTGCCTGTTCTGCTGGACACCCTATCACCTCAGCACTGTGGTTGCCCTCACCACAGACATCCCCCAAACCCCTCTGATAATTGGAATCTCTTATTTCATCACCACACTGAGCTATGCTAACAGTTGCCTCAACCCTTTCCTTTATGCCTTTTTAGATGATGCTTTCCGGAAGAGCTTCCGGAAACTGATCGAGTGTGGAACTTCCTCATAAAAACTCCAGTCTCTCTATGGCCCTCTTAAGTCGAAGTGATGCATTTTGAAGAAGCTTTGGAAAGCATGACCGGAAGGGAACAGCTCTGGCCATGCACGGTGTCTAAAATGTTACAAACTGAAAAGACATGAATTAGCTGTTCCTGTTCTTTAAGGAGTGCCACATTATTCCTGACTGGATGGATAAGCTTGCTGAATCACATAATACAACCACAAGAGAATTCTGTTTTCCTCTTTGTTTGTACACCATCTATTCACTGTAGATATCCCTTGGTATGGTATGCAACATGGTTTCTTGGAATGTTCAAAAGAAGTAGCAGAAACAGAATTGTAATGATACAATATGCACAGAAGAACATGAGCCAAGAAAGGTTATATGATGTTGATATTGCTAGAATTTTGTAAATCCAGATAAAGACATGAAGAGTGCCTTTTCTTAATGATTTGGAATGCTGCTGGTTTTCTGTGCTGATTCCTCAGTCATAGACAGTGCTATCTCTATTTTTCTTCCATTACCGACTAATTGTGTATTTGGCGAGTGTTATGTGGCCAATTTATATTTACTACAGCTCAGGTATGAGCTTTTTCTTGATGAGGAGTTCATTTCCTTGGAGGTAATATTAGGTGTCAAATGCCAGCTGTGGGCAGGACCTGAACCATTGGTGGGTGGGGCCAAAGTCAATAGTGGGCAGAGACACCCCTTGCCTCTCTGACCTGCTATTCCATGTTTCCTTGGTCTTTCTGCTACCTATCTCTCTCTCCCACCACTTTTTACTCCTATCCATATGGTTGCCAGGGCAGGGGCAGATGGTTCTTGCTAGAGGTTGAAACTGGTCACTTCCAGGGCCTTTAAAATTAAGACAAGGGCTGCATGTGATTCTGCTCTGGAGGTTGCCTCCCTTTCTACTCAAGCTTCCACTTAATAGGGCAGAAATTTCTCAATAGATGTGCTCCTAGTTTCTCTCTTCTTTCCTTGTATTATTTTTATGCTTCATTACAAGTTTGATATATGCTCTAATTCCTATTATTATTACAGAAAAATGCCGTAACTACTTTTTAAACTATTTTGTACAATTCTCTAAGTACAGATAGTTGAAAGCATTCTGTAAAAGCAAATGCCCTCTAGTATAAATGCCATAACTTTATCTTTTCTACATCTTTTAAAAAGCAAACTTATCCTTCTTTTTAGATGCTGAAGATACAGCCTCAGAAGTTAATGAACAATACAAAGTCTTTCACAATAACTTTAGAAAATTGGGGTGGGGAGCAGTTTCCACTATAAGATTTAACTACGCATGGCTCCTTGACAAGGATGTTTTGTTTTCTCCTCAAGTGCCAAGTGAAGAGGAAAAAGTCAATTATTCTGACTTGGAAATGTATCTTGAGAGCCACCTTCAGTAGGAAGGAAAATTTTCAGGCCAAGCACAGTGAACTACCCTAAATACCAGAAGAGCTAAATATACAGAATCTTTAGGAGCTTCAGATAGGCTTTCTTACAAAGCTCTATCAAGAGTTAAATGATGTCTGTCAAATTCCAAATACCTATCCAGAAAAAGTTTGCTGATATCTTGTCAAAAGTAAGGAGGTGATTCCAGTCAATGAATGCATCATGATCCTATGATGAATACATCCCTCCAGTATGGTCTTCCTCAATTTGGCTCCCTTCAGAGTTTTTGGACTCCCATCAATCTTAAACAACATGGTCTTAATCAACATGTTCTATGTGTTACTTCCAGACCCATAAAATTTTGCTTTACAGAATCTATCCTTTGCATTGGTTCATACCCAGAAGGAATACTGAAGATACATATTAGCAAATCAAGTAGTAGCCACAGTATTGATGAACTGGTATAATCTGCAACAGAATAAACTTGGTTGTTTACTTCCTCTCTCCCAGCTCCTTCATGCAATCACCTGCGTATAAGATGAGAGCAGTAGTGTGATGGTGCCTTTCTTGTTCAGGTATCCCTCACCCTGCTTGCTGTCATGGCTTAGTCTTGAGACTGAAGTTTGCCAACCTCTTTTCAATAAGCAGGTGATCTTATCGCTCCAAGATGTTGAAGGTTTGGAGTCAATAAGGCCACCACTGGCCAAGGTTTCCCTCAAGTCTGCAATCAAGGAGAGATTGGTTTGAGTAAGTGTCCTTTCACTCCTGTGATGCCCAATGAAGTACCCTACACATCCCTCACTTATCCAAGTTATTGAGTGTCATGCCTGAGAAAGCAACCCACTCAAACGCGATTCCTTCCATGTTCAGTAGGCAAGGGAAAGAAAAAGAATTACCCACAGCCAGTCAGAAAAGGAGCAAAATTACTGCTTGACCCTGCCAACAGCAGTTACCACTGATGGTCACAAAGTGAGCAGATAAGCAGGCAGACTGACTGTCAGGCCCAGGAGAAGCACAAACATTTGAATTTACATTGTCCCTATACTTCCCTTCACCAAAGGGTGACTGGTCAGTCATCCCAAATGATGAGCACACCGAATTGAATGCATGCAACAGGAGGGAGGCACAACAGTGTGCTTTGCAACTGCAACCAGTAACATTCACAGCAGCTGAAATGTCTGGCAAGGGAATAAAACTACTGGCTACTGGCCATGATGTTTATATGAACTTCCAGGATCAGAGACAACATGTGTTTCAATAACAGTTTCTGGAAACCAGTGGTGGGCAACTACTGCTTGTGGTCTTCCCCTGAGCACCTGCTTGGGAAACACGATGTGGAATAGACCTTCTCTTCCTCCTCCTCTTCCTCTTCCTCTCCTGTGGTAGTGGTGGTAGTGGTGATGGTTGTTGCTGCTGCTGCTGTTTATATCATTTCCATACTGCCTGTTCAGGAAAACTCTCTGAACAATTCACAGCTCATAATCATACTAATATAATACTAAGAATGCATACAATAAAATACAGTATAAACTTTTCAATATACATAATTTACAACAGTTTAAACAACTGAAACAATTTTCAATAAAACTAGATCTATTAAAACAACTGGCATGTCCTGGAGGTCATCAACGCCTCTCTGAAAGATGGCCAGGTGCCTGCCCCTTTAAAGGAGGTGGTGGTCAGGCCGGTCCTAAAGAAGGCGTCCCTGGATCCAGAGATGGCCACCAATTATAGACCGGTGGCCAACATCCCGTTCTTGGGCAAGGTGTTGGAACGGGTGGTGGTGGGACAACTCCAAACTCTCTTGGATGAGACTGATTATCTGGACCCATTTCAGTCCAGCTTCAGACCTGGGTAAGGTACTGAATCTGCCTTGGTCGCCCTGTATGATGACCTGTGCAGGGAGAGAGACAGGGGGAGTGCGTCCCTGTTGGTTCTCCTGGACCTCTCAGCAGCTTTCGATACCATCGACCATGGTATCCTTCTGTATAGGCTAAGGGGGCTGGGAGTAGGAGGCACTGCTTGGTCATGGTTCCGCTCCTACCTCAATGGCTGATTCCAGAAGGTGGTGCTGGGGGACTTTACCTCTGTGCCATGGCAGCTATGCCATGGGGTACCACAGGGGTCCATTCTGTCCCCCTTGCTATTTAACATTTACATGAAACCGCTGGGAGAGGTCATCCGGAGGTGTGGGCTGCGGAATCATCAGTACGCTGATGATACCCAGCTCTACCTCTCTTTTTCAACCGATCCAGGTGAGGCAGTGGCTGTGCTGAACCGGTGCCTGGCCGAGGTAATGGGCTGGATGAGGGCCAATAAACTGAAGCTCAATCCAGACAAGATGGAGGTTCTGCTGGCGGGTGGTTCAAACTCCTGGGTAGGTGACTTGGATCTTGTCCTGAATGGGGTTGCACTCCCTCTAAAGGAGAAGGTCCACAACTTGGGAGTGCTCCTCGACCCTGAGCTGTTGTTGGAAGCTCCAGTGACGGCGGTGGCAAGGAGCACTTTCCATCAGCTTCGGCTAATCCATCAGCTGCATCCCTACCTGGAGGATGATTGCTTGGTGACAGTGACACATGCATTGGTTACTTCCTGATTGGATTTCTGTAACGCGCTCTACATGGGGCTGCCCTTGAAGACAGTCCGGATACTTCAGATGGTGCAAAATAGAGCAGCCAGGTCACTGACGGGGACTGGGCATTATTCTCCCCAGTCCTCTACCCCAGTCCTCCACCAGTTTCACTGGCTTCCCAACAAAGTCCGGGCTCAAATCAAGCTGTTGGTAATCACCTATAAAGCCCTTAATGGCTTGGGACCTGGATACCTAAAGGAACGCCTGCGTCCATATTTGCCCTCTCCTCCAGGAGCCCTCCATGAAACTCATCAGGAAGCAAAGTACCTGGAGGAGGGCTTTTACTGTGGTGGCGCCCCATCTGTGGAATGCAGTCCCCAGAGAGGTCCACCTGGCGCCGGCGTTATTTGTTTTTCGGTGCCAGGCTAAGACTTTTTATTCAAACAATATTTTAACAATTTTAATATTTATTGGTTTTAATTGTGCAGGGTGTTTCCGGGTTTTTTAACTATGCTTGTATGATATTTATTTATTTCTGTGAGCCATCCCGAGGCTATATAGCAAGGGGACGGCATACAAAAACTTTAAATAAATAAATAAATAAATAAATAAATAAATAATATGTCATTAAATGCCTAGAAGAGGAGGGCAACCTTAACTGAGCACTGAAGGATACCAGCGTTGGTGCTAGGCAGGCTTTAGGGGCCATTATTCCATAGCAGGGGTGGGGGAGTCACCACTGAAAAGACCCTTCTCCTTGTTGCTTCTCTCCAGACAGTATGTAGGTCACAAGGTCCAGGGGAGATTGAGGTAGGGAGAAGCATTTCATCAGGTATTACAGTATCAAGGCATGTAAGACTTTCTGTGTTAAAACCAGCACCTTGAACTGTACCTGAAAGCATTTACAGTGGCTGGCAGAAATATTCAGATCCAAAACGGGGCAGCAAGGCTGTTAATAGGGAGTGGCTCACAAGAACTTCCTATGCCAGGCCTCTTCCAGCTACACTGGCTACCAGCTGAAGTCCAGCCCCAGTTCAAAGACCTGCACAGCTTGGGGCCAGGTTAGCTGAAGCAACGGCACATCCCATATGTACCTAGTTGGAGTCTGAGGCCAGCTTTGAGGGTCCTTTGGGAGCCCCTTCCAAAGGAAGTGAATTGGGTGGCTACCAGGAGGAGAGCCTTTTCAGTTGCAGCACCCTGGCTGTGGAATGAGTTTCTCCAAGACCCGTGCCGGGCACCTTCTTTATATTCCCTTTGTCCAAGACCTCTCTATTTTTCCAGCATTTTAACAGTTAAACCTTTTAACCTTATTTTTAATACTGCATTTTAGCCTGTACTAATTCTACACTTCTGTGCTGATCCAGTTGCAGTTGCTGTGGTTTTGTTGTTCTGTGTTAAGTTTGTTTGTGTGTTTTTTAGCTTTTGTTAATTGCCCAGAGAGCCTCAGCTATTGGACAGTATAAAAAGGAAATAACTAGTAATAAATAGTTAAATAGTTATACCTATTAAATAAAAATTATAACTAAATAAATATTCAGCCTATTTGACTTTTGTACAGTTCAGTTTTATCTATTACATATTATACCTAGAGTGGTGCTAGGTACACTGATGCTGAACTAGCTGCACAGGCTACTAATTAACTGCCAAGCCAAGTCTTGACTAAGTAGATCTCCTTTCCTAATCTAGACTGAGGTGATCACTGAGATAGTTGCAGCTGGGGGTGGGTTGGATCTAGCCGCCATCTGCTGGCAATTTGGAAGCAGGCATTCTCTCTGGTTGCAACCTGGACTGCCCTCCCTCCTGGTATTTGGGAAGCACCAGCTGTGGTGTGTTGAGATGCCTGTTAAAGAGCCCTCTCTTTACCCAAGCCTTTCCCAAATGACTGTGCTGCCCATTTAGCTTGCTTAGGCACTATTAAGCTTCAAGTTTTGCTTTATCTACTGAAAAAGCAGAACAGCCAATGCACAGCAATACAGTTGCATAAAGTGTAAAATCAGAAAGGTGGAAGAGGGTGGGGTGAAATGGAATATAAGAGTGAAAAGGATTAAAGTTTCTTGATGACATCAGACCAACTGGAAAGAGCAAGAAAGAGTGAGAAAGGAAGAAATAAACAGGGCGCTGCATGGTAATTTGCACTTGAAACAGTGCGAGGGTGAGGACTTAGTCTCTTTCTTTCAAAGTTGCTTAATGTTCTAGAATGAAATAGCTAGGTTTTCCTGAATTTTGTACAATTACTTCAGTATTACATTTTCTGGGATTAGTTCAACTCCTAAATAGCAAATATCAACTGAGTGTCTACCCCATTCTTAATAGGTTGCCCCAGCATTTCCAAAGATTTATGATATGCAAGAACAGAGCAAGGTCCATTTAAAAAAAAAAAAAAAAAAAGCACCAGTATGCTTTTAAAAAAGCACTGCTTTACATTATTTTCAGTTTAGCCCAAAAAGCTGTACATGTGGGGTGGGGGGCAAATGACCAGGCTTAATCGGGCCACTTGTATTTTGAAGCAAACAGCAACAGTACAGTCCCAGTCTAGAATGTTCTCCCAATCTAGATAAAGGTCCAAAACTTTTGCCCCAAAACTAAAGCAGTCACTTAAGTACCTTTCCAAAAAAAGATGAATAATGAATTCATTGTTTTGGCCCTTAGATAGAAGAAATAGAGTTGAGACTGGAATTAAATATTCAGATTCAGTGGGGGAAAGGCCAGTAATTATAAACCACCCAGAGTGCTTCAGCTTTGGGGTGTTATAGAAATAAATGAAGGTAAGGGTGGAGGATGAGGCATATATTACAAACATGAGTAATCATTATTGTGACAACTGAGCCAAAAGCAGCACTGTGGGCATTAGGTAGCGCTCTGTTGGCAAACCAAGTTCTTCCTCTCCTATTTCCTTAGAATTGCCTGATATTTTCCCCTTCTTTGCCTGCAGCTGTCATGCAGCATCAAGTCTGGTTTTAAAATTAACTATTATTAGGAACTCCTTCATGGATCACTGCCCTGTCATGGCGAAGGGGCTTGCGTAGCTCAATGAAGCTATGAGCTATGCCGTGCAGGGCCACCCAAGATGGACAGGTCATAGCAGAGAGCTCTGACAAAATGTGATCCACTGGAGAAGGAAATGGCAACCCACTCCAGTATCTTTGCCATGAAAACCCCATGGACAGTACCAAAAGGCAAAAAGATATGACGCCGGAAGATGTGCCCCTCAGGTCGAAGGTGTCCAATATGCTACTGAGGAAGAGCAGAGGGCTAGTACTAGTAGTGCCAGAAAGAATGAAGCAAATGGGTCAAAGCTGAAAGGACACTCAGTTGCAGATGTACCTGGTGATGTAAGGAGAGTCCGATGCTGCAAAGATCTATACTCCATGGGAACCTGGAATGTAAGATCCATGAATCAAGGCAAGCTGGATGTGGTCAAACAAGAGATGACAAGACTGAACATCGACTTCTTAGGAATCAGTGAACTAAAATGGACAGGAATGTGTGAATTTAATTCAGATGACCATCAGGTATACTATTGTGGGCAAGAATCCCTCAGAAGAAATGGAGTGGCCTTCATAGTCAATAAAAGAGTAGGAAAAGCAGTACTGGGATACAACCTCCAAAATGACAGAATGAGCGCAGTTCGAATCCAAGGAAAACCATTCAACATCACAGTAGTTCACATCTATGCCCCAACCACTGGTGCTGAAGAGGCTGAAGTTGACCAGTTCTATGAAGGCCTACAACACCTTCTAGAATTAACACCAAAAAATGATGTCCTTATCATCATGGGGGATTGGAATGCTAAAGTAGGAAGCCAAAAGATAACTGGAATAACAGGCAAGTTTGGCCTTGGAGTACAAAATGAAGCAGGACACAGGCTGGTAGAATTTTGTCAAGAGAATACGATGGTCATAGCAAACACTCTTTTCCAACAACCCAAGAGACGACTCTACACATGGACATCACCAGATGGTCTACACAGAAATCAGATCAACTATGTGCTCTGCAGCCAAAGATGGAGAAGTTTTATACAGTCAATAAAATCTAGACCAGGAGCTGACTGTAGCTCAGATCATGAGCTTCTTGTTGCAAAATTTAGGCTTAAATTGAAGAAAGTAGGGAAAAGCACTAGGCCACTCAGGTATGACCTAAATCATCTCCCTGATGAATATACAGTAGAGATGACAAATAGATTTAAGGAATTAGATATGATAGACAGAGTACCTGAAGAACTATGGACGGAGGTTCGCAACATTGCACAAGAGGTAGCAACTAAAGCCATCCTAAAGAAAAAGAAATGCAAGAAAGCAAAATGGCTGTCTGAGGAAGGTTTACAAATAGCTGAGGAAAGAAGGGAAGTGAAAGGCAAGGGAGAAAGAGAAAGATACACTCAATTGAATGCAGAATTCCAGAGAATAGCTAAAAGAGATAAGAATGCCTTCTTAAATGAACAGTGCAAAGAAATAGAAGAAAACAATAGAACAGGGAGGACCAGAGATCTCTTCAAGAAAATTGGAGATATGAAGGGAACGTTTCATGCAAAGATGGGCATGATAAAGGACCAAAATGGCAGGGACCTAACAGAGGCAGAAGAGATTAAGAAGAGGTGGCAAGATTACACAGAGGAACTATACAAGAAAGAGCTTAACATCCCTGATAACCACGATGGGGTGGTCACTGACCTCGAGCCAGACATCCTGGAATGTGAAGTCAAATGGGCCTTAGGAAGTCTGAGCAACAACAAAGCTAGTGGAGGTGACAGTATTCCAGCTGAGCTATTCAAAATCTTAAAAGACGATGCAGTAAAAGTGTTATACTCAATATGCCAGCAAATTTGGAAAACTCAACAGTGGCCACAGGATTGGAAAAGGTCAATTTACATTCCGATCCCAAAGAAGGGCAATGCCAAGGAATGTTCAAACTACCGCACCATTGCACTCATTTCACATTCTAGCAAAGTTATGCTCAAAATCCTACAAGCTAGGCTCCAGCAGTATGTGGACCAAGAACTACCAGAAAAGCTATGGCAAATCTAGACAGCATACTAAAAAGCAGAGACATCACCCTGCCAACAAAAGTGCATATAGTCAAGGCTATGGTTTTCCCAGTTGCAATGTATGGCTGTGAAAGCTGGACCATAAGGAAGGCTGAGTGCCAAAGAATTGAGGCCTCTGAATTGTGGTGCTGGAGGAGACTCCTGCGAGTCCCTTGGACAGCAAGGTGGTCAAACCGGTCAGTCCTAGAGGAGATCAAGCCTGACTGCTCTTTAGAAGGCCAGATCCTGTAGATGAAACTCAAATACTTTGGCCACCTAATGAGAAGGAAGGACTCCCTGGAGAAGAGCCTAATGCTGGGGACAATAGATGGCAAAAGAAGAAGAGAACGGCAGAGGATGAGGTGGCTAGATGGAAACACTGAAGGAGCTGGCATGAGTTCTATGTTTTTCTGGTCTCACTAACTTTGGTAGACTTTGCATTGTATGCATATCTATGTCATATATGCAAATATAAAACTGTAGGAAAAATATATATTACAAACCCAGAGAAAACCCAGAGGAAAGCATTTGCTTGTTCAGTGAGACTTGCCCTCTGCCCCTAGCTCTGTCTTCCCATAACATCTGCATGGGGGCTTCCCAGTGTTCCAGCACAGACAGTGTGGGAGGGCTGCAGGGGGAGAAGCAAAATCTGTTTCACCAGCGGTGTCCTTTCTAGTGGCAGTCCTAAGCATTGATCATGCTGACTGAGGCTGTTAGGTACAGGGGGTGCCTGGTTGGGGAGGTCTGCTTTGGAGTATGCAAGTGGGGCCTCTTTTGTCACTTAGATCTTATTTTGGGCTAGAGATAACAGGAAACAAAACAAGTCAGGGATCATTTCTGGTAGACTTGAATGGTGGAAATGTGTTAAAATTGACATTTTGCTCAGCAAAAAGCAATAGCAGTAAAATCTAAGAGATTGCTTTCTCCTACATTTGCTTATAAGTCTTTAAATTAGTCCATTTTCTAAGAAATGTTAGCTATGCCATCTAGTGTCTGAACCACAGCTAAGCGGGGGGGGGGGGATTTTTTATTTGTATTGTACAGGGCACCTGAATTGAAATAACAACACTTAGAAAGAATATGAACGGCAACCTTTCTACAATTAAAAAGGAAAATATGAGAATATGGAAACAATAGGAATGTAGAAACCACTGGATTTTCTGTCAGGTAGATCATGGTAAGAAACACTGAACCATGGTCACCACACAAGGTTGTTTGTTTTGTTGTGTGAGCACAGCCAATATGTCTGACCAACCAGCTTACAGTTATGCCAATCACTAGGAATGCAGGACCTGTAAGTATCTGGAGGGAGGTTGTTTTATTTTTGGTGTTGGGGTGGGGGAAGGTTGTCTCACCATTTCATAGCTTAATGAGAACCTCATTAACCTCTGAGGTTTATTAATAAACCTCATTAATTCTCTTTTTTGGGAGGCCAACAGCTGTGAAGGACTCAAAACCATGCTGTGAATTGTTTATAACAAAAAAGTATTTATATCACATAGTTCCACATAAAATCACATACTTGGAAGGGATGTCAAAGGTCATCTAGTCTTATCTGTTGCCAGCACAGGAAATCCATTGCTACAGCAGCCCTGATAGAGTATCAGATCCAAATGGAGGATCTGGATTAGAACTATAGATGGCCAAGTCTCTCCAGAACCCTGTTCACAGTTGCCTGTTGGACTTCTGGTGGTTACCCCTCTGTAAGGAAGTAAGATGAGGCTAGAAGTCTGTGAGCATTCTTGCAGTTGCCCAACCATCAGCCCTCTTCAGCCACCAGTCCCAGTGGCCAGACTTCCATGCTTGCTAGCACAGGTGTCAGCACTCAAGGAAAAGGGATGCAGCAAGGGGGCATGTTGGCCACCATTCTCAGTGGTCAAGCTTTGTCCCTACTCACTGCTTCCAGGAGCAGCAGTGGGCATGGAAGAATGGTACAGATTGCAATAGCCTGTCATGGCAAGCACCCCATGAATGCTGGGTACTGTCACCAGGAACTTGGGCTCTGGGCCCCTGCAAAGAGGACTGGAGTCTGGGAAGATGAAACCAGGGAATCTGGTAGATTTTCTACCCAAAGTGGATTCTTCACACATCCCTAATAGAATTGATACAAATCAGATTGCACAGGTAGGAGTCAAATTGTGCTGCTTTCCAAATGGTCTAAGTGGATTTTGAGTTGCATCCTATCAGTGGTGCATATCTTTGTTTCTGCTGTGTACACTGGATTCCCCTAAGCCTAACTCATTTACTACACTTGTTGAAGATCAGTGCTCTGTATTTCTGTTGAAAGTGCAAAAGATTTACTGTCTTCCTTTGCATCTTTCTATCCAGTTGGAGTGACAGGTGAATGTGTTCATAACCTTGATAATGGAACAGCATTCTCCACTCATTTGAAGGCAGCAGAGTAAATTAGAGGGTGTAGCAGTGCTCATGGCACACAGCTCTGTCCCTAACATGTTGTTGCTGCTCCTTGTGGTAGGGAAGACCCTTCTCAAAGCCCATGATTATTTTTAGAGCCTATCCCACCCTTCTGTTGCCAAACCCTGTTGGATCTTCCTCTCTGTGCATAGGCAATATTAAAGGACTCTGAAACATGTATTTTATTTTAAGTTTATTGCATAGGGTGGCATAATTCTTTACATCTATCAAACTAAAAGTACTGTAATTTCTTCTTCAATACTTTGGCTGGCACTTGAGGATTCAGGATGGCTTGGTTTGGTTTGGTTCGGTTTTGGGCTCTAGCAAATCTCATCAGATTGTACTTCTGAGGTGGACAGTGTGTGTTTGTGCTTGTGTTTGGATCAGTACACATGCACGCACACAAATACATAAGTTAAATGTTATTCAGGAACACCTTTGGCACTTAAGCTGTTTTGTCCTTGAAAGGATTTTTAATTGGTTGGTGCCATTTATTTGTTTAATTATTATGTTTTTAACTTATTTATTTTATATCTTAATTAAGACCATTAGCCTCATTGGGAATCATTCTTTTGGCAGAAAGGCAATATAGAAGTTAGTTAAACAGACAAAGAGATAGATAAGGAGCTAGACAGCAGGAACAAATATCTTGAAGTATGCAGAATCTATGATTTAGCACCATTTTTTCCATCATTGACTCCTTGGTAAAGTATACATCCCACACATATACAATACTTGGCCCCTTCTTTCAGGTTTGCTTTTTGTTTTTGGATAATGCCTTTTCTAATGTTCTTTGTTGACAGTGCTTTCACAGATTGATGACCCATTATTTCAAGATAATGCATCCCCTGAATGCCACAAGATGGCACTGGTGTGATAGCCCTTGCCAGTGTTATTTTATATTTAATCTGAAATGCCAAATGTTGCACAGGAATAGTCTAGAAAGCAATGTCTGAATGACATGTAATTTTCTGAAAAACAACACTAATATCATCAAATGTTTTGTGCTTCTTATAGGAATAAACTTCCCATTATTTTTCCCAATAACTGAGTATTACCTTTTAATTTTCACAAGCTATGCAGTAATAAATAAGAATGTCTAATACCTCCTATGCAGTAACAAAGAAGAGAAAAAGAGAGAATTCAAATTCTGACAATAGTATTTTTTTTCCTAAACACTGTCACATTTGTAGAAATTCTTAATTAAAAAGAAACATCTGGGGAGGCAGGATTATTTTTAATGAAATTTATTTAATTTTGTTATTTAATTATTTAATAAATTTTTAATTTATTCAGAAAGGTGGTCATTTACACATCTCCTAAAAAGAAGCCAAAAGAAAGTGCTAGTTTGCATAACATTTGCTTTTGTAAATTAACAAGTAGAGTTGCTGGTTTTTAAATAATAACTATAATTTAAATAAAAGGACCCTGGAGAAGGCTAACTAGGTGCACTGTGCCAGCTCATTCTGTGGTCCACACGCGAACTTTTGCTGGGCCACATGAGAGCTCCTGCTGTTCTCTGTCCTTATGCTTCATCCAGACTTGGTCTGGACACCCCTTCAAAGAGAGATTACCTTGAACAGAGGACAGTCCTCTTCTAACTTTGCCAAATAGAAGACTGATCTTTGTAAAGAAAGATCCATGGCCACTACACTATGGAGGGTGGTGTGCTCCAGAGCCTTCAAAAACCTGGAGCTGTCCCTGCAGTTTCCATTCTACTGGGTTTACTTTTTGTCAGAACAATTCCAGAAGGTTGGTAGGAAGTTCCCTTCCACTACTGGAGAGATGCCAGGATATTGATGTCTACTGACACCAATTTTGTCACTTTGTGATTTGGTTCTTTGTTACCATTATGACTTAAAAACGTGTCTATTACCTCTGTGAGACATGCTAAGGCAGAAATTCCTACCTGTGTCCTGCTTCCAAAGAAAATTTCTGGTTGGCATAGTGATTTATCAGTAAGGTACCATATAAAGCTTCAGAGAAGATTTCGTTGCATTTCCACAAAGTTATTACTATAGAGATACCTAGGCATAAAGCTAGGCAATTATTAACAAAGCTCAATACAAGGGGTTATCATTGGTTTGATCATCATTTCTATGAGTCATTTACTGAGATTAAAGACATCTGGCATCAAGAATAATGTATAAAGAAGTGTAAATGGCTAAACTTAGATTTGTGACACTGGGAACAGAATATAGCCGGTCTGCCTAATTTACTTTTATGCCAATACCAAACAGTGGTACTTGTAGAGCTATTGTCAGGAAGGATGAAGGTAGATTTAATGTTTTAATTGATTGTTTAACCTCTTACCAATTACTCAAAATGTAGGAATAAAAGCCAGACTTGCTACAATGAAGGTGAGTCACTCTATGAACATTTCCACATGGCCGGTTAGAATATCAAAACTGAAGGAGGTTGTTAAAAGCACCTGGCTACCACAGAGCACAAGGGCAGCATTAGCTTCATGATGATGAGTTAATGTTCCTCAGGCATCTTCACAGATGAGAAACAATTCACAGATTGCAAAGCTTTGTGCACTCTACAGAGCTGTAAAGTATTATATGAAACTAGAATTTAAGCAGGGGGTTTGACTGAGGCTAAGAGCATATATTATTAGAACATGTACTGCCTTCTCACATGGAGTGCCATAAACATGGCAAACAAATAGAAGACAAGGGCTGGCTTTTGTTCTCTGATACGTTATCATATCCCCTTTGAAGAACAGCTAATGAGATTTTTGATACCGCATCATTGGATCCTAATTATTTTTGACATTTTTGGGCTTCTAAGTAGGAGACAAAGACTCACACTCCATATTTGTCACCTTTTCATTGCTGAAATTGCCTCAATAGAATTCCACATAGCCTCACATCCATTCCTTGTGCACCATACAAACTTTATTAGCAGTGAGGAACATGGCATTATAAAGAATATTACCAGAAGTAAATACTCCAATGTACCCCTTGAAACTCTATAATTCTATTAGTATTTTTTGTTGTTCTGGAGCCTCTCCTTCAGAACTCTCTAAACTGATTCTATTCTTTTGATTCAAAGCATTTCAAATCTGGTTGGGAAATATATTGGAAAAGAAATCACCATGATTAATGTGCAGGGGCATAATAAAATTTTCTGGTTATGCTTCATGAATGGTTTAGCCAATTATTTGATATTGCTTCTAATTATTTTACTGTGGGTAAGGACTTTAATAAGAGTTTAGCTGCTGAACAGGAGAATGCCTGCTCCCAAGAGGCAAACTGAGCTAAGAGTTACACTTCAGGCCCATGTAGATGAGTTTAACTGCATTGATACTTGGAGAGATTTGCATCCTAGTAAAAAGAACTACACTTTATTTGTTTATTTATTATTTCAGTTTGTACACCACTACAGTAGCTCATATCTGGGCTCTCTGTGCTGCTCACACTAATTAAAACAGCATAAGCTTTATTTCATCTGTCCATCAGAACTTATTTTGATTATGGGTTTGTGTTGTAGTAGTTGTTTTGCTTTGAGCTTCTACATCTTCGCTATGTCAAATAACTGTAAGGTTAGGTGCCTGTAATCTCAGACTGTGCCCTAATCTGCTTGGAGTTGCAATTTTCAGATTTGCCAAGACTTCTCAGCCTCTGTTACTTTAATTCTAATTTCCTCTTTAAAAATCTTAAAACACAGATTTCTGCTGAGTTTCTTAAATGGTTCAAAATGCATGAAGGTACTGATGATGATTATTTTGCCAATGAGGCTTGGTCAAGTTATTACCAGTGCCTCTTATAAGAGGGGAAAATGCAACAAAGGTGCCAAATATCTCTAAATAAAAACTAATCCCAGTTTATCATTTGTCCAACACTGAAACTTTATCAGGAGTTGCAGTATGTTAAATATAAGTTGAGCAACATTATTTCACAGTTGGCAGAATTTGGCTTAACTCATTTACAGTAGGCAAATTGGGAGAAATGTCAGTGTCCTAGTAAGATTTTGGCACATCATCCTAAACAGCAAGTACATCAAAATGTTATTTCAGCTGTTTTGATATGATATACACCTCTCCCATAAATCTTCACAATTAAAAAAGACTTTATTCTGATTTGAATAATATGGGCAACAAAACAATAGAACAAGGCATGGGTACTTTATTTTATCGTGTTCTTTTGTGTTCATATTCATCATCATGACCATTGTTCTTGCTCTCTTTGGGTATTGAGGAAAACAATTATGAATATGAATAATGGGAAATCACCTGGTCTGGATGTGTTTCCAACTGAGTATAAATATTTTTTCAAAGTTTTATCATTTTTATAATTGTATATGTGAACTGGGTTACCTTTTTAATCATTAAATGGATTCTCTGTGCCCTTTTGACAATTAGAAGTCTGATATTACAAAACCCATACATTTATGGGTATGAGAGTAAATGCTCGTATCCATTAATGCAATGGATTAGAAGCCTAATGATGTTTTCAACAGTAGAACACCTCTTGCAAATAGATATATGGATACTGAATCTTCATGCATAAGTTCATGCATAGTTCTTCAAAAGCTGTATTTAAAACTGATATATTTTAATCTATCTAGCTATATTTTTCCTCTTTATTTTGTTTTGTTTTGTTGAAGGTTTAAAATTTAAATAATTTTAAAAGTAATTGAATTTAATAACATTTCTGCTCTGAACTATATGACAATTAAAGTCCTTCAGTTTATTGTAGTGTATTATAAAGCTAATTTATAGTTGGTGGTTGAACTGTGGATGAGGTAACTAACATATATCTGCTTTAACCTTATTTTTGTTCTGATATTATTCAAGCACCAAGAGTTATAGTCTGCATACATTATTATTCACAAAGGAAGATTTCACATCATTAAAGTTTGACTTGGGGTTGAATAAAATTGCTATCATAAGAAGAAGGTAATGACACAATAAGGTGATGCTTGGTATTTATTAGTCCTAGCAGATGTCAGGAAGTAAACAAAATACATATCCAAATGTCACCAGTAGATTCTTAAAAGAATATATTTCGTTTTCCTTATGGCTGGTTAAAAGACACGAAAAAGGCCAAAGAAGAAATTAATTTTTCTCCTTCCAATATCTTCCTGTAATGAAAATAACTAAATATATGGTCAGTGGTTCTCTGTTAAAAATTAAAATGTATTGAAGGCCAGACTTGATTCCTTTCTGCAATTCCAGGCATGTTATAAATAAATAAATAAATAAATAAATAAATAAATAAATAAATAAATAAATAAGAAAAATGGGGAAATCAAGCTTAGATAAGCTTGAAGACTGGAAGAACAAGTCAGCTGTGTGATTTCAGCTACTGGATCACACATCTGGAGTAGATGGTTTTTAAGCAGGAAAAAAACCCCGTAAAATCAGATTGTCCAATGGGAAATGCCCAGTAGGTAGATGGTTACATGGTGAGCTGAGAAATCATGCACAACAGCTATTTAAATTGGGATATGAAGATAAGATATGATGCAGGTCTTTGCTTTGAAAATTTCAGCTTTGGAGCCACCCCCCAACTGAGTAAATGAAGATGAGTTTAAATCACATTTGACTTATCAAGGAGTAGGCAGTGAGCAAAAAGTATGAAAACAGGCAAAAAGTGAAGCTGAAGTAGCTTTCTGGTGGGTGGTTGACCCACAGCAAATATTGTTAAAATACATATGGACACATTTTGTATCAATGATTAATGCCTTTCTCATTTACATGTGCTTTGAACATACAACAACTAATGTCTGGTACTGAAAATTCAGTTCACAGGTTGATTTGTGCAGGTCTTGGATAGAAGAAGCAGTTGGATTGGTGGCCACACATGGCAGAAGAGGCACCATTGCACAGGCCAGCCACAGGAATTAATCAGAAATTTGATTTAGAAAATTGTACTTTAACTAGAGCTCAGCTTCCTGGAAAGGGATTTCTCAGATGACACCTGACATTTCTTCTTGCAGTGTAGCAGTAAATTCTGATGTCCCCATCATGACAGTCCACATAACTGAAAAAAATCCCAGAATCCAGGAATCCAAGGAATGTTACAATTTTGTCAGTGTAATCTGGTAGCAAAAGGAAAAGCCTGCAGCTCTTGGGAAGTATTCAGACAAGACAATAACTCAGAGTCTAGGATTGAGTGTAGGTTGTTCTTGAACTATGGGGTGTTGTTGAAATGTGGATTGTTGTATTTTTGCCTGAACACATACATGCTGACAAGAATGGCTTCTTAACCAAGAACAATCCATAAAGAGAACTGATGGGTTTTTTTAGGGTCATGAAGCATGGTGATTCTCCATGGTATATTATCTTGGCTGGGTTCAAACAACACCATCTCAACAAAAGCCCTCCATTCAAAAGCAATTCACACACAACCCATTCACAGTCCTTGAGTGTGGATTGGCATGTTGTCTAAACTCAGATCACATAAAGAAAGCAAGAACACTAAGCTTAGAGCTCTGGAAACAGTGTTCTAGGAGCTTTAGGAACAAAGATCCCACCATGAAACCAAATGGTGGGCCACTTTGTGTCAAAATGGTAATGATGTTAATCTTCATCTGTTTGCAGCCTGTGTATGTGTGTAAAGGAACTATATTTCAAAAAAATATAGTTCCCACTGCATATAGTTCCCATCCTGTGAGTTCCCACTGCAACCAGGGCCTGGTACATCTTCAGATTCATCCAGCTGAATCAACCTGCCAGCCACATTTTGCGCCAGAGACAATCTGCTTCCAGGCTCACATAACAGACAGTAAAATCCCATCCACTCTCCTGCCTTCATTAGCCACAGTCCATAGCTTGTGGACGATTTTGAGTTTCCCAAGTCATGTGCAGACCCTCTTCATAGCACTCTAGCTTTGTTTAAATAAATAAATATGCTTTGCCTACCCCTCCACATGCTCCGCTCACGACAAGCTCAGCTTGATGTTCCAATCTGTTGTTAAGCACCAGATGTTTCATGTGAAAGTCTGAGTGAATATAGAATAATCTGCCCAGGAGAAAAGATTAACATATCCTGCAGCAAGAAATACTGCATTAAAAGTAAATGCTATATTCATACTCCTGCAGCAGTTCTCAAGGATTTGATTATACTGTTGCTGCATCAGGAACAGGAAGATATACAAACATAGTCAGAAGGGGCCTCCCAGGCCATCTAGTCTGACCTCCGGCACCAGCCGACTCCGCTCACGACATGCCCACCATGTGGACATCCAGTCAACCCTTGAACACCCGCACCGATGGGGCCTCAGCTACCTCTCATGGAAGCCCATTCCACACCCTCGGGGTCCTGACTGTCAGGAAGTGCTTCCTGGCATCCAAATGGAACCTTGGCTCCCTGAGCTTTGCTCCATTGGAGCACGTCCTGCCTTCCTCTGCAGGGGAGAACAGGTCTCTACCCATCTCCATGTGACATGCCCTCACATACCTGTATGTCGCCAACATATCCCCTCTGAGACTCCTCTTCTCCAGGCTGAAGAGAACCAGTTCCTTCAGTCTCGACTCATACGGCATCCCCTGCAAGCCGGCCACCAATCTTATGGCCCTGCACAGCACTGACTCCAACCTGGCTATATCCTTTCTGTAATGAGGGGCCCAAAACTGAACACAATACTCCAATTGCGGGCACACCAGAGTCATGTACAGTGGTAGTAATACCTCTCTTGATCTAGAAGCCACACTTCTGGCTATGCAACCAAGGGTGGCATTCACCCTCTTGACCACCGCATCATACTGCTGACTCATGCTTAGCCTGCAGTCAACCACTACCCCGAGGTCCCTTTCACAAGTGCTGCTCTCCAGCCACTTGTCACCTAACCTGTACTTATGACAGCTATTCCTATGCCCCAAGTGCAAGACCTTGCACTTATCCACATTGAACGCCATCCTGTTGTCTCCTGCCCACTTCCATAGTCTGTCCAGATCCTTTTGGATCTGGAGTACCTGCTCCTCAGTTGTGGCCACTGCTCCAGTTTTAGTGTCGTCTGCGAATTTGATCAGCAGACTATTCACCCCTTCTTCCATGTCATTAATGAAAAGATTAAACAGGATCAGCCCCAGGACAGAGCCCTGAGGGACCCCACTTGTCACTGGCCGCCATCCCGATGATTCCCCACTAATGGTTACCTTCTGCTTTTGGTCAGTCAACCATGCCCTAATCCACCAGTGCTTTGCTGTATCCCAAAACTCCTCAGTTTCTCCACCAGGATATCATGGGGCACTTTGTCAAAGGCCTTGCTGAAATCCAGGTATACCACATCCACTGCATCCCCTCCATCTAGTCATCTCGAAACCTTGTCATAGAATTCCATAAGGTTTGTCTGGCAGGACCTGTTTTTGCAGAAGCTGTGTTGTGTGGCTGTCAGCCTCCCTTCCCTATCTAACATCACTAGATCTCTCTCTATTATGAGCCTTTCCATTGTTTTTCCTACAATGGACGTAGGGCTAACCGGTCTATAATTCCCCATGTCCTTTCTACTACCCTTTTTGAAAATTGGGACCACTAATGCCACCCTCCAGTCCTCTGGAACTTCACCCGTTCTCCACGAGGTCTTAAAAATGGAGGCCAGCGGGCGTGAGAAAACCCCTGCCAACTCTCTAAGTACTCTCGGGTGTAACCGTCTGGGCCTGGTACCTTTGTAATGTCCAATGCTCTGAGGAGCCCCTCGACTTCAAGGGGGGTGACTCTATTCGGTGCCCCTAAGTCCCCAGCCTCATCTAATCTCCTATGCGGATATCCCCCATCCTGCTTTGGGGAGAACACAGAGGCAAATAGTCATTTATCATCTCTGCCTGTTCCCTCCTTTAAGTCACTGGATCTCCTTCCTCCTTATTTAGTGGTCCCACCACTTTTCCTTTTTACATGCTGAAAGAAGCCCTTTTTGTTGCTCTTGATATACTTGGCAAGTCTCAGCTCGTAGTCAGCCTTAGCCTTACGAAGAATCCTTCTGCAACAGGCTTCCTCCTCCTCCCGATATACCCTTTTGTCTATTTCCCCCAGTACCCATTTCCCACGGAGGTTCCTCTTTCGTCTAATCCCTCTAACCACCTCCTTTCGCATCCATGATGGTACTCTCCTCCGCCTCCCCACCTTACTGACTAGAGGTATTGTCAAGGCTTGCACCTCCAAAACCTCCCTTTTGAGTGCTATCCATCCCTCCTCAACTTGCTTACCTTCCAGTAACCTATCCCAGGAGACTTTGCCCAGTCTGGCCTTCAGTTGGCCAAAGTTGGTCCTCTTGAAGTCCCAGCTTCTAGTGCTCGACCTGCTGCACGTCCCCAGTCCCCTGATCTCAAAGCAAGGGATGGAGTGATCACTCGCATCCAGAGCTCCCCTAATCTGTCCTTCATCTACCAGCTCCTCCCTATTGGTCAAGACCAAGTCAAGGATGTTTCCCCCCCTCGTCACCTCTCGGACCCTCTGTGTGAAAAACGCTCCCTCAATAGCTTCTAGGAAGCGACGTGACCTGGCTGTCAGCGCCGAGTGAGTCTCCCAAGTAATATCCGGGAGAGTGAAATCTCCCAGAATTACTGTGTCTCCCCCGAGATATCCTTAGAATCTGGCCTGTCAGGACATCATCCAGGGTCTCAAGTTGACCTGGAGGGCGATAACATACCCCCACTGTCAGGTCTCTTTCCCTGTCAACACCCCTAAGTTTCACCCAGACTGCCTCTACCAAATCCCCATCTGTGCTGCATTCTATCTCACTGCATCCTATCCCTTCCCTGACGTATAAAGCCATGCCCCCACCTCTCTTTCCCTTCCTGTCCTTTCTAAAAAGGTGATACCCTTCCATGTTCACATTCCAGACTTGCCTTTCATCCCACCAAGTTTCTGTGATTCCCTCCAGACCATACCCTCCTATTCCCAGGAGAGCTTCAAGCTCTTCCTGCTTATTACCCATGCTCCTAGCATTGGTGTACATGCACCTCAGCTCCTTCCCACCGCTTCCCTTCCTTGGAGTTCCCAGTCTCCTCCTTCCTCCCATCCCCCCTGATACCTGTCTCCTCTCTGTAGGAGTCCTGTCAGTCCCTGCAGTACCTCTAAAACCCTGCTCCCAGAGCCCTGATCCTTCCCCCACATTTGTCCAGTGCAGACACATTACTGGGGGGGCTGAACCGCCCCCCCCCCGGCTCAGTTTAAAGTCTTCCGGACGAAGCTCGCTAGAGCATTTCCAAAGGACCTTTTCCCCATCCCCGTGAGGTGTAACCCATCCCTTGCCAGAAGTCCATTGGCAAGAAAACGAGTGCCGTGGTCGAGGAACCCGAAGTGTTCCTTCTGGCACCACACCCTAAGCCAGTCGTTCACTTCGCAGGCCCTCCTGTCCCTTCCTGGCCCAAATCCCCGGACAGGTAAGATTGACGAGAAGGCCACTTGGGCCTTCAGCTCCCTGAGTTTCTTCCCCAAGGCCTCAAAGTCCCTGGTGGTCCCAATCACACCCTGCCTGGCCACATCGTTTGTTATCATTAATAAGTATTCATAGCAGACTTGGGCATCAGTCACAGTGTTTCTTCCCTTTTCTCTTTGACAGCAGTATTTCTCTAATAATTAAATTTAAAAGTTGGAGGTAGTGTATGGGACTCAGAAAGTTCCAGACACAGGGAAAAGGTGGACAATCAATATATAATTAGGAAAAAAAATCTTCCTGAAAACAGTGGCCTTATCCTGGGACACCAGAGATGAAGGAAAACTAGCTTTGACCTCTGCCACCAGCCAGGAGAAAAGGGCCACCAAGAAATCCTTTCTCTTGCCCCAGAAAGACTCTCATTGCAAGAGAGGAATAACTTATCCCCATCTTGGGGAAAGAGAAAACTAAAAGAAAGGAAGAGAAATGGAGCTGCCAAAAGATGTAACTGTACAGTTTATTTCTTGCTGAGTAGGTGCATCTCAGGTTCTCATTAGAGTTTGAGTTACATAATTCCTTTTATTACATCCAAGTTCCTTTGTAGGTCATGCCGCCCATGCAAGAATTTTCTTTCAGATATACTGTTACAAGCCCAAAAAACTGTCATGACACAAAATGCAAACATTACACATTCCCCATCTATTAATGGCATTCTCTGAACCTAAAGAGTGGTTTTAGAGTTTAGTCTAGAAAGACTGTCACAGACAGACTGGGATTAGCAGTACCCTTGTTGAATTCAGTTAACACCATTAAGGACTTCAAAGGTAAGCATCAACACTTTTAACTGGGCTCCAAAATAAATAAGCAGCCAGTGCAGCTCCAACGTAATTGGTAAGATAGGATTCCATGTGGCCACCACATTCTAAAATACTTAGAGTTTGTAAGTCAAATTCAAGGCCACCCCTAGGCTATTCCCATTAGGATAGCCTTACTGGTATGTTATGGAACATAAACCACTTTGGCCAGGCTATCCCTGTTGAGAATTAGTTATTGTATCAGATGATGCAATTGGGCCACACTCCCTCAAAGAAAGACAACAAAGAACATTTCATTATCAAACACACACATGAAACCAAAAATGGTTATCGAGGTTATCACTGTGACAGGCTTTTCTGGAAGGTCTCCTGGGTTAGTTATCTAACTTTCTTCCCCAGTGTCCAGAAGCTGCTGTAAAATGAAAAGTACATAAGCTGAGCCTTGTTTTTATATCAATTCTTGAAGAAAATCCAACTAGTAAAAATGAAACATAATGTACAATAATGTACTTGGAGTGTTGCTTGTTCTCTTTTAATTGTGCACATCACTTAGGGGAAGATCATACCCTTAGATCAAGCAGCATAAAATAATTGTATTTTTTCCCATTGAAATCTACATTTAAAAAAAAAGTTCATTGGTCCAGAAGAGACTTGACTGAAACAATACATTCACTGAAACAAGAAGAGGACGACACATTCAAAGTAATTTTGAGGAAACTGTGAATGCTGTATCCAGACCAAAAGGGGGCAGGGGGAATGCCCACTTCACAATTAAGTTTCTAATAGAGTAGAAAATAACAGAAAAAAACTGTAGAAGTTCATAGTCCATAGGCATATGCCATAAATAATTTTATCTACACACGTTTTATTTGTGTTCTCCTGAAGATGTATGCACATATCAGAAACCTTGTGTTAAGAACATAAGTGAATGCCTCTTCATTTATTTTTTGTTCTATGAATTCAAAATGTCAAAATGAAAAGCTATCTGATCTCAAAGGACCAATAAAAATATACTGAAACAGATGCATTGGCTTCTTTGAGGATGCCTAGTTGAAAGTTTAGATCTTATCACTGCAACTCTCAGAAACGCTACTTTGTCTTGTACTCTGACTCATGATCAATCCATATCCCATATGAAAAACCCATTAATACTTGTTCCTGAATTTTAGTTAAAACTATATTTTCTTATTAAGGGATTTGGCCCTGGGACTGCTCTTTAAATCAAAAGCTGTGGTGATGTATGCTTAGCAAGATGTGGTTAAGAATAAATCTATAAAAGCGTTGTCTGGATATATTACATAGTTGGCACATTTTCTCAGCCTCATACTTCATAAACTGACTCAGAGCTCTTCCATTCTGCAGAACCTTGCAGAATATTTATTTCTTTGTGCACAACAACTACATTCGGATGAACCCAGTAAAATGGTTAGCAATTTTGGAACAAGGCAGGATATTAAGGAATGGTTTGAGCATGATCTGAGATGGTTAGCCATAGAAACAGGACACTATTGTGAAAGGAAGACTTTCAGGTTTGTTTGGCAGCTCACACAAAGGAAAGTGTTAAAAAACTGTATGTGTGGCCAAAAAGTTAATTAATGTTGGCTTATTAAACTGGTAGCATCCAAACTTTCCCAAAATTACAGCTTCCCAAAACTTTCTAGTGTTCCATTGGCCTATAAGAAAGCACTGAAGAATTAGTATTAGTATTAATGTGTCATACAAAGAATCCTGTGCTGTTCTGGCCAAGGAGAAGAGTGTATGCAGAAGGGATCCTGGGGGTGGCCTACTAGAGTAGTAGGAGTCCTAGATCTTTCACCTGTCCATGGGCACTTGCTGAAATAAAGGTACAGGAGACCTGAAGATCTCTGTTGAATCTGATCCTCCTGGATCAGCTGCCTTTTCCTCACATATGCATTATCTCTTGAATTGTTCTGTTTCATCCTTTTTTCCTGAAATCAAATATCCCTCTCCCCTACAAATAAGGGAATTCTTGGGAGACCGTTTCCTTTAAAGATACAGACACATGTAAATTAGCATTTGCAAAACTGTTTTGTGGTTGTTCTGTGGGCTTGAGTCCTAGATCTTTTCAAGACCCTGCATCAACCCTGAATAGCTCTTTAGAAATAACTGCAGTTAAGTCATTTGCACGATTCAATATACAGAGTGGGCAACACTGTGCACTAAATAAAAGAAGTTGATCTTGTTTTAAGCAACTATGCAGATTAAAGTTTCTGTTAGGTTGCAATTTATGTCCAGGGACGACAAAACTACCACAATGCAAAGGTGTCTATTAATACGAAGAGTCCCTTTCCCACAGTCTCTCCATCTCTTTCTCTCTCTTAAAAAACTTTGGTGGATCATCACAACTCATCCCCAGATTATCACAACCCCACATTCACTCTCACACAGACAGAGGTGCCCTTGCCCACATGCACCATTCAAGCTGCTAAGGCAGGGATAGAGTAGTTGTTCTGTCCATGCTCAGGCAGTTCACATCTTCACTGCACAAAGCCCATTTTTCATAGATCTATGCTTGTGAGGCTATTGCCTGGTCAGTGATCTGCATCAGTGATACAGTTCATATAACATTTCTGTGTCCCAAGATGGGGACTTGTAAACATAAGTGGGTGTCAGTTAACAGCAGGTCTTGGAGGCATGGTTAGATCCCCCCCCCCCCCACCTAACGCCAGCTGTAAGGGAAGCATTTGAGCTGCACCTCCCTATATGCACAGAATTAGAACTTTCTTCCTCTCTAATGAGAATATTTCCTGATGCTTAATGACAAGTTCTGGTTCAAACTTAGAGGTGTATTTGCCTTTGCAATAATTAATGAATAGCTTTCACTAGATACACATGGAAACATGACAAAAAGCTGATAACTTTTTTGTTTTTAATTGCAATTCACTTAGATGCTATAATGTTCCAATACTTTTCCGCTGGCATTAGAAGTGTATGTTTTCAACCCCCATTCCACAAAGCAGAAGTTTAAACTAATTTGTTAGATGTTGTGGGCAGAAGTATTTATCCTTTGAAACAATCTGTAGCTATAAAGTTGACTGTTGAATAATATTAACCAAGTTATAAACATCAATTAAATTTAAATCTATATTCCTATATCATTCAAATATCAATCTTTTGAATTTATCAGTGGAAGTGTTAACGTTCATTTATTCAATAATACATGAATATTTATGATAAGAAGTGACTGTGTTATTATTCATGCATTACTATAGTAACACACTAGAACTTAAAGAACAAAGTCTCTTGTAGAACTTTAACAACTAAGAACGGTATTATGGAGGGTCAGACTGTAAAAAAGAGGTGCAGATAGTGGAAAGGGTTCTGGGGGAAAGGGGACTCATCCATGCATGGGAGAATGAAGAGCAGATCACCATTAGCAGTGGGAGAAGTGGGAGAAGTTTTCAGACTTGCCCACATGAGGATGATGACCGCTCTCCCCAGTGCAAATGATACACAGTGCCTCTGGTATGATAGGAATGGCAGTTCCATACCTGTCTTGCAGTGAGCTTCATAGCCTAATGGGCACGAGAACCCTAAGCGAAATCTCAGACCAACCACTACAAAGCTCTAGAGAGAAGCATCTTGAGAAATGCCCCTAATCCAGTGCCTGGAAAAAAACACCAGATGTATTGAATGTATGTTTTTTACACTCATGTCCTGCCTGTGCATTGCCTGTGGCCAGCTCGTTGACCAGGAGTGCTCTAGCCCTGCACGTGTTACTTCTGCAGTAGTCTCAAGAGGAAAGCTTCATGGAAACATCAAGGCTCTCCGAACAAGCCAAACTCCTGGCTTCTCTGCAGAACTTCCATACAATCAGGAGCATCTTTGCTTTAGACAATTACCATTCACAGCTGCAGAGCAATGAAAATGTGTGAAGTGGGGGTGCTACTAAAGCGCTTCTTTTGCTTGTCTGTTCAATTTATGCAGGTCCTAAATGCCTAAATAAGACTTTTCCATCAGTCGCTTCCTCCATCCATCTGCCTTCATCTATCTGATCTGCAAGCTCTGGATTCCAATATATTATTATTTACTGATGTATCTCTCCATTTATAGCTTATTTACACTTGTTCTTTGCATATGAAGTGCTTGGGGGTTACATAGGATAAGGCAATGTTTACATAAATATATAGGGATTGTTACTGAAGTTTTACAAGTTTTCAAGAATAGAACAAATTGTGCTAAGCAAAAACGTATTGGATTAAAATACACAAATAGCTTGAGGAAATGTTACAAAAACCTTTAACATTTAAACCTGAAGTTTTCTTATTAGGCATTGTACCTGATGATCTTAGTAAACAAGCAATGTATTTGACTCTACATGCAGTGAAGATTGCATTTGCCCAACACTGGAAGAGTAAAGAACCACCTTCCGATGAACTGATTCTAAAAAAGATCTTGGACTGTGCGGAAATGGATAGACTGACTTTGTCACTGAGGGAGAAAGAAGATACAGACTTCTATCAAACCTGGGATTCTTTTTATTATTGGCTAGAGAAATGGGAGTATGCATAGCCTTAAATATGTTTATAGTTCAACATAAAAAGAAAAAATGTGGGGGGCTGACCCAGTAGGTCTGATGTTTTTGATGATTGATGCTTCTTAGTTTCTTTTTGTTAGGTATATTAAGAATAAAACTTATTCACACACAAAAAAAGAATAGAACAAATTAAGCATTTACTGCTTTCCCCATTTGTATGGCTTGGTGTTCAGCAATCCTACCAAAGTTTTTTGAAGTGAGTTTTGGACTGCATTTCCCTTCTCTATTAGTATGGCAATGATCTAAATGCTTTTGGCACAGGTTAAACATCACACAAGTAGATTAGTTGTTTCTGCTTCTGATCATTTGAGTAGTCTCATTAAGAGAAAGCCAAAATACCCAAATGAAAAAGTAATGTTGGTGCAGGTTCATGGAAATACATACTATTTTCTCCTAAGCTTTATTTAGTAGCTTTTATTTCTTCAGCCTTCAGTGTTTAAGAAAAGGTCTTCTGAAAACATGTTCTTCTTAGAAAGTTGAACATTATATTACTCCTCCTTATTATTGCCCAGTCCAATTTTCTTGTCAAATTAAAAGATAAATTTCCCTTGAAGAACTCAAATTCCATTTTCCCTAACTATCATGTAAAGAATACAAGTCATTCTTCTCAAACAGTTTCTGGAAAGCACATTAACTTTAATTAAGCTATGATTTAGCCTTACGACCATCCTATAATACCTTTGAAAGAGATAATGTTTTGAACACATTTTGCACAGGGATTGATTATTTTACACTATGACATTCTGCAATATTCACACTAATTCCAGCAAATATGCATCTATTTCACAAATGCAACCAGTGATGTTGCTAACAGAAGTAAAATAGAAATAAAAACTGGGGGAACATGGTATTAAATGAACTCCTAAAAGAAATCAAAAACATGAAAACACAGAAGATTAGCCATTTGAACATGATGTCATGTCGATTCCTGGATGGAAAAGCTCAAGCAAAACAACTCATGTATTAGCAATCCCTAGACTGGGTTATTGCAAGGCATTCTACATGGAACTGCTTTTAAGATCTGTTCAGGTGCTGCAGCTAGTGCAAAATACTTGTGTGTTTAGTAAAATATCTTGCCATGGTCTTATTTCACCAGTGATGACAGGATTGCACTGGCTGTCCGCTCAATGCCAATTTTGTTGATGGATAAGACCCTGAAATATTTGGAAAAAGGAATTCCAAGAAAGCACCTCATACTGTATAAACCAGCCATTCACCAAGAGCATCAAAGGAGGCTTTCCCCATTGTACCAGATTATATTCAGACAGCATGAGAAGCCATTTTTTAATCATTGTTGATCATTATATTGTCGGAATCCATCCATTCACCATGGTGTTTCGTCTTTAGAAAACAGTTTGTTCTATGATTTCTCCATACCGCCATGGCTTATTGTATTGTCTGAACCCAGGATTGTAGTTTCCACAATGCAGGTAGGCAAGTATCACAGCCCTGGAAAAAAAAGGCAAGGGCTCATTAGTCTTTCCCATTGATCCCATTGATCTTTCTGCAGCAGTACATAAATACCAAATGAGAGTTTTCTGGAAATGAATAACCCCTCCTTTTATCTGCCATAGAATGTAGTGATACAAGCCATCAACTGAAGACAGAGGAGAGGAGAGGAGAGGAGAGAGAAATCAAGGCTGGATTTTAGCAGTGCTCTGTTAGAAAAGGAAAGCAATTATATCTAATGATTTGAGATTACTTTGGTTTCTGGATTAACACAGAGAAACATAATTAAACTAGGAAAATAAATGTCATGGAAGTTGTAAAATAGCAAGAACCAAAGTAATGGTTTGGTCTATGGAAACAAAACTCCTACTAACTTTAATACAGATAATTACTCTCATTGTTAGGAACGAATGACTACCTTTCAAATCTGATCCCATCAAACTGGGAAAGGGCAAGGCAGGAAAAGAAGAGGTTGCTGCAGCAAGGCAGATGGGCAAAGGAGTGTCTCTTTTGTAGATAAAGTTGTCTGTTATTGTTTCAAATTATATGTTCTTGCAATAGCTCACCAAAGAGCAGAATGATGAATGGTCACTGTGCTATGACCGCTTGTGTGCCAACAAATTGCTATTAAAACCTGCTGTTGAGACTGCCTGGAGTAGAGTGGCTGTGGTCCCTTGTTTGAACATTAGAGGGTGCTTAAAATATAACTGGGGCTTTCATGAGCTGGCATTTTTGGTATGAAGGGTTTTTGGGGCATACAACACATTTGCAAAAAACACAAGGAGGGAGGAAGGGAGATTCCATTTCTTAGTATATATCTAATCAGCTTTGTCTTTGTGATGACATCACAAAATTAAATTTGACTGAATTGGTGAGAATACATTTTTTTCTGAATGGGAAGACAATAGTTACCTTATTTTGTAGCTCCCTGAATTAGGGAGAAATGCATTTCTTCAAGAAATAAATACAAACTAAGTATAAAAGTCATAATGCAGTCATCCTTTAATATTCACATTTATTAACATTTATTAAAAACGAGCCCTTTAAATTCCTTTCAGTATCCACATCTGCATCTAGTTTTCTTTACCTTCCCATTTTTGTATGAATACTTTTAATATTTTTATCTTTGATTCTGAGACGGGCATTCTGATATTAGAAGGAGAGATAGAAAGTGTGGGGACTGCAGCCATACTACAGGAATCTGAAAGGATGGACTAATCTGAAAATTCTACCTGTCCTCTTGCATAACATACAGTTTGGTTCCAGAAAGGAAGCTATGTCAGAAGAACCTTACCAAAAAGATCCTGAAGATGTTTACCATGAAATTATAACAGAGTCATATTTTCCTCTAGGTGATCAGGCAGTGGGGAAAATTTGTCCAGGAGAAGGCAGGTGTGCATCCAAGGTCAGACACCAGTTTTTAGACCATATGCCATTTCTATGTTTTAACCTGCTGCTTCCCTATCTGTAATGGAAATAAAACAGATTATAAGCATAGATAATAAGGAAGGATGAACATGAGATGAACACACACACAAACACACCATTAAGTGCATAAAGTATGGCCATACAATACTTCGCTGGGACAAAAGGATGATCTGTATGTATCTGCATGATGATCAAGGAAGCATGGAGCTTCTGCCTACAAATGAGTGGCACTTTGAACTAGGAGGTACTAAGAGAGGAGACCACTGACTTAAACTTGTAGGCAGAACAGTATTTCTCCTCATATCACCCCTCCCTTACTCCTTTACTATTGTGTTCTTTAACCCAGGATGTATCGCAACAATAATAGTATTCTTGTCCATTTTATTCAATTGATAGATCTAAATACCTAAAGACAGTAATTTTGCTATCTCCATTAATTTAATAAACAGAATTTGGGCCATTTCCTGTTAATTAGAAGCACTCATTCAAAAGAAGATCTATGGTTATTTAACCACCTGAGTTTACTGCAGTGCTTCATTTTCTTTCCTGAGCTCCATCTTTATTTATTTATTTATTTATTTATTTTTCGATTTATATCCTGCCTTTTTCCTACAAAGGACTCAAGGCAGCTTACATCATTCTCCTCCTCCATCTGATCCCTACAACAACAACCCTGTGAGGTAGGTTGGGCTGAGAGTCTGTGACTGGCCCAAAGTCACCCAGTTGGCTCCACGGCCAAGCGGGGACTAGAACCCGGATCCTCTGAGTCCCAGTCCCATGCTCTTAACCACTACACCACACTGGCTCTCAATTATTTGGCCCCAAGATTAAAAGTAAGACTCTAGAATGGAAAGTGGGGAATGAAAGCAACTGGAACAGGCAATCATTGTGCATTGCAATGTTGAAAGGGCATCACTCTAACCATTATTACTCTAAACATCTGTTCAGATGTTTCATTTTCATAAGATGTTCAGGCTCCATATAATAAAAGATGGAGCATAGGTCTATCAGGTCATCCATCAAGATCATCTTCTCATTCTGCATATCAACCAGGGCATTCCAGCAGCTGGAACATCCCTCACAGCATTCCATAACCCTTCTGAATCCAGTAGTTTCTGAGAACAAACCATTCCTACCTTTCTCTTCTGCAGGTGCCATGAGACCCAGCATATCTAAATCTTACTAGGCAGTGAGCTGTCCTTTTAAACTCCAAATCACATGTATCCTGACTGAGCACATGCCCTGTTATGTTATTGAGTCAGGCCCACTATTGTTATGGATACCATGAAATCCTGAGCTGTTGCACATGAGAGAGCCTCAGTATGAACATTTAAATCCATCAACCCAATTGGCTTGGGGAAAATCAACACCACATCCACCAGTTGATGCAGGGTTCAAGAGATGGCTTAGCAGTAAGATGGATAGCACACCACTAGAATCCTAGTTTATTTCTTCAGTGCCCTCTGAATGATATTGATCTATGAAGGTCTGGTAGAATGTGAGGTGGTATTATCTCATGGCAGGGGACATACATATAGTATCTGTTGTATAACTTCAATGATGAATATATTCTAAGGCTTCACACCTAGTATTCATCCAGGTGCTCCCATTTCTATTTTATTATTATATCATTATTTCAAGAGTTGAAAATATATTCCATCTGCTTATAATAATCAGATATTAGACATTGCTCCCCTCACATATATTCCTTGCTCCTCCACCCACAGGCAGGGCCTCACCTGCCTTCTTGTATTTTAGCAATTATGATTAATGCGTACACATTTTTGGTCAGGAAAATGTCACATACCACCAATTAACCTGACAGTTTATCTGCTTGTTTCACTAGAACCGCAGCCTCCATCCTTCTTAAAATAGCTAGGCTAAGTTTAAACACTATAGAATGTTAAAAGAAGAATGTAAAAAGAAATCTGAATTAAAATGTCATGTTGAGCAGGCAGAACAAGAAAAAAGGCTTCTGGTTTTAATCTGTCCCAATTTACTCTGAACAGAATGTTCAAAATGCTATGTAACTGGGTGGTAAAACAATAGAATTCATTGTATCTATAAATTGAAAGTTTGTCTTCAGGAAATGGCTTACTGGGATAGTCTTAGATTTGGAGTGAGGTGGGTGGGTGTTCAGTGCTTAAAATAATGGCTTTGTCTCCACCTCTCTCACCCCTAGAAAATGCCTTTTTCTAAGTGATTGAAATACCACAAATCTTCCTTTTCCCAAATATGGTAAACATATGAAAAAGATTCTGCACATTTTAACACACAAGCAAGCTAAAAATATTTCACCTTCTTTTTCATTCTGCCACCAACTCAGCAATGTGTACGTGAAGAAGCATACCCCTGCTAGTCTCCAGATGCTGTTACAGAGTATTTAGAGTACTGGAGAATCTGCCAAGGCAACCAGATGACAACAATCAGCTCAGAAATGCAGCCAGGCATTAGATTTTGGTTCTAACATTACTAAAGTGAACCCAGTGCTATTGAGGGGTGCTTTAAACCCTGCAGTCAACAACCCTTGAATCACCCACTCTATATTTTCTGCATCACTTCACAAGGGATTAGGGAAAGAAAAGGTGACCCTAAAGTCATCCCCATAACAACAGAAGAGCTATACTTTTTCCAGGTTGTCTGGAAAACAAACCTGCAAAATCTTGAAGTAATTTTTCAATATAGAGGCCTAGGTAGCTGAGAAAGCTAGGTTTAGACTGAGGGATTCAGTATTCAGTCTAAAACACCTGAAAATAGTCTTCACACTGGTCCCAAGGTAAATTTTTTATTTATTATTGAGTTAATTACATTCAGCATTATTACATTTCTCTAGGCATTTTGTTCATCCCTCCTGTACGAACAAAACAGGGAGGCAACCCCTTTGTGGCTTTAGAAAGTACACTTAATTTAGTCTAGGTTTCAATCCCAGAGATGAGAAGTCGATGAGGTAAGTGACTTTATTCAGAGACTGCAATACCTTGAATGCCCCCTGCCCAACTGTCTGTAACTTATTAGTCCTAAGGGGCTTCACAATTATGAGCTGGGACTTTCTGTATAGTCAAAAGCTTGAATGCATCTATAATGGCATGTTGCTGCTGCTCTGACTCTTCCCTTTCATTTTCATCATGAGAATCCTGACCAAAACTCTACTTACCTTCTAAGTCTATAATATATGGAGTCATGCTGAATCCAACCATCAAGGGTGTTTTGGATATATTTCCTATTCTAAATAAAACCAACATACAGAAGAGAAAACAACACAACACAAAACAAAAGCTTCCCATTTCAACCTCCAATTTCAAAACAGCGTATCAGTATTTACTTTAGACAGTGTTCTCATTTGGACTTTCTGATAACGTTCTTTAAAAGTGTATCACATCACCTGTCAGCAAAATGATTATGGCTATAAGAAGGGGTGACTTTTCCTAACAGTAACTCTCTCTCTCTGCACACATGCACACAATCATCCCCAAAATTGTTAAAATAGGCTGCTACCAGCCAGCGTAATCTCCTGATGCATCCTAATAGGTCCAGTTTGGGGAATTTTAAGGCCTCTCAATGACTCCTCTTCAGCACAGCACTAGAAAAACAGTTGAAGGGGAGCACATTTGACTTATTTTCTAAAAGCCCAGAAGCCACTGAATTTAACAAAATGTCCTGAAATGTCCTTAAAACATAAAAGATGTCTCAATTTTCCATGTAAGGATGTTTTAACTGATAATCTCTTGTAAGTCTATCTAGCCAAATGTCCTGATATTTCTATAACTTTATGAGAAACAAGTAAGGAGAAAGCAAGAAAAGCAATGGAATACAAAGCAATAATAACCAAAACAGTATTCCAAATAAGAGTCAATAAGAAAATTTAACCCATTTCATGGTATGTTACCTACCCGGGTAAAGTCTTGAGTTAGCAAGAAAATAATCTGAAAGAAAGCATCATTAAGATATTGGTGATTCCAACACAGAAGACTGAAGATCAGGCCTCACATTTTTAGGTAAATCTGAGTCCAGTGAAAACTGGCTCTTTTGTGGAGATGGATTTTTAAAATTCATTTGTTCAAGAAGATTAATTTCTGATGCCAGTGGTCTAGTCAGCCAATCATAGCATTATGTCAAATCTAGATCCACCTCCCTAACAACACTGAACTCATTTACTCATGTTGCTTGTTTACTTGCATTTGACTTGCATAACAGCCCAATTCTGGCTCCAAGTTCATTTGGTTTAAGCTTAGGGTGGTGGCTTGGCCTGGCTTTGCTTTGGTAGAACTCTCTCTGTTCATAATAGCATAGCATCTGTGTTTCTCTGTATCTGCTGTTTGCGCGGGTGTGTGGAGGGGTGTCTCATACACAGTGCAAGCACATCATTCATATACACATTCATATTCAAATAAAATGTCATTCAGAATGAAGCAGGAGCCCAGCAAATTCATATTGCCACCAAGAAAGTTTCTGCAAAGTGAGGCAGAACAGACAAGACAAGGTTCCATCTATCAAAAATTCATCTACATGATTTGTTTTAAATTTGGCAAGCTTTTCCCCCCAAGAAGCAACCAGTACATCTTCAAATTCCTTCCATACATGCCTCGAAACAAAGCTATACATTTTTTATTTCCTCATTATAAAATGAAGCTTCAGGAACCAGAAGTGAAGCTCCACCTCAGATTCAAAGTGAAGTGTGTCTTGTCCAAATTGCCCAAAGGAATGTGACCCCATCTGAAGCACAAAAACAGATTCGGAAACAGTACCTTCCCCCCTGTATATCCCTATAATATTCATTTAAACTCTGGAGAATTTTACTTGGGTTTTTCCTCCAACTCATGACAAAAGTACTGTAATTTCTAGTATGTCACCCTCTTATAAATCCAGAATTCAAGGATGGGGGTGGCTTGTCTGTTGCAGATGGAAAGATTCATAGACAGAGAAATAATCCACTGCCCATATTCTTGTATTAGATTTTTCTGCTTCTAATTTATTCCTTCCTGTTGTAATATAAGCTTTACTATGCTATCAATCATTCACATGAAGTGTACAGAAAATCTATTTAACATAAGAGGCAGTAAGTCAAATGCAGGGCCATCCATCTGTAGTCACACTATATAGACTACAGTTTGGCAAGCGGCCTGCATCCCAAGAAATGCCAAATCAAAGAAAGTTGGACAGGCTGAACTTTGCAGTACCATGATGGTGCGCACCCCACTGGAATGCAAAGGATTTATTTCACTGTGTAATTTCAGGAGTTCAGTATTGCCATTTTGCAAGAGTTCCTGAGGTCAAAAGAATTTCAGGACTACACCCTGCCCTATCTATGCCTTATGCATTTTTAATTTGCTACCCTTAAAATTCATTTGCTGTAGCTATGTCAGGGATTTCTATGGTTCAGGATAGTACTTTTTGGACTTAAGATATCCTGTGATTGTCTTGATCCAGGGCTGATGAGCAGAATTTTGCTCCAGACAAGTTATATAATAATAACGTGTTTTTGGTTTGACTTGGCTATTCTGCTGCTACCAATTACAATATGTCCACCATACTCTATGCACATTCCTTTACTAATTTCATCCATACACGCTTGTTTATGATAATAAAACCAGGCATTTTTGCAAGGGAGGATTCAAAAGCTAGTCCTGCACCTATCTGTAGCAATCTTTAGAAATTAGGTTGCAAATGTGAAATTGCTGAGAAATGAAACCATGAATTCCACCAAGCAGTATTCACTATTTATACACTTGGAACTGATATAAATTGTATTGCTTCTTTGAACTCCTTGAATAATGTGTTGCATAATCATTTTTGAGGGAGAATCCAGGACAGTGAGACCTCTGAGCATAACAACAGCACTCAGATGAATTAGGGCTTGCAACAAAATGTTTCAGTTTTGGATGTTCCTGTTCAGGGTTCAGGCCAGCCAGCCATGTCCTTCTCCAGGATATTTTATTTCATCTTCTCCCACCCACCCACCCCACCACTAACAGTTAATCAGCATTCCATGGCCATTGAGTATGCTTATGTAGTTTTTTTGTTCCCCCTGTATTCCAAACTTTCTCCAATTGATTGATTCTTCTACAAACCTTGGGATTTCCATGTAATTCCTGATACTTCCCTCTTGTGCATTGATGGTGTTGTATCTGCCTTATTATCTATACTTAGTGTTTCTGTTTATTCTAAGCATGCTTGGATTGTTTTGGTTTGCATCCATACTCAAGAGACCTTTGGCAGTGTCTGTTCATTTTTATTTTTTTTAAAGAAACCCCTCCCTTCAATTAAAATTCTTTTGGATGAAAAATAGGCATCACTAGTACTTAGTGGCTTATCCTGTGCATGGCTGTAAGAAAAAACTTACAACCTGGTCAAAACACTGTCCCAAGAATATTTATTGGTTATTTCTTTATTAGGATATTTTTATCCTGCCCTATATGAATTATCTCTGGATGGCTTACAGTGTGATAAATAGCCAATAAATACAATAGCAAGATAAAATATGACTGAGGATGAATAAAATCTGATTTAAAAAATTAACTTTAAAATATTGGGTAAATAAAAAGGTTTTATTAACTGTTAGAATAAGCTGTTTTCAAATAATGTAATTATAAATTGATCCCAAACAGGAGAACCTTGAACATCAAATTGTTTTGGGTTTACATCTATGGGAAACATTGCTTGTATTTTAGGGTGTGTTGCCACATCTGCATGAAATACCAAAGTCAGTGTGACTTGTATGTTTCTCATCATGCATATTGATACATCTGCAAAAGGATTAATTAAAAACCCTACAGAAACCATACTGACATGAAATGCTCTTTTGAGGATGCAATTCAGTGATGTGATAACTTCAGGTATCTCTTTAGAAATAACTGTGGTTAATTCATTTGCACATGATTCAATATACATAGTAGGCAGCACTCTGCACTAAAAAAAGTGGATCATGCAAATTAAAGATTCTCTTCTGTTGCACTGTATGTCAAGTGACAACAAAATTATCATGATGCAAAGGTGTCTTTATCTGCTGGCCTGTTAGATTTCAAAAAATACCTGCAGCTGTGAGTTTTCCAACACAAAAGGTAAAACAGTGATTCAGACTGCAGCTGCTGGCATTTAAAACAGCTTTGAATAAGGCAAACTGTGCCATGATTAGAAGACAAAAGTTGTAATTCTCAGTGCTGTCACATCAATTTGACATTATCCTCAGCAATGTGCTTCCTTAGCCCTGTGTTTAGCTGCCAGGGGTTTATTGTAGATTAGGCTCAAATGGTATGTAATTGGTTTAGAAACAATGCATGGGTTGGGAATACAGCATCACAGATGAAATGTGATTTTCCATCAAAGAAAACGAAGAAATCTGTGCGTCACATTTGCATTATCTGGATGTTAATTATGTAGTATCCCCTAACTATTTCTGATGTTTCTGTGCAAGTTATGCTTAGTCATAGTTGTCTTCTGTAATTATGAATTGTTTGTATATGTCATTTTCTACCAATGATTCCTAGCTTAACAAAAAAAAAACCAGAAAACAATTAAAAATTAATAAGAGCTGAATAAAAGTAAAAACTGCTAAAAAAAAACAACAAACAGGAATAAAACTTGCAATCTGAAACACAAGAGAATAAAATCATCTTTACATGGCCCCTAGAAGACAGCTAAGTTAGCACCAGTCAAGAAACCCTGGGGAAAGCATTCCAGAACTGGGTGCCACAACCAAAAATATCCTAACTTAAGAATCCTTAAGAAAGTGGCACTCAGAGGGAGACTTTTTAGTAAACTCATATAGGACTGGAAGAACGGGGAAACCTGAAATACAATTTCAAAGCTAGAATTCAAATGGAAATTCAAATTTAGAATAAATTTTAAATCTGGATATCATTTTTTTGGATTTAGTGAAGTATGGATGTATCACTACTAAACATTTACAAAAGCTGATACCAATATCTGCTTTGGCAGAGGATGATTGGGAGTCCAATGTATCAAGAAAGCACCAGGTTTTAAACCCTTGTGAAAGCAGTAGAGGCATATGTCTTCTAGATTCTGTGTTTACATTCCTAATTTGTATGCAATCTAGGGAATTCTATCCATGGAATTTCTACAGAAGAGTCATGTAGAAACGTTCATAATGGATGAATAAATAGCACTCCATAGAAAGTGGCATAATATGGGAGAAGACAGCCCTACTATTTTGAGAGATAGTACTATGAATGTTGACAAGAAGCTTGGAGCCAGGATATCTGAGGTAACACCTGTCTCCATATATCCCTACCCAATCACTAAGATCTTTGACCAAGGTCCTTCTCTGAGACCTGTTGTAACCCGCGGTGTTACAGATAAGACCAGAGACTGGATGGTAAAATAAAGAGGAGGTTTATTCCTGCGGCAGGGACCACATTCATAGAGGAATGCGGCCCCGAATGGAGTTGGAATGAGGTTTTTATAGCTTCACAGTGAGTTTTGGTAAATGGGAAACAATACAATCAGTTTTTGACAGAAATCAGAACAATGGCGACAATGGGGAGTTACAGAATCACATAGCAGCAGTTAAGCAAGCGATATACAAAAGCAGATTTGGTTAGCAGTAAGTTTTATCTTTTAATTTACACCTTCTAAGCAATCTTTGTCCATTATGTTGTAGGTAAGCTCTTTCCACTTTCTGAGGGGAATTCTCTGAGGCAGTTACTAGACATTTGAATGGGCTAGAGCTTAGGAGAGCTAAGCCTATCATGCATACCCTGAGACAGTTTGATTATTCTAGTGTTTGGCCATGTCATGCCTATCTGGAGCCTAGAGGAGTCATGCCTATCCTGAATGCCCTGAGAAAGCTGATAGATATTTCTATTATGTCAGGATCCTGGGGAGTCAGGCATAACAAGACCTACCTCCAATGAAGTGAGGGAAGAAATGACTATGAGAAGGGCCTTTCTGGTACTCCATTTATGGAATATGCTTCTCAAGGAGACATGCCTGGCACAATCACCACTTTCCTTCTGGAGCCGGATAGACTGTCCTATTAAACAGGTGTTTTAGTGGCTGATGTTAACATTGTTTTAATGTTATTGCTGCATGCCTGGTTGTGACCCTTTTTGCCTGATTGCCAGATTTGCACAGTTTTAATGGATTTTATTCTTTTAATTGCAATTTTTATTGTTCTTTTTACTATTTTTATTTGTCATTTTTAATTGTTCTTATTGCAAGCTGCCCAGAGAGCCCTTATAAAAGGGCTTATAAAAATAAAAAATAAATAAGCTATATAAGAATATCTTTCAAACCTAATTTAATTAAAATAGTAGTTAACTTTGTTTTCAGGGAACAGGAAACATCAATTTTCTAACATCAATTAGAAAAAAGATGCATTTGTAATTAATATGTCTTAAATTAGCTTCCTGTCTTTACTAAATTTTCACTTTCTTTTGTATCTCCAAATTATGGTGAACATTTTAATTATATCTTGCTTTGCTTTTGGATACAGACCAGTTACATTTTCCTTCTCCAGTTGGATAATTACAGCACCATTGTTTGTAACACAGTAGCAAACTGCTATTTGAATTCTGTGAATAATGCAGCCCTGCTGCATTAGACTAAATTTACTGTCTCATCCAACATCTTCTTTCCCATCAGATTCCCCAAGGAGGATAGAGGCCAACAATAGGCACTCCAACAAAGTCTGCATATCCAGTTACCTATGTCAAATCCTCAAAGAGGGAACTACACCCTCCATGTGCCTTTAGCCAGCTCACAGCATGCTCTCTCATTCTCATGCTTTCTCTCTCTCCCACGCACACACTCTTCTTCATATGCACAAACACACACTTCTTCCCAACCCTCTATTTTTTCCAAGCTGTGACATTTCCACACTCACTTAAATGGAGAGATTCTCAGCTATCTTTCAGCTATTAACTTCCATCTGCTGACCATTCTGGCATATTATCCAGAAATCTGCCTAACAAAGGAACAGCATGATAATAATTTCAATTGTATTCAGTGGCATTACTCCACTAGGCCAAGCCTTCTTCTATTTGCTGAAAAGTATTTTTCTTGTAGTTGTTCTTGTGCAAATATCAAATCCCATCCTTTGATTTTACTTCCATAAGGAATTATTGCATGAGGTTTTGGACAAGCCTTTATAATAACCATTCCACAAGCTATTGCAATACTTATTGCACAAGCCATTCCACCAGCTGCTTCCCATGTTATTGTGATTTCCTTGTGTCAGGTGTTGCTTATGGAACAACATGGCATTTATTGATTTGATTTGTAACCTGCCTTTGTACCAAAAAAGGCTCTAAAGATGGCTTACAAGCATTATTCACATTAAATAAAATGATAAAAATGTATTAGAATACTGTAAAATACAATTAAATGAAAGAATTATGGAATAAATCATTGTCATTATTGTTGCCATCCAAACAGCAAACCTAGCAGTCCCAATAGAACAGTCCTAGCCTGCCAGCAAGGGACAGAGAGAGAGAGAGAGAGACAGAGAGAGGACGAGAGAGAGAGAGGACACCTAGCCTTTCTTGGGAAAGAGTTCCACAGCCTGAAAGCAGCCACAAAAAACTACTCTCTCGAGTCTCTAAAAGTGGTGGTCTCAAAACAAGGTCCTCTCCAGAAGATCTAAACAACAATGCTACCTCATATATTTTTGCCTAATTTAACATTGGAAATAACCCTTTAACATAAACTCAGTGGAAAGACCATTACCTAGAGCAATGCTTGGCGAATTTTGCCCCCAGCTGCAGAATTCATTGATCACTGGACTTCAGATGGGGAGGGAGACGGTTCATAAACAGATTGTTAGAATAATTCTGCTCCAATCTATTAGAAAAGGGACTTCTTTTAAAAGCCTATTTGGTTATGGTCTTTTAATGGATTAAATGTATAAGAAATAAGGAAAGAGAAGATTAATTGAATGGATGAAATAAATATTAATTTTATTATGTATGACTTACTCCAGCAATTGCTCTGAAGAATTTTTTCAAATGAGAAGCAACAAATGTTTTCAATATATCTGTGCTCATCTGTGTTATATAAACATGCTGAGCTATAATTAACATTAGAATATTTGCTGAAGCAAGAAACAGGCCATTGGGGTTCATTATTTTATTTATTTGTTTATTTGGGATATTTCTAACCCATCCAATCACTATGCGTCTCTGGATGGCTTACAACATATTCAATAAATACAACAATATGAAAGTGTTGTAACTAAAGAGCCTCTTAATGCAGGTGGAGAGCACAAAAGTTCACTTGAAACTCAACATTAAGAAAACTAAGATCATGGCATCCAGTCCTTTCACTTCCTGGCAAATAGATGGGGAAGAAATGGAGGTAGTGACAGATTTTATTTTCCTGGGCTCCAAGATCACCACAGATGGGGACTGCAGCCAAGAAATTAAAAGATGCTTGCTCCTGGGGAGGAAAGCTATGGCAAATCTAGGCAGCATACTAAAAAGCAGGGTGATGTC
>NW_025335438.1:17920591-17937604 GCF_004798865.1 Varanus komodoensis | reverse complement strand
GAGAAGGAAGGACTCCCTGGAGAAGAGCCTAATGTTGGGAACAATAGATGGCAAAAGAAGAAGGGGACGGCAGAGAATGAGGTGGCTAGATGGAGTCACTGAAGCAGTTGGCGTGAGCTTAAGTGGACTCCGGGGGATGGTGGAGGACAGGAAGGCCTGGAGGAATGTTGTCCATGGTGTCGCAATGGATTGGACTAGACTTTGTGACTAACAACAACAAACAAACAAACAAACAAACAAATATCATAAATACCCCAAACAATAATAAAACTAATAACCTGCCACTGAAGTAAAAGATAATTAAAATCTATTAAACATTAAAATATTGGGTGAATGAAAAGCATATAATGATGGTGCCAGGTGGACCTCTCTAGGGAGCACATTCCATAGCTGGGGCACCACCACAAAGAAAGCCCTCTTCCAGGTATTCTATCTCCTAATCTCCTTCAAGGAGGGTTCCCAGAGCAGAGCCTCTGCTACAGATCTTAAGGGGGAGGGGGGCATGTAGGGAAAAAGACGTTCCTTTAGATATCCTGGTCCCAAGCCATTTAGGGCTTATAAAAAGGTAACGGTTTCCCCTTGACGTTACGTCCAGTCATGCCTGACTCTAGGGGGTGGTGCTCATCTCAGTTTCCTAGCCGAGGGGGCCAGCGTTTGTCCACAGACCGTCTCTGTGGTCATGTGGCCAGCATGACTAAACACCGAAGTGCACGGAACACTGTTACCTGTCCACCGAAGTGGTACCTTTTTATCTACTTGCATTTGCATGCTTTCGAACTGCAAGGTTGGCAGGAGCTGGGACGGAGCAACGGGAACTCACTCAGTTGTGCAGATTCGAACTGGCGACCTTTCGATCAACCAGCCCAGCAGCACAGCGGTTTTAACCACTGCGCCACCTGCAGTTCCCTAGGGCTTATAGGTCACCTTAAATTGGGCCCAGACTTCGATGGGAAGCCAGTGAAGCTGATGGAGAACCAGAGTTATATGAGAGGAATGACCGGTTCCCAACAGCAACCTGGCAGCAATAAATTGCACCATTTGATGTATCCAGACCATCTTCAAGGGCAGACCCACGTAGAGTGTGTTACAATAGTCCAACTGGGAGGTTACCAGAGTGTGTGTCACCGTTGCTAGGCAGTTCTAATCCAGGTAAGGACACAGCTGATGGATCAGCCGAAGCTGAATGAAAGTGCTCCTCGCCACCACCATCACCTGGGCTTCCAGGGACAGTTCCAGGTAAAGGAGCACTCCTAAGCTGCGGACCCACTCCTTTAGAAGGAGTGCAACCCCATCCAGGACAGGGCCAAGGTCACTTACCTGGAAACCTGAACCACCTACCAAAAGGACCTGGGTCTTATCTGGATTGAGCTTCAGTTTATTGGCCCTCATCCAGCCTATTACCTCATCCAGGCACCGGTTCAGGACAGCCACTGCCAGGACAGCCATATTAACAGGAGTAGCAACTTTAATACATTTATCTGAAGGCCTTTTTTCCCAGTGTTTCAGTATTTCTTTTACTGCAATAGTGACATCTGAACCACCTGTGTTTTCTCAGTTCAAAAAAGAATTGTAACACAGAAACAATGCAATAGCATTTAGCCTTGAAATATGGATTGGAGAGCCATGGTTAATACTACTAAAAGCTTTTACAAAAGTTTTGAGAACATAATTCACTAATGAAATCAACGGTCTTGTTTTGTTTCAATTTCTTCACCTGCATGTTCTTCCTAGCAGACATGCTTATGACAGTGTTTAGATAAATACTTGTATAAGTGCCAATATTTTAACTAGAGATCAATATTAGCAAGTTTCAGAAGAAGGCAAGTTTCAGCCTAATTAATTAAGCAAACTCTAAATAAGGAATCAAGACAAAAACATAGAGCTGGACTTTCTGTAGCAAGGGTGGGGAGCATGCAACCTTCCATAAAGTATTTTATTTATTTATTTAAAACATTTCTATGCCGCCCCCATCACAACAAAGCCTCAGGGCGGCTCACAAAAAATATATAAAAAAAAACATTTAAAACCCCCTGGTGCATTCTTGGCTAATTTAAAATCCTAATAAATACAATAATTTAGCAATTAAAATAGGTTTTAAATAAAAAGGTCTTAGCCTGGCGCCGAAAAACAAATAATGACGGCGCCAGGAGAACCTCTCTGGGGAGCGCATTCCATAGATGGGGTGCCACCGCAGAGAAAGCCCTCCTCCGGGTATTCACCTTCTCTGGGAACCCACAGAGGGTTCCCAGAGAAGGGCATCTGTTGCTGATCTCAAGGGGCGGGAGGGCATATATGGGCACAAGCGTTCCTTTAGATATCCAGGTCCCAAGCCATTTAGGGCTTTATAGGTCATAACCAATACCATGAATTGGGCCCGGACTTCAATCGGGAGCCAGTGGAGCTGATGGAGAACTGGGGTTATATGAGAACAATGCCCAGTCCCCGTCAGCAGCCTGGCAGCTCTATTCTGCACCAATTGAAGTATCCAGACCGTCTTCAAGGGTAGCCCCATGTAGAGCGCATCACAGAAATCTAATCAGGAAGTTACCAGTGGGTGTGTCACTGTCGCCAGGCAGTCTGTCACCAAGAGCAACTCTGACCATCCATAACCATTGGCTATGCTATCTAAGGCTGATGAAAATTGTTGTGTCTATGCACTGTTGTAAACTGCCTGGAGAGCTTCTGCTGTTGGATGGTATAGAAATAAAACAATAATGTCTAGGTGGTAGTGATGGCCATCAGAAGTGGCCACCAAATGTAGAACTGTGACCACCATCACAATAAAGCAGGCATAGGCAACCTTTGTAGACACCTTTGGAATTCCCAGGAAGTGTCATGGGCATCACCACAAAGTTGGTTCCTGCAAGAGATGTGATTGGCACTCTTGGGGGCTGACTCTAAAATCACTCACTCCTAGGCATGGGCAGAGGCAGCGAGCAGTCCAAAGAAAACAAAAGTTAACTCAATCACTTGCTCGCTCACTCAAAGAAAGAAAGAGCACTTACATATTTGGGGTGGGATTACAGATCCATCCATTCACTCATGGCAAAGAAGAAGCAATGGTTTCTCTTGTGGAAGAAGCTCCACTCAGCCTTTGACTCTCTCACACACATGGCAGCAACACATACGTACACAAACCACTGTCTCTGGAGGGGGGAAAGGTACAAGGAAAATTATTCTTACCACTGACCCTCAACATGCTAAGCTAGGAGCTGCTGCTACTGAACTTTGTTTCCTCACTTGAGATAAATGGTCCCCATCTAGGGATGGTAGCCCCTAGAACCTGGCAAAATGCTCAGATTTCAGGGGTTTTTTAACTTCAGTTATAAAATCAAACATCATAACATTTGTGATTATGTACCTGTGAGTTTAAATTATTCAGATTTTACAGCTGTTTAATATAGTCAACCTGCACATCCATTTAGGTTAAGCAATATATTATCAAACACTGTAATAAGATTGCTTTCGTATGATTCATTTAAAAAATAACCAAAATCCAAACCTAAAATGCCCCTCAGCCCACAAAGAAGGCCAAAACTACTGAGAAAGGTGCTTCAGGGCCTTAGACTGCAACAAAGACTCACCACCAAACTTCAGCTTAGAAGACCATGGGTGCTGAGGCCAAAGGAATGTGCCAGTCATCACAAAGCCATGGTGGCAGTAAAGGCAGCTTTGCCCACTAGCTGGGTGTGGCTAACAGCCATGACTGCTGAAAAAATACAAGATGAGAGCCTGTTAAAATGCCCCATATTGAGTTCTACAAATGGCACTTGGCTGGGGCCAAACCCACCTAGGCCCTTCTAGCACATCCGTTATAAATATCTGCTTATACAAGGCCAGGTCAACAGCCAGCATCCATCCTCATTGGAAGCTGTAAGAAAAAGAGATCTAGAAGAAGGAGGAGCTGATCCCTATACTATGGACTTTCTCCTTGACACTGGCATGCAGACATATGCCCACACTAAACATGGACATGCCTCTTTCTCCCTACTTGCAAGTACATCTGTTGCTTGAAACTGTGGCAGGGGGAGTAGGAGGAATGGCATGAGGAGTGAAATTTCCATATAGATCTTCACGACATAGAAAATAATCAAAGGAAGAAGCAGGGGATTTAAACAAGCAGCAACACCACCTTCTTTGGATACAAAGAGGGAAGGGGTTGTCCTATGCAGCTAAATAACACAAATGCACTTTTTCTTTCATCCCTTCTCTAAAAAAACTTGTGTCATTCTAAGTCCCCTCCTTGCAATTTTCTGCTCAGAACAATCCTATGCGATTGGATGGGCTAATACCCCCTTGCTTAAGGTTGAGTAGGGATTTGAAGCCTACTTTCCCAGGCATTCCTCAAACTGCTAATGTTTGGGACTACAGTACTCAAACATCCTGATCACTGGCTGTACAGACCAGGGTTTCTGGAAGCTGTATTTCATGACATCCAGAGCATACAAGCTTGGGCAGGTCTCCATTCTTCCACTCTAATCTTCTCTGGGAGTGGCGCTCAGGCTGAGTTGTTTCTCAGCCCTGCCATCTGAGATTCTTCTAGAAATGATGGGAACAGTACCAAAATCATTCTTCTTACCACTGAATTACACTTGCCCCCTCAACCTTGTCTGGAAAATCATACCCACCATGATCTCTCTCATTCCTCCACACCATGACTCTCCCCCAGCCAACATGCAAAGGTTTCTATTTCTACTACACTCTGTGGGAAAGTTGAGCCTGTTTCTAAGGACTAGATATCACTGGTTATTCAGTGTTAGAACGAATAACCAGAGTTTATATTACAGAATAGTTTGCATTCTTATTGGGGAAGAATAGTAGTATTTAATGAATGATTCTGTTTCCAGAAGAACATCGTTGCTGGGTTATAAATAACACAAATTCAGAATGAAAAACACCCCCCTTTATCAGCTGCGCTCATCATCCATGCAGTAATGGAAAATTGCCTAGGCAACAGGTCCAGGTCTTGAAGTTAAATATCAAGAGAATCTCATTCTCTCCCTCTCTCTCTCTCTCTCTCTCTCTCTCTCTCTCTGTGTGTGTGTGTGTGTGTGTGAGAGAGAGAGAGAGAGAGAGAGAGAGAGAGAGAGCAAGCTCAGTCACTGAACAAATTAAGGTTTTGAGAAGGTGTATTAAAATGACTTTTGTCAAAAATTCAACACCCAATTAAAGCATTTTTGTACCTTCAGCTGAGATCATGTCTGTGTGAATATATACGGAATAATTACTTTATTTATTTATTAATTTATAGCATTTTTATGCCGCCCCCATCGCAGAAAGCCTTGGGGCGGCTTACAAAGAGATAGACAACATAGAATAACATTATAAATTCAGAGCATCTCGGCAATAGTTTAAAACCAATAAATAAAACAACAATTAACAATTAAAATATCGTTTAAATAAAAAGGTCTTGGCCTGGCGCCGAAAAACAAATAATGACAGCAACAGGCGGACCTCTCTGGGGAGTGCATTCCATAGGTGAAGCGCCACCACAAAGAAGGCCCTCCTCCGGGTACTCGCCCTCCTAATATCCTTCACAGAGGGCTCCCAGAGAAGGGCCTCTCCTGCAGATCTCAGGGGGCAGGAGGGCATATATGGACACAAGCGCTCCTTTAGATAACCAGGTCCCAAGCCATTGAGGGCTTTATAGGTGATAACCAAAACCTTAAATTGGGCCCGGACTTTGATGGGGAGCCAGTGGAGCCAATGGAGAACTGGAATTATATGAGAACAACTCCCAGTCCCCGACAGCAACCTGGCAGCTCTATTTTGCACCAATTGAAGTATCCAGACCGTCTTCAAGGGCAGCCCCACGTAGATCACATTACAGAAGTCTAAGTGGGAAGTTACCAATGCATGTGTCACAGTCGCCAGGCAGTCGTTCTCCAGGTAGGGACACAGCTGATAGATCAGCCAAAGCTGAAGGAAGGCACTTCTCACCACCGTTGTTACTTGAGCTTCTAATGACAGCTCAGGTTCGAGGAGCACTCCCAAACTGTGGATCCTGTCCCTAAGAGGGAGTGCAACCCCATTCAGGACAAGGTCCATGTCCCCCATCCCAAAGCCCGACCCATTTACCAACAGGACCTCCATCTTGTCTGGATTGAGCCTCAGTTTATTGGCCCTCATCCAGTCCATTACCGCGGCCAGGCACCGGTTCAGTACAGCCACCGCCTCACCTGGATTAGTTGAGAACGAGAGGTAGAGCTGGGTATCATCAGTGTACTGATGGTTCCGCAGCCCACACCTCCTAATGACCTCTCCCAGTGGTTTCATATAGATATTGAATAGCAAGGGGGACAAAATGGACCCCTGCAGAACTCCGTGGCATAGCTGCCATGGCACAAAACCATAGTTCCCCAGCACCACCTTCTGGAATCAGCCATTGAGATAGGAGCAGAAGCACTGCAAAGCAGTGCCTCCAACTCCCAATCCCGCAAGCCTATCCAGAAGGATACCATGGTCAATGGTATCAAAAGCCGCTGAGAGGTTCAGGAGAACCAACAGGGATGCATTCCCCCTGTCTCTCTCCCTGCACAGGTCATCATACAGGGCAACCAAGGCAGATTCAGTACCGTACCCGGGTCTGAAGCCGGACTGAAATGGATCCAGATAATCAGCCTCATCCAAGAGTGCTTGGAGTCGTTCCGCCACCACCTGCTCTAACACCTTGCCCAAGAACGGGTTGTTGGCCACCGGTCTATAATTGGCAGCCACCTCTGGATCCAGGGAGGCCTTCCTTAGGACTGACCGGTCTACCGCCTCCTTTAAAGGGACAGGTACCTGGCCGTCCCTTAGAGAGGCATTGACAACCTCCAGGATCCAGGTCCCAAACCCGTCCTTGGCTTTCTTGAGTAGGGTCCAGTAAGCAGGTGGTAGGACGTACTTGTCCAAGCACCTTGTCCACATCATCAGGCCACAGCAACTGAAACTCATCCATCAATTGTGGACCAGACGGCAACATTGGCACCTCCCCAGTAAAATCTAATTCACTAGTACAGTCCAGCTCGTGACAAATCTGAGCGAGTTTTTCCCATCACAGCAGGCCTCGAGGGTGGCACAAGATCTTTCTTTGGGCCCGAGTGTACCAGCCCCTGTACCACCCGAAAGAGCTCTGCCGGACAGCATTGTGAGGAGGCAATGGAAGCAGAGAAGAATTTCTTCTTTGCCGTCCTCACCGCCACAGCATAGGCCTAACAATGGGCTTTTAAGTGTGTTCGGTCAGATTCATCCCGTGATTTCCTCCACCTATGCGCTAGACATCTCCCAACCCACTTCATCGCCCGTAGTTCAGGTGTATACCAAGGGGATGAACGGGCTCTGCCAGGTGGGAGAGGATGCTTTGGAGCAATCATGTCAATAGCCCTGGTCATTTCCCCATTCCATAGTTCAACCAAGGCATCTACAGGAGCACCAGCCTTATCAACCAGGAACTCCCCCAGGGCCTTCAGGAATCCATCTTGATCCATCCGGCTCTGGGGGCAGACCAGCACAATTGGGTCCGCACCCTTACAGAGGGAAAGGGCGCTCTCGAGCTCAGACCTCACGAATGACTCCATTAAAAATATAAGCTAAAAATACATTAAAAACACTTAACCCCCCCCCAACACATCCCAATCCAATTAGCAATCCCACCCGCTGCTAATTGAAAACATAGACCCTGGCCAGCCCAGCCCCTACACAACCCCCAAACGGCTCCCAAAAGGCGGCGACTGCCCTTTGGCTGTCACCCCTTCTGCCCCCAGCCCCAGCTGTGTCCAGCGAGATAAGCCGGCGCCCCGTCCCAGCGCCCCGCCCCCAATCCGGCATGGCTCTCACCCATCGACCATGGTATCCTTCTGGATAGGCTTGCGGGATTGGGAGTTGGAGGCACTGCTTTGCAGTGGTTCTGCTCCTATCTCAATGGCTGATTCCAGAAGGTGGTGCTGGAGAACTATGGTTTTGTGCCATGGCTTATTTCACAGTGCTGTTGTGAGGATAACAAGGAACCATGTAAGTCTCCTTGGGTTCCTCACAAATGGGAAAAAAGTGGGACGTAAATGCAATGCAATTAAAACTTTCTATTATTTTAAAGCTGGCCATTCAAGACTGGCTTTGTGACAGAAAGATGAATAGCAAATAATAATAATAATAACAACAACAACAACGACAACAACAATTCAATCAAGTTAATGAGCCTGGCTACTTTGAGAGAGTACGCTTATGCTAGATGTTGATTCCAAACTGAATCTCCCTCCTCCCTTCCCCACCAAACAGAGTTAGCTCTATATTCAGGGAGGATCCTGTTGTCTGTAGATCATTAAGAACACTTAATGCTATTTAACTGACTAGCTCTCTTGAACAATAGGACCGATGAAGTTATACCCTCCCTCCATCCAGTCTTCCTGTTCCTGAAGCAGAAGAGGTCTGGTTCTCACCATCACTTGGCTTATCTCAAAGCTCACTGGCCTCACCATTTCAGCCAAGAATTCTGAGCCTGCCTATTCTTCCAGTTCAGATTCAGAGTCTGAGGTATCTACCTTGAAATGGTGTATTTTGAAAGAGGTTGACCCAATCCGTACAAGTGAATACAGGATTGCAACCCAAGTCCAGTTATTCTCACAAGGATGGTCAAAAGTAGATTCAGTCCAAGGAAAGATATTTGCACTATCTGGATACACAGCATGGTAGAATCAAGCAAACTGAGCTCAAAGAGTACTTAGCTTCATGTTCCTCCCCACACCCACCCAGCATTGGTTTGATCTATTTCCTGCATGTAAACAGTTGTTAATTTATGTAATTTGTCTATATATTTTCTAGATGCACTGGGACAGTTATGCAAATTTGAAGAGAATCATTTGTTTTATAGCTGCTATTCAATTTACCCAGATAAGTGGAATTATTTTCCACTGTATATGCACTTTAGGTTGTAATTATATCCAGGCTTAGATGGAAATAAGGCCTACCAGAGCCAGTGTGGTGTGGTAGTCAGAGAGTTGAACGTAGGACCCAGGTTCTAGTTCCCACTGGGTGACATTGGGCAGTCACTCACTCTCAGCCTAACCTATCTCACAGGGTTCTTGTTGTGAAAATAAAAGACACTTTTGGGGCTTCTCACAAGAGGAAAAAATGTGGGGTATAAATGTAATTTATATTCGGTGGATTAGGGCATGGTTGACTGACCGAAAGCAGAAGGTAACCATTAGCGGGGAATCATCGGGATGGTGGCCAGTGACAAGTGGGGTCCCTCAGGGCTCTGTCCTGGGGCAAATCCTGTTTAATCTTTTCATTAATGACATGGAAGAAGGGGTGAACAGTCTGCTGATCAAATTCGCAGACGACACTAAAGCAGTGGCCACAACTGAGGAGCAGGTAATCCAGATCCAAAAGGATCTGGACAGACTATGGAAGTGGGCAGGAGACAACAGGATAGCGTTCAATGTGGATAAGTGCAAGGTCTTGCACTTGGGGCATAGGAATAGGTGTCATAAGTACAGGTTAGGTGACAAGTGGCTGGAGAGCAGCACTTGTGAAAGGGACCTCCAGGTGCTGGTTGACTGCAGGCTAAGCATGAGTCAGCAGTGTGATGCGGTGGTCAAGAGGGCGAACGCCACCCTTGGTTGCATAGCCAGAAGTGTGGCTTCTAGATCAAGAGAGGTATTACTATCACTCTACACGACTCTAGTACGCCTGCAACTGGAGTATTGTGTTCAGTTTTGGGCCCCTCATTACAGAAAGGATATAGCCAGGTTGGAGTCAGTGCAGCGTAGGGCCACAAGGTTGGTGGCCGGTTTGCAGGGGATGGGGTATGAGTCGAGACTGAGAGAACTGGTTCTCTTCAGCCTGGAAAAGAGGAGACTCAGAGGGGATATGTTGGCAACATACAGGTATGTGAGGGGATGTCACATGGAGATGGGTAGAGACCTGTTCTCCCCTGCAGAGGAAGGCAGGACACACTCCAATGGATCAAAGCTCAGGGAGCCAAGGTTCCATTTGGATGCCAGGAAGCACTTCTTGACAGTCAGGACCCCAAGGGTGTGGAATGGGCTTCCACGAGAGGTAGTTGAGGCCCCATCTGTGCGGGTGTTCAAGGATAGGCTGGACGTGCACATGGTGGGCATGTCGTGAGCGGAGCTGGCTGGTGCCAGAGGTCAGACTAGATGGCCCGGGAGACCCCTTCTGACTCGCTCTGTTTTCTATGTTTTCTAATTTAAAATAATGCAATTCCAAGAATGCCCCAACTACCCATGGCTGGCTAAGGCATGCTGAAAGCTGTTGATCCTTTTTCCATCTAAACCTGGAAGAATTTTACCTTTAGTTATATTATTGTAAAAGGGCTTAAATTAGATCATGCAATCAAATTATATTATGAGGAAATATGTACCCCTGTATATTGTTATGATTGTAATACAATCTAAAATGATATTGCATTAATATACTGCCTTTTTCTACTTGAAAGGAACACAAAGCTCCCTTCTCAGATTTCCTCCGCTCCATTTTTATGCTCACAACAACCCTGTGTGGTACATTAGTCTGAGAGTGAGCGAGTGGCCCAAAGTCACCCAGTGAGGTTTATGGTCAAGTGGGAACTAGAACTGGCTCTCCCATTGTACCGGGATATTATATAATTGAGTGAATTATTTCCCAAGTTGCTCAGCCCTATTTAACTCAAAAATGTTTACTTTATTTTGTGCCAAATTGACAAAAAATGTTAGTCTTAGAACCTGTGGAACATGAACCTCCCGGGCACAGGAGTCTTAGGTACTAGGCATCTCCCATAATCTTTATGAAATAGTGCTAAGTTCAAACAAAGGAGGCAGAATACTGGTTTCTGAATAGGAGCTTTTCAGAGATCAGCTTACAGATTTGTCCTTTTGTTCCTTAATATGTTCATCCCACTTTTTGCCCTCAACTAGGAAGTACCCAGCTCTTGATTTCTCTCTTTCTTGCTATTTGTTTTTTCTCTCTATTGTAGGTTCAGGCTGAACAATTTTAGTAAGTTTCTTCTCTCATGTGCTTACAGTACTAGTTTTGGCTTCTGTTTGCAAGATTAGTTTTACTGGATGTCTCAAGTGGTGCATAATTTTAGCTGTTCTCAGTTGACCCATGCAGAATTTAAGCACATTCTTTTTCAATAAGCTTTGCTGGCACCAATCACAGCAAAGCTGCCACTAAAATAGTATCTGCAAGGGCAACATCTGTGAATTATGCAACAGTGTTTTATCACCTGTCTTGGCACTACCAGACAAGCAAGCCTAAGTATTCTGTGACCATGAATAATATCAGGTCGGCTCAGCTTACTAACAGGGAGGCATTCAGTCTTCCACTCTACTAAAAACTTGGTTCGTTTTAGCCCTCTACCAGTTCTCTGAATATGTTCCTGTATACTTCTTCTTACCTATGTTTCAAACTGCTGTCCCAACTTTTCATTTGATTTAACTTTCCTTTTGTGTTTGTGGTGTTATTCCTGTTCAGGGTCTCACCACTAGTGGTATTCAGACCACTGCCTCTATTGCTTGTTTGAACAGGTTTATCACCAGGGACTAATTGTGCCTAAGCAATCTCAGCTGCTCCATCACCACTGGATCAGCATATCCTTACTCGTTTTGGCTTGCCTTTTCATCATCTCATCTTTTCCTAGGCTTCATTTCATCAATCTGGTTGTCGACCCAAAACCAGCAATTTGTCACAAGAGACAGAAACACAGGACAGCCTTTTTTAAAAATGCTACTGCTATACGAAAGTATTGATTTGAATTATTGTGCCAGTCTGGAAGAGCTCCAGTTTAGATTGTCATCTTGGAGGATTATATTGTCTACTCTCCAAAGGATCTCCTTACTAACTATACTATCTGGAGAGACTACCTGACAGGATACTTTTCAAACCAGCAAATTGAAAGGATACTTACAAATACATATGTAGTCGAATTCCATGTTTGGAGGGGCTCTGGAGAAGACACTCTCAGGAGCTTCCCTCCCTCAGTCAATCTACTGTCTCAGTGACATTATTACGAGCTGCTATTGCTCCTCATCCTTTTTTCTACCTCTTGCTTGTAGAAAGACAGTGAGTAAGTGGCCATATGATCTATTGCTTCTCCTTCTCTCCATTACAGCAAGAGGCAGGTGAGCAACCAAGCTTCACTGATGTACAGATGGAGCAAGTCCAGAGCACCCTTTGCTGAAGTGTAGACCCTATGCAATTGTCCAGCCATGCCTACCTTTAATGCTAGTCCTGCACTTTAGAAATTGTTAAACCATCTGGTAAATAGAAGTTCTACCACTGCCAGTATCACATATAGCTCATTGTTAAATGTTCTTCATTTTCTGATGCATGTGGCAACTCTGGGATCTTCCATCTAGCAACTTTCTATCTGGTTCAAGATGCACATAGACTCATTCCCCCAATAGAAGTGTCACATTTTAAAATGCTGGGCTTTCTTCTCTCATATTCTAAAAATACTGAGCTATACAGAAATATTATACTGATAGATATACTTTGTCTAGAATGGAGAAATTTTTCAGAAATTTGTCTTCCCAGACTGATTTTATGAACACATTGGAAACATCCACTACAATTAGAGTCTGTAAATTTCCTGCCTCAGAAACTTTACATCACAAACTCAAGCATTCAATTGTCCATTTTTTCTGTTCATATGTTATTTTTTTTTTAATCTCTTTTCAAAGCTTTGGAATGGACTGTCAAACATTTGGCAAGAATCTTTCATCTATATTATCTGGCTGTTTTTCTACTTTTCTACAATTGCCTTCCTCTACTAAAATAATTCTTTTTCTTTAGCAAATACAAAACTGAGAATGCAAATCATGAAGAATCTCATCATTTTGTTTATCTTTTTTCTTTCTGTTGTATTGTGGGTTCTCATAAATGTTTCCTTCAAAGGCTTGTTTGATAACTTCTACATAGGAACTCTTTCAACACTGGAACCAGATTATTCTTGACAGTATTCAGCTTATTCCTGCTTTGTCCAAATTTGTTGAATCCTGTTGAAAAGCCTGCTCACTATCCTCCCTAGTTCCCCATAGAAGGTGACAACAAGAACGAAAGCATTCTTGTTGTGGTGCCCCAACTGTGGGACAATCTCCCCATCAAGGCTCACCTGAGGCCAACATTAGTATCTTTTTTGGCACCAAGTTATTTTATTTTATTTTATTTTATTTTATTTTATTTTATTTTATTTTGAAGATTAGACCTTCCTGCATTTACAGGCATTTAGCAGCATATGATAAGGTTTTAATTAAAGTCATGAGCTGCCTTATCTTTAATTGAGAACAATGTCTGAAGGGTGTGTCTCATTGTCTGCTTGTAAGAAGTTAACTTTGCATACAATATTTTATTTAAGTATTTGAAACTTCGTATATCACCAGAGAGTACACAAGATAGACATGTAAAAATAGAACTAAAAAAGCTGTGCAAAGTACTATAATGAGGGTTTACCATGCCAGGTGTGCTGTGCCCAACCCACAAGTTAATTTATACTGTTAATTTATATTATTTTATGGAAGTTTATTTATGGATGTGAGCCGCCCCGAGGCTTCGGCAAATGGGGTGGCATAGAAGTCTCCTAAATAAATAAATAAATAAAGTTGCATTGAAGTCTTGTCAAACTATCTGCACCGTCAGTTCAGAATGGGTCCCCACCATCATTGCATGGTTTTCTTGACTGCATTAGGAGCTGCCACTTCCTTCTGCCTTACATCTTAAAATATACTGTTTCCATTCTACAGAGCTCTCAAATTTATTTCCTTATCATTTTGGCTCATTGGTTATTTTGCACTGGGATAGAAAATGCATTGCAATATATGCCAGGGAAGATAGATGACCATGTGGATGAACTACATTTGACATCTGGCATGGATGCTGAATGTCATTACTGCCATCCAACAATTTTTAAAAAATCTACTTATCTAAGAAGCAGCTATCAAAAATACCCAGAAAAAAAATCTAAAATAAAATGCACACTTTCCTAGCATCTGTATATGTGCCATCTGACAAATCAGAAGTGGAATGTACAATCTGTGATTTGTTCATTTGTTCCCCTGAAGGAGAAAATCTTCTCTCTACCATCTACTTTACACTTTGGGGAAATTAAATGGTCAAAATAATGTTATTTTTGGTCAGTGCATAGGAATGGGCAACAAAGTATAATGTTTTACCAAATTCATTTCTGTAATTTACAATGTGTTATGAAAATCTTAGTTGCCAAGTAAGTCTAGCAATGAGAGCAGTCATTTGGAACAGTGATTCTGAATTTTATTCCAAGCTCTGATAATGGCATGGTGTGGTGCTGCATTAATTTCTTACCATCTGACTTCTAATTAAGAGTGCCAAGCTTATCTTTTGTACCAATAATTGGATCTCTGCTAGTGTTCAGCTATCAAGAGTGGGGAGGAAGCATCAAAGATGTGCTTAGATTAAATTAAAGAAATAACATTTATTCACCCTTTCTGCCCAGCTAGGCTGAAAAAGTCTCCTAGAGTAAAACATCACTTACTTCAACAATGAACTGCCATGTTAAAGAATTAACTGCCAGACATTTTTATTTAGAGTGTTTGGTTTAAATCATTTTATTACTATTTGTATGCTTAATTTCATTGTCATTTCAGTGTTTGATATTTTTATTGTTTATCTATTGTTTAAATTAAAATCTTTTGTCTGCTGTTATATAATGTGAGCCACCCAGAGAGCCTTATGGCTAAGGGATTTGGCATCCAAGTGCAACAAACAAACAATAAGCGGAGTGCCACTACTAAGACCCTGTTCTGAGTGAATCTTGTGTGTAAAGGTCTTTACACACAAGGAGACTCATATGGGAGATAATGGTCTCTAAGCAAAATCCTTCTTGCCTGTGGACCTAATCCTGCCTTTGCCCAACTCCTGATTATTTGGTGGTTTCCTGGATTTTGTGCAGTTTCTCCCTGATTCTGAAGATCAAAATGCTTATCTAGCAGCTCTAAGGATTAGTTTGCATTAGTAAAAGCTTTAAGCTAAAAGTATTGTGGAGCTCTTTTTTGACACCACCCAATTTTTCCTTCAGCTGCATTGGTCTCAAATGTCTTGAAGATATTTTCTGAAAGTGAAGTTGGCATTTGGGCTGACCAAGGTTCAATTTCTTTGCTTTACTCTCTGAATGGCTTGGTTTCCCTGCACTTAGCCTCTACCCACTATGACTTCAACCATTTCCACTAACCTCATTCAGTTTCTTCATCCTGTACATACCTATTCCACTCTCAGGAGTGATGCCAGAAATGCTGACAATCACAGATGAACACAGTTCTTTTAGATCATGCTATTCAAGTCCTTTGTGATTAAATAAAAAGCAAAAATGTTTCTGTTTACTTGAATGCCTTGGCAGGTTCCTAGCCAGGAAAGATGATCAAAAATTGAAATGAACACTGTAGCAAAGCAAATTTGAGTTTTGATTTCAGAATGCACATCTGCTACATGTGCAAATCAGACAACATTAAATTGTGCATGTGGGAAGAATAAATTAGCTCGAAAGTGTGCAATGAATATGATTTCCAAGAAGAACATAATAATTACTCATTACAAGAAATAGCAATTTAATATCAGCAATTTTATATCGTAAACATTTCAAATGGTAGAGCATGAAGTGATAGAACTCACATCTTTACAGCCCTTACTGGCCATCTTTCATAGTTAGGGTTGTTAATGCCTTCATCTCATAGGTAATAGTTTTGTATGCCTAATCCTACCTCCTTCTCTTCAACATCTCACAGCTCTGAAGTCTTTGCCATTATCATGGTCTATAGTTGAATCATTAGTTATCTATACCCATTCTCCCATCACCTCTTCATTTGCATTCTGTCCACCCCATGGCATTCCCCTAATCTCTTTCAGAATGTTTCCATAGACTCCACCATCACCCCACCCCTAAGCTTCAGCACTGGCCTCTTCTTTCTGTCTACATGAGACTGCAACATTGTTATTTTTAATGTTCATTCCTAAATGTAAGGGCTGTTCATATCCTTTGACAAAGCACATGTCCCCTTGGGACATATCCAGACAGCACCAAGATCTTGCCTGGGGTTATCTACTTCAGAATTTCTTCTGAAGAGTCTTTTACCTTTCTGGTTCAGTATGATAGATATTGTACCTATTCCAAGCATTACCAAGCTCTCTGGGAAGGAGAGCAGACTTGGTGATAGAATCTGCAAAAGGGTCGAAAAATCAGAGATTGTTCCCCCTTCCCATTGTGACTGTGAGCATCATCAATGGAACAGCCATCTTTGGATAAAGCCCATCTTTCCCTCAACAAAAATAAGAAATGTTCCCATCCCTCATTTTGCCAGATTTTGGAATATGCTAGCCAGTTACCAGCTCCATGTAGAAATCACTGACAAATGTTTCTCTTGCTTTTTTTGTCTTCAGCAATCTGTAGTTTTCCAGGAGTAGAAACTAAAACCCCATTCTTTCCGTTCATAGATTTAGCTTAAACAGTGATGTCAACAATAGAGATACCAAATACTAACTAAAGAAAAGTCTATTAGGAAACAGATTTCTTACTATTAGAGGGGAAAAGAAAGAACTCTTGTGGGAAAAGAAAACAAACAGTAACAATGACCTTCCAAAATTATTCATGATTTACGAGCCATATTCAAGTTATTTTGTATATACGGTATACAGCCTTGCTGAATTCCTTTCTCAATTTTGAACCAATCAGTGGTTCCATGTCCAGTTCTCACTATTGCTTCTTGACCGGCATATAGGTTTCTCAAGAGACAAATAAGATGGTCTGGTACTTCCATCTCTTTAAGAACTTGCCCCAATTTGTTGTGATCCACACAATCAAAGGCTTTAGCATAGTCAATGAAGCAGAAGTAGATGTTTTTCTGGAACTCCCTAGCTTTCTCCATGATCCAGTGTATGTTGGCAATTTGATCTCTAGTTCCTCTCCCTCTTCAAAATCCTGCCTGTACTTCTGGTAGTTCTTGGTCCACATACTGCTGGAGCCTAGCTTGTAGGATTTTGAGCATAACTTTGCTAGCATGTGAAATG
>NW_025335438.1:17884067-17920491 GCF_004798865.1 Varanus komodoensis | reverse complement strand
TCCAAACTTTTTGAACCTCTGGTCAAAGCTAGAAATCTGAGAAATTGTGGATGGCACCACAAAATGATTCCCATGGTGAATATGGCTGTCAGGAGCATTTGAATAGTCAAAACTGAGTAAATAGTTGTAGGGGGGCAGAGAAAAATGGGAAGAATGAAGTCTATGAAGTTGGGGAAAATAGCAAGGCTAAGAGGTAGGAGAGAAAAAGAGCATGGAGAAATAGGCGAAAAAGGAGATTGCCTGGATGTTTTCCAAGATTTTTCTTAGTTCTGTTTTTCACGGGTGTAGGGATCATAGATGCATTGGAGTCCCTGCTCCAAGCTTGTGTGACATTGTGTCAGATATTCTACTGGGAGTTTGTGTAAATGAACTCTCAGACATTTTTTGTTGGAAGGTGGACTTACCATTAAATAGAAGCTGGCAAACCCCTCAGAGTGTTTCAGCTATTGGGAAGTATACAAATGTAGCAAGCAAACAAACAGATATTCTCTCTCTTTTTAAAATAAAGGGATGAATGCTTTGGCACCACTTCTGGTGTTGGCTAGGGGCCCTCTGCATTCTGGCAATATTGTCTTCTCATTTAGGGCAGAATGCCAAATAGAAATAATGCAAACATCTTTACATAGCATTATTCCAAGTTTGATTTGGAACACAGGAGAATTGTGAGTGGGGAAAGATGTATATCCCTGCTGGGTTTTTAAATTAAAACCTAAAGTACTTAGCATGATAAACAAAGAGGCTTTGACAAACTATCCATTCTGAAGCTCTCTTGTCCAACCAGTCAGAGGAGGCCTTGGAGCCTAGGTTATCTCTTCCTTGTTAAACCACTGGAAAGCAGTACAAAGTGAAAGATTCTGGTGTTCTTCATGAACTGGGAGCAGTGGTAGCTTCATTTCTTACCTGAGTCCTGAGAACACCCATAGTGCTCAGGTACAAATATAGAAATTTTATGTTCATAAACTCTGTTCACAGCTTGTCATCAACAATAGCATCAGCAGGAACAATTACACTAATCTTTGGCCTTGCTTTCCTGTTTCACACATGTGTCTTGTGAAGAGGAATATGGTGTCCCCATTTTAAATGTTACATTATCAGCATACATTCAGAAGAACAAGTAAGTCTACTGATTGAAATGCCTTCACAATCCAACTAATCTCTCAGCTCTCTTAAAATTAAAGAACAGTTATAGAAAGCTTAGCTGAATTAAGTCTGCTGATAAAACATATGGTGATATGTTTCTAATCTGGTTCATCAGTTAAAGATTATGGCACATAAATAGTTTTTTTAATTACATCCAGCAATGAAATTCTTCAGCTACTGCCTGCAAGTGTTTTTATAAACCTAAAGGTTCCAGGTTCTTTTGACATGTTATAGGTCCCTGCAGCCGATGCTGTATATATGCTGTAGAACTATGAGTTTTTGAAGAACGCAAGGCTACTTGTAGCCACATGCCTCCCTTTGACCACCTGTACTTCTGAAATCCTGAAGCCATGGCTGTATAGATGTTGCCCTGCAGTGATAATTCCCTCCAGGTACAAGAAGGCAATGAGCAAGTCTTGGTGGCATGACACTGAAAAGTCCAATGTTGATATTAAGGGTCGAATCCTACCTAATGCTGGCATATTTGTGCTGCACAGCAGGAGTCTCCTTTCCTCCTGAAGCCTCCCACCCACATACACTGCCCCCAAGTATTATCTCTCTCTCTGGAGCAGACTTGGATTATATAAGATAGGTGGGGGGAGAGGGTGGGAAATCCAGTTCACCAGCATTTTTTGTTTCACTGGCAGAAGTGTAAGGAATGGAATCCAAGCAATGATGATACGGGAGGCAAAGTACCAAGCAGCAACAGTTTAATACGTTCTGGCCAGACCGGGCACTCACCCCAAAGGTAGTGCACTGGGGAGCAGTTTACACAGCCTTTTATTCCCTTCACACACAAAGTCCCTGCCTCCTTTCTCCCATTGGTGGGATACTGGGAATTCACATTCTTCCCGTCCGCCTTCATCATACTACTCCTTGGTATGTTACCCCCACCTGCTCATACGTCCCATGTTCATGTTAATAACCCTCTGAGTCATAGCAGGAGGCACCACTAATATGCATTAGCTTATTACGCAGCCGTACCTTGGATTCCAAGTACAAAAGTTTAATGCCATGTCTGCCAATTACATCTTGTAGTCTATGAGTTTGTGTTGGTCACAATACTCTTATTAATCACGAAGTGATCTGTATAGCTTTACCTGTTCTAGTCCATTAATCACAATACCTTTATTAATCACTAAGTGATCCATAGCTTTACCTGTTCTAGTAGTTCTTGTTAGTCACAGTAATATTCTACTTCTCACAGAAGGATGCAATTGGATGAAAGTAAATTGATCCAAGCTTTCCAAGTGACTCAATTTCCCCCTACTTGGCTAATACTCACTATATCCAGCTATCTTGTCTAAGGACAACCAGTAAATTGAGATTGGGGGTCCAACTCACAGCTGTTACCAAGGCTGACCCAGGACGTTTTGCTGCCTGAGGCAGTTCAGCAAAATGGCACTTCCCTCCCTACACACCCAAATCAGCGCAGCACTAAACTTTATGCAAGTTTTTATGGCAAATGAGGTAGCAAGTCCTACAGCTCTTCTGAATTTTTTTTTTAAATAGCTGCCCTTTCACAACACCCAAAATCTGGTACCTGAAGCAACTGTCTCCCTCTGCTGAGGACTGGTCTGGTGCTCATTTCCATAAATTGAGGGATACATTTGACAAATTTCAGGTTAATGAGTTAATCCCTGATAGTCCAACGACAGATATCTAGTGCTAAAAAGCTAATGGCAAATATGGAAGTAGAAGTTCTTGATAGCTTTCTGGGGGGTTAAATCCAAAACAAAGGATTTCTGAGGGGGATGTCTTCTATCAAAACCTTTAAAAATATTTTAAAATATAATTTTGTAGTATGAAGAAAGGCAAATGAACTCTTTTAAGCAGTTGTTATTTACATATGTATTTCTTACAAAATGCACAGGTCACCTTTTAGCCTTTATGGTCAAGGCAACTTAGAGCATAAAACAAACAATAATCCTCAAGTTAGCTAAATATTTAATTTTTTAAAGATCCCAGTCAATTCTAAAAATGACTGACAAAATAATATCTTACAAAATTCCTTGTAAGATATCTTTCCATTATTTTTTTTCACCTTGGATCTTCATTAGTCATATGCCCAGTCTAGCAATAAAGCATGTTATTGCAATGAGGCATGCTATTCTCTAGTGTGAGTTAATAGACATTGCCCTTCTGATGGTACAAATAACAGATGCAGAAGTGGCATAGCTGCAATGCATAGGCCATTCTAGTCTCTTAGAACAACTGGTGCCATATGGCCATACTCTATGAACTTCTCTTTTCCATGCGCCTCATGTTGATAGGGTTGTTTTTTCTGCCTTTTCTTCACACTAGCATTGGGACAGAGTCACTACATTTTTCAAGCCAGCACTGCTTTTTGAGGTGTGCTATTAGAAGGATGAACACTGAATAACAATCTGGGAAGTATTGATATCCGCACAAACAACTAGAGTTACCTGGTTCCTTGTGTCATTCCTTTTTCTAGTACTTAGTTTAGTACTTCTTTTCCCTCTGTTTATGATGATGCAGGGTTTTATTTTACCTGATTCATTGTTTTGCATGTATATTTTTTCACATAATGTAAGCCACCACATTGAATATAAATGTTGCCAAAAGGCCTGAAGCATGATATAAAACCATGCATATGTCATTTTTCCATTCCTTTCTGCCAGCTCATTCCCTTCTGCACCCATGGGACACAGCATCAATTCAAGGGAGTTTTATAAAGAAAGCCCCAGATCAAGGCAAAACACCTGTTTTGGAAGCAAGCACATCTACACTAACCTACTTTGTTCCAAAACTGAGCATTTCTACTCATTTCAGGTTGCATTGGGAATACCAAATTCAGTAGGAACTGCTGGCTTCAAAGTCAGTGGAATAGTAGATTCATTCTGAGTTTTACTCTGAACTTAGAAAGGGTGAGTTCAGCACCATGGATAGCTCCTTACAATTTCTGCCTACCACCTGGCCTGGGTACATTAGCCAAATGACATTGAAGGCACCAGCTTCCACTGGCTAAACTGTTATTATGCAGGTGGTGGGTCCACTTGTCCAACAGAAAGGCAGAAGAGACTTGATGGGGCTGCCTGGTGGATTCTGCTGCAAAGCCTGCATGATTTCTAAGAGGGGCTTCCACAGAATGAATACATAGGGCTTGCCTGGTCCTCACACTGCATTAACAATAAGTAAAATGAATGCATCACCAGAGGTCCCAATCTCGTGGAGCATCTTTGTGTTCACTTACTTGCACATAGGCTCCATTTCCAACTGTCTATGATCAATACATGTCAGCCAGTGGATGGGACCAGTGATATCCTTGGTGCCAGCAGAGTGGCCCACCCCAGTAATCACATGAAGCCCCTTCACACAAGGACTATGTAAGAGGTTCAGGAAAATCTAGGATCTTAAACTATTTTCTAGATAAGAGAAACAAATATGTATATCTTCCTCCCCCCCCTCCCCCATTACTGTGAGGGTTGAAGCTAAATTCAGAGGGAAGATGGAACTGTGAGGAGGGTGGGTAATGGATCTCTGCCAGTCAAACATGCCGGCATGTTCTGGATGCACTACATGGCTTCCATTAATAGCTCCCATACTTTGGCAAGCTCAAAGGATAGTACCAAAACCTATCATACTGGAACACATGTTTCTAAATTAACTACATATCAATTTAATTGCAAATATGCCAGCTTAACTGGCTGTTGAGCCATGATTTACCTACTGGAAAGGTCAAGCCTACAGTTCTGCTCCCACACTCAGAATATTCTAGCTGTGTTTGTGGTCACATTCCTCTGACTGCTTTATTTGCTTAGATATGCTTGGTTTAAATGAAGAAAGTTGCTCTGTGTGTGTGTGTGTGTGTGTGTGTGTGTGTGTGTGAGAGAGAGAGAGAGAGAGAGAGAGAGAGAGAGAGAGAGAGAGAGAGAATGATCAGTGGCAATTTGGGAGCTGTAACTGAATGCAAGGATTTCAGAAACACTAAATATGCAACAGGAAATAGTAAAGTGTTCTATGTGAAGTGGAAAAGTACTTGCTGATTTTATCTTTTATTATGTGCTTTCAAAAGAATTGTAAGAATGGCAAATTGCTAACATCCATCTTTGTATCATTATAATTATTATAAAGAAACTTAAGGATTATAATTATTAGTGGAGAGAATTTGATCTTAAAAATTACTTTCAAATGAAATTCTCTTTAATCTGGAGCATCTACCACACTTGTGTGGCAGTTCATATATACAAGTACTTGCAGATTACATCTTACTGTTACAGCAGTCTATAATATTATTTTTTGATTTATATTCTGTACTCCCTTAGATATGGCAAGTAAGCTCTATATACAAAAATTATAAAGCCATAACTCTAAGGTCACAAATAGATAATAAAATAGAAGAAACTCATAAACTGAGTCAATCAAAATAGATGATACAAAGGTGAAATTGCAGCAGTTGCGTGCACTTGCCTCACTGTGCAGTGCAAGAGATACGGGGTGCAATCCTAGGCACTTTTAGACAGAAAAGGTGTGGCTGAGAAATGCTGGAAGTGGCAGGCCTTTGTTCTGTCTAAGCATGCATGGAATCATGAATCTCTATCCTGTCACTTATTGATCATCTCTATCAATGGAGAAGACCTCCTATCCCAAGAGATGAGCAATTAATGAGAACTATGTTGTCTGTTTTTATGCACTCTACACAGTTTTGAGAAAGACAATCTGTGGCAATGAGCTAAGTAATTGTAAAATCATCATAAAGTATGTAGGCATTTTTCACAAAATATGCAGACCATCTCATTGCTCATCTAGATGGGAACCAACATGACAACACAACACTGGCCATTTGCACATAAGTAGCTGCCAAGTTCAATAGAAACTCAAGCTCAGATAGTGATTGTTGTGGTCCAAGCAGGCAAGCAAGGTCAGGGAATGTCTAGGAAGACAGAGTGGGAGGAGCTGGCAGTTTGGACTGAGGAAAACCCAGGTCAATCAACCCATGGAAATGAAGAGATAGGAGAAGAGGAGAGAGCTTGCCAGCTTGGGCAGCTAGGCGCCCCAGTATATCAATTTGTAAGGAAGAGGTGGAGCTGGAGGCTGGACATGTGTCACAGCAGAGAAGTAGGAATAGAGAACGCAGTAGTTTGTCATATGTAGAAATCCCTCCTCCTGAAGGTGGTTCCTCACTAGGCACCATCACTGGTGGGAGGTTCAGTTGGTTGAAAAATGGGAAGAATGCAAATGAGCATGTTTTCACAATGCCCTGCCTTCTGGAGTGAGATGCACAAGGGTGATAAAAATGCAAGGGAATGACTGATGTTAAAGAGGATTCAGTGTTTCACTCTGGGTGAACTCAGACACTTGTAACAAGAAAGTCTATTAGAAAAAGAAGTTTTGGAGTAGTGTGTTTGCTCAGGAGGCTGCTGGCTCAGGACACTGTGTTCAAAGAGGATTGAAGTGAAAAGAGGACCGCAGTGCACAAAAGCCAGGTTAATGAGCTAAATTAGGACCAAAACTGTTATTTTAAATTAATACCAAGCAGCTATGTCTTGTTTAAAATTTTAATTATGGGGTGAATGCAAATAACCTAATTCAACTGAGTCCCAGGTGCTTTTCAGATATGGATTCAACCCACATCCCCATTCTAGAGTAAAAAAGACAAAACATGAAGCTTCTGGATACAGATTTAAAGTAATGCCCCCTTTAGCTCTGCAGTTATTTTGTGTTCTTTTGAACTCAAGTTCAACTTTCGTATCAAAATTTCCTGTTTGAGAATATGCATGCAATTTTCTCATGTTGTTTTTGCAAGAGTTCTATGAATAATATCAACCCCAGGGTCCGCCTGCGAGCCTTGCGCTGAGCACTCAGTTGCCTTTCTACAGCTTCTCATCTGGTGCACTGCTTGCACAAGGAACAGGCACTGGAGAATAAGGGGAAAAACCCAACTTGATTTGGGTAGCTGACTTGGGAGCAACTGACCCTTGACATCAGGGACTGCTGGCTTCCAGGCTTGGCTTTAGGTATCAGAGTTTGGTTCTATAGCTCTAGAGACAGAGCTGCTAATCTAGGGCCAAAGAGTTCCTCCTTCATGTTCAAGTCCTGACTACTGCTGAAGTCCAACTTTAACTTGTAGAATTGAAGTGCAATCTCTAGCATTCCTGGAAGCCTTATAATCCGCTTAAATATAACTAGATTATTATATAATCCAGTCATATTACACTTTTTGGGAATCTCTGCTCATTTTTTTATTACTTCTGGTATGATGTACAGCTTGTGGCAAAATCTGTAGCTATTACATGACTCAAGGTAACAAATGCAATTCCTTTTTGTGGCGTGATAAGCAACTGTGGCTTAACCCTAAGATGATAAGACCTTTTTGGAGCACAGTCTAATGTTCTGTCCCCTCACAGCATAGAAGTGCAGAAGCTGGGCCCTCTCCACCTGATCCTTGGAAGCTGAAAATCAGGGAATTCTCAGTCGACTTGCCAAGGCCACTTGAGAGCAGACAGGCAACTGTGAGATTTAGGCAGTTTCAGGGTTCAGGTCATAAAATGGCATTCTTGCTGACATAGGTATGTCCACATTTACAAACAACAAATTGTTATTCCTTAGAATACTGGTACATAATGGACAAAGTAAAAAAAACAAAAAACAGACAAACAAACAATGACTAAATGCACCTATTGTACTGCCCATATGCTATAGAATATCTATTAACTAAGTTCACTGCTGAGTATTTATTGATTACTACCATTCCTATACTTTTTAGCTTGTGAATTCTTAGGATAAGTTCTGCCTCATATGGTGAACGCCCTAATGTAAAACCTTAAGGGTTTCTCTTCACAAGTAATTTATTGTACACTTGTGATCCCTCATGCATGAAAGTTTGTAGGACCTTTCAATGATGTCAGCCTCTTCCAGAGCCTCTCTCATGTTTTCAGGTCATTATTGCAGCTTTTTCAGAGCAAGGAAAGTCCACTATTAAATTCCCAACTGGAACAAAAGCCTCATGTATTTTCACAAATCTGCTAGACTTCAACTATAGCACATCTCCATCTTGTGGTTGTTTCACAGAAAATATAGAAAGGCAGATAAATGAAAAACTCAAGACAAAAAATCCATGTACAGTATGCTTTTTTCCACCTGCATTTGTGTGTGTGTGTGTGTCTAACATATATGGGATTGTGTGCGTAATCATTTGTAAAGAGGAGTGGAATATTTGTACACTTGTGATAGCATGAAAAAGTACTACAGTTTTATGCAATTTCTCATCATAATCTAACAACAAAAGCCTTAGTAAAATTATTTACCCAGATTTAAGTCAGAAAACTTTTTTATACTACATTTTACTCTAGAATATTGTTAGTCCTTACCAACAATGTCATGTCAATGAAAAGAAAACCATCACTTTCACAATCTGTAGGTGGGAATATTTTTGGATATTCACCCCAGAAAAGTGTAATTATCATAATGCATTACATGTGCTCCTCTATCTGTATATGGTAAGTATAAAAACAGAGTGCTGAGATACTTTGTTGAAGACAGGCACTAACACAGAAGTCAAGGATCACACTGAAACTAGAAACCACAGCATGTACATACGCAGCCAGTCCACAATTTTGCAGCCAGAAAATCCTAATGGGAATAAATTATGCATACTTTTTGGCTGTAACATGAGAGTGACTTTTGTGCATGTCAGTTTTGGAGTATCAGACAAAAAGATATTTCTTTTGGCCAGTCAGCCTCCTTAGCACATCCAGCCTGCTCAGCAGGGAGCAGGCAATGTAGATTCGGGCTTCCCCTCTCTTCCTACAATAGTGCCCTATTTTCTCCCCCACCACTCTGATGTCTCTCCTGAGACTGAAGTTAGAAGCTGCCATAGAGATTTCCACAGAAACTGAGGGTAGCAATTGGTGCCCTCCTTCTTCACAGTCATAACTCTGTTTGTAGCTGTGGAGAGCCTCCTCAGACATCATCTCAGAACCATAAGAATGTATAATGAAGGAATAGCTGAAATTTGATGTTCTTTAACAATCTGACACAAAATTTACAATTATTTCCATTTTTAATACTTATGAAGCTCATCTGGTATTGTCATCATTCAATGCATTTTCATCATTCACTGTTTCATACACACACACACACACACACACAATAAGCTGTTTGAACCTGGTCGGACTATTTGTTCACTCTAGTAAAGGACTTCAGCATCACCTCCCCCCTGCTCCAAGATATAGCAGAGACTGAACCTACAGTTCCTCCTTCCTGGGCTTCTTGAAGAAGCAGGGAAACTGCAATATAAAAATTCACACAACCCATTGATACAGTAATTATATGACACATTAATGATTCCTTCAGAATGAATCTGTTAACTGCACATAGTAAAAATGCTATGTTTATATTAAAGCTGCTGCAAATTTCAGCTGATCTATCAAGCAATAGATGCAATCAATGTAGAAATCATGGTTGTGTGAACCCACCCTGGGTATGTTAGGGAAGTGTTCATATTCTTGGAGCAGAAGACTGGATTTCAGAATTTGCTACAAAACTCTTGACCATAGAAATGCCTGAAAATATGCTTTTCACAATATAAGGAAAATATTGATTTTACAATTCTGACAGATACTATCAGCTTAAAACTGACAGACAATACTCATTGTAACATGGTACAGTAAAATAAAATCATTACTCATTAATTTATTTTTTGTCAATCACTAAAAGCCATATGGCATCTAAAGAAGAACAGAAAGTGGGTAGGAAATCTTGCTATTTCCATTCTCATAAAGATACCAACACTGTAAAAGGCATTTCCTACTTCTGCCAAAAATGGATATTTTGCTATATTCAAAGACCTGTTCTTAATATGATCCAAAAATTGATCATCTGTGACCATCTGTGAAAGAAATGTTTCCTTTCAACAGGAGCCATATTTCAGTTCAGTCTGTAGGAGTTCTTACATATTATCAAATTGGTCTATGCTTGTACATTTCACACTGCAGTAGTTATTTGTGTTAGTCCAAGATCATTAGATTCCTCTTGTCCTGGAGGACAGTAAGATGACATTTCCACGACTAGTCATACTGGCTTGTTTGTACCATCAGTGTCCCCAGCATAAGCAGGGTCTTGAACGGTGTTTCGGGCTCTACTGGTGCTTTGTTGGTCCATCTTCATCTTAAAAGGAAAGCAGAAATCTTTGAAACATCGCTTGAAGTTTTCATCCAGAAAAGCATACAGGATGGGATTCAGACTGCTATTGGTGTAGCCCAAAGCAATGCAGAAGTAATAGCTAGAAATGGCTGCGGTACTGTGTGATACATCTCCAAGGGCCTCAACCAACACAAAGATATGGATTGGAGTCCAACAGATGATGAAGACTGCAACCACAACAAGAACCAATCTGGTGATGCGACGGAGATTTCTGTCTTTTTCTCGAGATCCAGACAGAAGTCGCACACTCTTCAGGCGCAGAATCATTAGAGTGTAACAAACAACTATGATTAACACTGGGATGATAAATGCAAAGACAAAGACACAGATTTTCATAAAGGTGTCCCACCAAACGTAGTCATCATCTGGAAACTGTAAAGAACACTCTGTACTGCCTGTATCTGTAAATTAAAGAGCCAATAAGAAAACATATAAATTAAGTTAAAAAAACACAATGTGACAGTAAAATATAGCATATGTTTTATTATTTCAAAATGATGTCACTCCAAGATGTACTGCGTCACATAGTTAGACTCAAGCACTTCAGGACATGATCAGCGAAACTCTTCTGTCCTTAATTATTTATTGACAATCTTTGCTTTCACAGAACGTACATTGCATACATATTTGCTGATTTCTACCATATCTGTTTCATCCAGTTTTTCTCTTCTATGTTGCCCTCACATGTGGCCTAGAATTAATTTAAAATAACCAGCTACATAGTTCTGCTGCAGGAACTGCTTCCATTAACAGAACTTGGAGTGGATGATTCCCATTTCTCTTGCTGTCCCCAACCTTTCCTCAAAAACTCACCCTAAGGGCTGAAGGGACCTTTCACAGTAAATACAGGGGGGAAGAGAAATAAAGAGGGTCCTGTCACTCAAGTGGAAGCCCATTCCCATGACTTTGGACTCCACCCAGAAATGCAAACAGAACAGTAAAAAGTGGGTATTAAACAGTAGCATACACTGGATATTTGTTCTGGATCCTACACAGAATACAGAAAATTCAGATTAAATAGAAGTTCCTTCAAGGTTCCAACATGAGGCCAAATATAATCTTTGCAAGGTATTTTCTGAGATGTTTTCCCAGTTCAGTGCAAAAAGAAGTACAATTTCTCAAACTGCATGCTGGAAATACTTTGGTCTCATGAAATGGTCATGCAAGCAGGGTAGGCCTGCCTCTCTGAAATCCTTCACACCAGCCCAAAGTCCACTGAATGACAGAAAGTGCACTTAGGGGATTCTTCACTGGGGGACCCATCCTTTCCAACTGGAATCCTTGATCCTCAGCCTGTTTATTGCACTGCTTATAGTACTCTGTGCTTCTAGTTTGATGTTAATGCTAATATTAGCAGATGAACTTTAGCATAAGCTTGCAAATGTATTTCAGGTAGGTAGTCTAGTTTTTCTACCTTCAGGCAATTATGTAAATTTTTAATGAAGTGGAACTCTTTCAATTTACAGTGGTTGGAAGGAGAAGCACTGGCTTTTATGGGGTGGATCTGCTAGTAATGAGGAACAGCAGCTGAGAGTGGAGATGCATGATTTACACAGATGAGATATATATAGTGGAGTGCAATCAGCTGATTGGATGGATTGTCTGACAGGTGTTACTCCTTTTATGACAAATTATGTATTTACTGTTCATTAACAGTACAGAATATCAAGAGGAAAGGCACATAGAGGGTGCTGGCCATGGGGTGTCAAAATCTTTGCCTCTACTATGTATCCTTGTATGGACAGATGTTGAAAGAGTGGAGGGTTTTCATCCCAGCCCCACCCCACCCCCCTCATTTTGCCTTTCCCCAAATTGCAAGAGACTCTGTCCTGACTTGCATGCTGCACAAGACTGGAATCAGCCAGCACTCAAAGGGGTCATTCCTCCTTTTGCCTGCTTAAGTCTTTTTCTTCATAAACAGAGAGGCACAGATCAGCAGTTAGGAAGGGATATTATCCCTTCAGTATAACAGTATATTATCACTGTTATATTGGATATTCATTTGGAAATAAGAGCATCATGTTGGCTTTTTACCACTCATTATCTACAACTGAGAAAACAAAGAAGGAATACCAGTTGTTTGGTCCAATGAGGGATAACAGTGATGATGCCTGAATGGGTGGGGACTTGGGATCCAGGCCCTGCCCCGAGGTAATCCAAGCAGGCCCCACAAGCCAGCTGAGGAACTTTCCAGGCCGGAACGGATCAATGGAGTGGAGATTTCCCATCCATGATCTACTGGATGTGACATGTACTATATATCTTATATAGAATGCCCACATTGACAAGCTACTCATTTTGACTGCTGAAGACTGATTGGAAAACCTTTAACAGTAAGGTTAAACATCTTTCCCCATGTGGCCAGGCCACACCTTGCTGTGCTATCTGAAAGTAATATAGTGGCCTCATGGATAGACATAGACATATTTTTATGGATTATGGATGATCTGGGGTCCCCCCCCCGACACCTTTTCACAGCCTGGCATCATGAATCTTGCCTAATAAAGGCATGGAAACAATGGAGCCTGTACTCACCTTCTCTGACTTTTGTGCCGCCAAGGACTATAGCTGATATACCAACTGATGAAGATAAGAGCCAGATGCAGATATTGATTACTTTAGCCTTCAGAGGTGTACGGAAGTCCAGCGCCTTCACAGGGTGGCACACTGCAATGTACCTGTCGACACTCATCATGGTCAGTGTGAATATGCTGGTGAACATGTTATAATAGTCAATGGAAATAACTATTTTACATAGCACATCCCCAAATGGCCAAGAGTTCATTAAGTACTCGGTACTTTGGAATGGCATTGTTGTAGTGACAAGGGCATCTGCCACAGCCAGATTAAAGATATAGATGTTGGTTGCCGTCTTCATTTTTGTGTACCTGGAAGACAAGAAGAGAAATTTAAATTTCCTCCTCCTTTCAAAGTTTAGTGGATGGAGAAATTTTATGAATGGAGAATATTCTGACCAGTCCAGTTAAATGGGCTGAGACAGATCTGTGCAGGAAGCAGGTGCTTTTCAAGAAAGCTTTCACATACAACTATTCAAGGAGCTCCCCTTTCTAAGATGTTTGGGAGGTGTGCACTATGATAAAGGAGCACATCCCCACATTTCCAAGGCCAGTGGGTCGAGTTCTCTGCCTATCTGGGTGGAGCTGCCCCAGTTACCCTGCCTGCCTCAATGTCTTCCTGCCTCCCCACCCCCATCCCGGGCCACCCAAAAGGGCAATGCTTCCCTCTTTACCCTTGGTGATGCTGCTGCAGAGAACCAAATCTGAGTGGCTACATTATCTTCTTTTAAACATAATGCAAAAGAAAAGACAATGGGCTGGATCCAGACTCAGTCCTACTAGATTACTCAGTGTAACTTAAGTGGGCATGATTAACATAAGCCAGTGTTAATAGGGATACTGTAGGTGTTACCAAGTCTGGATTCAACCCTGTAGGTGCTTTTTTTGTGTTTGTTTAGACTTAGGAAAGATAAGTGGACTGTGTCCATATGAGGAAAACAAGGATGTCACAATTCTATTGTTTGTCTGAATTCTTTTCTGTTTTCTGATGTATGCATTGTTGTGTTGATTGTCACTGTTTTGTTTTGCTAACTCCTTTGGATGTAGCTTGTTACCAAAAAAGCAAGGTATAACTAGGTAGGTAAGTAGAAATAAAACATTTTTCATCACCTAATTAACTACATAATCCGTGTTTGCCTGAAAACATTCAGTGTAAGAGGATAAAATAATGCAGAAGGAAAAGCACAGTGAGGAGCTGTGGGCTCTTCTTTATGAGGACTGTATGAGGACTTTAACCCACTGCTTCTGTTTTGTCACTTACACGGTTCCCTCCTCCCCAGGGTTTGTACTCCTCTGTCTTTCTATTTATTCTGTTACTAACCACAGGCTGTCACTGTGGAACAGCTGCACCACAGTGGATTTGCAATGTCTCAAGAGGCTTTTGCTTTGAACCATGCAGTTTAAAATTTAGTACCAAAATGGAAGGAAGGAAGGAAGGAAGGAAGGAAGGAAGGAAGGAAGGAGGAAAAACCACACACAAGAGGTTCTAGAGGACAATGACATCAGGAAAAGGCTGCTCCAATGTCTGTAAGGGATCATGAAAGCACACTAATTGCCTTGCATGTACAGGAGCCCATGGTGACTGAAACAGCTATGAAGGAAACTCTCCAAATATGGCACATTAAGGGTTTTCACGGGACATTTCATAACTCCTGCAAGACTATTTTTCACCTCCAATTATTTTGCAGAAGAACATCTGGAGCAGCTTTAGGCAAGTTACTATTCCTACTTTAAAAACAAGAGTATTGATGTTCCCTAAGGCTTGAATTGTATTCTGTACATTCAATTAGTTCCTATAACTGATGTATTGTTGCATTGCTGTGTTACCCATTAAATTTTATTTGCCACAGGCAGAACCGAATTAATGAGAGATTTTAATTAGATTATGCAAATTAGCCAAGCTTTCATAAAGCCACTAGATATATTTTTACCCAATATAATAAGAACAACAACTAAATGAAGATATAATTTTCTCTGTTGGTGACAAGTAGACCATCCCAAATATTTCTTTTCATGTGTATCTCTGGGCTTATTAAAGAACCTGTTGCATTTTCTTGTCAACATTTAGTGGCATTAAGCAATATTCATTATTATTGCTGCACAGCCCAGTTAAGTTGACCTAGTGACTGAGCATTGCTACTCCTACCTGATATTAAATCATATGTTGGTCTATAATGTTTAAAATATTCACACATAAAATTGGTAGCATGGTAGCCATGAGAGCATACAAGGAGGAGCTTTTCCCACATAAGATCATTATTAATCTCACATAATATCATTTATATTGCTATTTTGTGCCATTCAGTTGCTTCCAACATGTGGTGACCCTATGAATGAAAGCCCTCCAAAATGTTATGTCAATTTGTATTAGTGAGTTAATCAAATGTTTAAACAGAGCATCACACATACTTTTTAGACAATAATATGTTGTACTCAGAATCTCTTAATGTTGCTTTAACAATAGTAGAACTGTAGTACATATGTTCAGTCAAGATAGTAAAAGACCATTCTTTGAACCCTTTTAATTCTTGTAACTGAATGGGGCGGTGTGTCTTTAAACACTTCAAACTCCATTTCAGATTGGGCTATAAATTGAACATGTGATAGTAAGTACAGTCATGTCAGACACACTGGAGAAACAAAATTACCTTTTCTTCCATCCAGATTGTGCCTATATTTAACTAAAATTATCCTTGCTAAAATCATTTGTATATACCTAGAAAATGATTCCTGTCACTAGAGGCTCTCCAGGTGATTTGAAAAAGTGGTCATCCTGGCATGATGAGCCATGTTCCTTCTCTTTAAATGGCATCCTGGGGCAATGGGAACTAGTACAGTGGGGAAATGGATTCAAAATTATTGGCTGAGTCACACTGTGCCTGTCAATGATAGCATCATAATGGAAGAATCATAATGTCAAAGCTCTCTTTCCATTGCAAGCTGAAATGTGAGCCCACCCCTTCCACCAAAAAGATTATGTAAGCAAAAACATCTTCGGTGAAGACCCCACTGCAACACAGTGTGTGTTAAAGTTGCAAAAGGTGTTCCCATGTACATGGTTTCCTGGGTCTGAAATGTTCTAGAAAACTACCCTTTCACTTCTTTTCTTTAATTGCCTAAAGGCAAACTTATCTTTCCCAGCTGCAGATGTGTTGATCATGCAGGCTGTGGATTGTGGGATTCATAATCCAAAAGCAAAACAAAGCCAGGAAAGATTATTTATTGAACAGTTAGAAGCGGAGACAAATGTGAAGTCAAGAAACTCAGTAAATTTTATACTCAGTTAGAAAAGACTAAAAGCAACATAAATACAAAGCTATGAAATCAGATAAACACAGGATAAATAACTTCAGAGTAGTAGTCCTATACAATAATATACAAAGAATGCTGTAAAGCAAATAAATATATTTACATCAAATTGTAATCAGTTCATTTAAAATTAATATTACGGTTTTCCATTTGTGAGGTGCATTTCAATGATAAATCCCCTGGAAAAAAAATCACTCAGCATCAGCTACTTGCCTCAGCAGGGATCCAGGGGCCCATTATCAGGGTTCATAGTTAGGTGAATGAAATAAAGCATGATATTAATTTGAAGTACAATCCAATCTGAATGCCCATAACCCTCCAAAGTTAGCAAATGATGGACATAATAGCCTAAACAGGGTAGGAGAATGGCAGAGGCAATGTCACCTCTGTTCACTCTAGGCTATGCAAGACACACGGAGAGCTGATTTTCAACTTAGAGAGGGAATAGATTTGTGCTATGCTTTTATTTTATCTATTTATTTGGAGAACTTATATGCCACCCCATTCGCATAAGCCTGCGGGTGGCTTCTAAACCATAAATAAATACAATCGATACAATTACATAAAATATTGGGGACATCCTGGCAAAAAATTGTTAAAAACAATAAATAAAATCAACAATTAAAATAACGTTTAAATAAAAAGGTCTTGGCCTGATGCTGAAAAGCAAATAACGATGGCGCCAGGCAGACCTCTCTGGGGAGTACATTCCATAAGTTGGGCGCCACCACAGAGAAAGCCCTCCTCCGGGTACTCACCCTCCTAATATCTTTCATGGAGGACTCCCGGAGAAGGGCCTCTGTCGCCGATCTCAAGGGGCAGGAGGGCATATATGGACGTAAGTGCTCCTTTAGGTAACCAGGTCCCAAGCCATTAAGGACTTTATAGGTGATAACCAGCACCTTGAATTGGACCCAGACTTCAATGGGGAGCCAGTGAAGCTGACAGAGGACTGGAGTTATGTGAGCACAACGCCCAGTCCCCGTCAGCAACCTGGCTGCTCTATTTTGCACCATCTGAAGTATCCGGACTGTCTTCAAGGGCAGCCCCATGTAGAGCACGTTACAGAAGTCTAATCAGGAAGTAACCAATGCATGTGTCACTGTCAGGCAATCGTTCTCCAGGTAGGGGTGCAGCTGATGGATCAGCCAAAGCTGAAGGAAAGTGCTCCTCGCCACCGCTCTTACTTGAGCTTCCAAAGATAGCTCTGGATCAAGGAGCACTCCCAAGCTGTGGATCCTGTCCTTAAGAGGGAGTGCAACTCCTTTCAGGACAAGGTCGAGGTCCCCCACCCCGAAGTCAGACCCGCCTACCAACAGGACCTCCGTCTTGTCTGGATCGAGCTTCAGTTTATTGGCCCTCATCCAGCCCATTACCTTGGCCAGGCACTGGTTCAGTACAGCCACTGCCTCACCTGGATTGTTTGAAAACAAGAGGTAGAACTGGGTATCATCAGCGTACTGATGATTTCGCAGCCCACACCTCCTAATGACCTCTCCCAGCGGTTTCATGTAGATGTTAAATAGCAGGGGGGACAAAATGGATTCCTGTGGAACTCCATGGCATAGCTGCCATGGCACAGAGCCATAGTCCCCCAGAACCACCTTCTGGAATCAGCCATTGAGATAGGAGCAGAAGCACTGCAAAGCAGTGCCTCCAACTCCCAATCCCGCTAGCCTATCCAGAAGGATACCATGTTCGATGGTATCGAAAGCCACTGAGAGGTCCAGGAGGACCAACAGGGACGCACTCTCCCTGTCTCTCTCCCTGCACAGGTCATCATACAGGGTGACCAAGGCAGATTCAGTACCATATCCAGGTCTGAAGCCAGACTGAAATGGGTCCAGATAATCAGTTTCATCCAAGAGTGCTTGGAGTTGTCCCGCCACCACCCATTCCAACACCTTGCCCAAGAACGGGATGTTGGCCACCGGTCTATAATTGGTGGCCATCTCTGGATTCAGGGATGCCTTCTTTAGGACCGGCCTGATTACCACCTCCTTTAGAGGAGCAGGCACCCAGCCGTCCCTCAGAGAGGTGTTAATGACCTCCAGGATCCAGGTCCCTATCCCGTGCTTGGCTTTGTTGTTACAAAGTGCCCACTTTGTGTCCAGGACATTAATTTGGTTATCATCACCACCACAGAAAAACAGTTTGATAGTTGCAATAACTGGGCCAAAACTACTGTTTCCAAGCAATTTCATATCAGATATTGTAACTAAGAACTGGGAGAAGGGGGCTTAAGCTGTTCTGGATGGGATTTCCCCACTCCATAAAAATAGGTCCTCAGCTTGGAAGTGGTATTGGACCTATTGCTTTTTCTGAGTGTTGAAGTGGCTTTTGCTTACTATAGGTATGATCAGATAGCTATGGCACCTTCTAGAGAAGACAGACTTGGCCACCTTGGGAATCAGTGCTCTCTTTGTATGGCTTTCTTGAAAAAATCCCAGATACTACAGTTGGTTCAAACAAAATTTTGACTTTTGTTTGGTATCCAGTAATTGGATATAACTCCATTTTTTCCAGCTTGGCAGCTCTTTGTTTTCAGACTCAATTTTAGCCTCAAATGCCAGTCATGGTCTAGGACCTGATCCCCTGAAGGACAGACACCTCCCATACAGACCTGTCTGGGCCTTAAGACCAGCTTCAGAGGCCTTGATCTCTGTACCATCGTTTCCAGTGGATGAATATAAAAGCACACAAGGCAAGGCCTTTTTCATGGAGATCCATCTGGTTTTGATACTGTTTTTCATGTAATATTTTTTTAGAAATGCATATATAAAATGATCTCTGAAGCTGTCTTGAGTTCTCCATGGTATGGTGTTCAAGAAAAGAACTACAGTATAAGCACAAATCCTTCCTTTCACAGTGCTAGTTGAAGCTTGCAAACTTATCAAAATAGCTAGTAGCCTCAACAAATAGGTGTTTGATTCAACCTGTCTTTTTATGTTGAGTGGCCCTAACTTTTGATATCTTCATTTTTAAAGAATCACAGTTATCCTTCAGCTTCAGAAACAATATTTGTAAACTGCCCTGGGAGCCACATAAATGCAATAAATAAATAAATAAAATGCCATAGTGAGTGCTGGATAACAATAAGTTATTGCTAATAGGAGCATTATGGGGTAATGACATCTGGGTAGACTGTGGTTGGCTTCATCCTCTAAACATGGCAAGATCAGTCTCTGGGAAGGTCTTAAATTTAGTTTTGTTGTCTCAGCTCTGTACTCCAGTATTCAATAGATCACCACTGTCAAATGGAACATCTCCAAAAGGGTTTTTTTCCCCACATTTCCTTCCTACAAAATCTCACACATTCAAAACACATATTGTCCCTTATTCTTGTCCTTGCCTAATCCCCAGAAAAGAATGGTTTAAGTATAGAGCATACACTTTGCATAAACATGGTTCCAGATTCAATTCATGGCATGTCCAATTAAAAAGATCTCAGATGGAAGTGCATTATTCCATGACAGCCAATCCGGGAAGACAATCATAGGCTAAGTACAAGATAACATCATGTGTATGCTTCCTCCCCACACACATTTCCTTTATGCAGCCACCATAAAGACTATAGTTTCTTTGTCTATCCTTGCTTTGTCAACCATCCAAGGCTGAAACCACAGCTACATTGCTCAGCTATGCATCCCAATTTAATCAGAATTAAACATTCCTGCATATACACTCTTGCAATGGAAAATAGGAATAGAACAACAGAATTGTTTAAGAAAGACAGCTCCCTTATGAGAAAGGGTTACAATGCCTACAACTGTTTAGCTTAAAAAACATAATGGATAGAGAAGCATCTTTTTCCCTCTCTCACAATATTAAGATGTGGTATTATTAGTGGAAGCTTCAGGGCAGATAAAAGGAAGTGTTTCTTCACAAAATACATAGTCAAGCAATGGAATTTGCTATCACAATATGTAACAGTGACCACCAATTTGGATGACTTGAAAGAGGGTTGGGCAAAGTCATGGAGGATAAGGTATCAGTGGCTACTAGTCCTGATGGCTATATGTTACCTCCAGCAACAGAGGTGTTATATGCTGGTTGGGAACAGACACAAGTGGGATGGTCTTCTGATTGAAGGGGAGGGCAGACCACTTCCTGAAGGACTGTACTGTTGGATTATGATCTGAAGATAAAGAGCCCTAAGGCCTAAGCATAGTTGCCCATTAATATGAGCACCTCACAGCAGATTCAGCATACAGGCGCACAGGTGACCTGACAGATTTCCAAACTACGGTGAGATATACTCTATTTCTACTTAAATTACAATAATGGTTTCAAAATTTAATCCTAATACATACACAAATTATCATATATGATGTTATGTAAATCACTGATCTTTCTTGTTTCTCTTTTCTGGCAATTCAGATGTCCCCTCCCCCTGCCACACACACACCATGAAACTGACAGGACAGCCTCATACAAATCCTCATTCAAATGTATGCATGCATGGGGTGTGGTGGGGAAGGACACTGAATCTTGAACCAGTGTGGCATGTGGGTCCCAGAGCCAAAAATGCTGTGCAATACTGATATCAAGTGGGGAAGCATATGAGAATTTCTCAACTCCCTGGGGATGCCCAAGAACACTAAAGCAGAAACTACATGCAGGAGCTAAAATTTATGGAAGGAAATTGGAAGCAGAATTTAGGCTGCTGGTTAGAAATACCAACTCCTGTTGGTATCTGAAATCACCCTAAAGGGTAACATCTAGGAAAGTTAAGGATGAGGAAGGGGCAGAATCCACAGAAATGATAAGTTATGTAAGTATACATAATTGTTTTTACAAAAATCCCCTTTCACTAAATGTTATACTGGATAAGCAGACATTGCACATTCCTTATCTTATGTCACAAGCACAAAACAGAGCACTTATCTGAAGCAGGGGAGCACAGCCCATGTAGCAAGCCAAATATCTAGTACACATATTGGCAGCATTTAGGGAAGTTAAGGGCAGAAGACAAAAGGGAAGGCCAAAAATGAAAAGGATTGAATCCATAAAGGTAGCCACAGCCTTGAACTTGGAAGAGCTGAATGGAGTAGTCATGGGGAGGACAGTTTGGAGGGCTATCATTCATAGGTTCACCTAAGTCAGAGATGACTCGACAGCACATGACAACAACAAAATGTTAAGTGTGCAGAAGACATTCTAGAAAACATATAGCCATTTTACAGATGGGAAGCTCTGAGAATTAAAGCCTCTTGTCTGAAAAGCAATTAGGGAAGCCATGGAACAGAGCTCAAATCACATGTAATACAGAATACTGAAGGAAATGTGCTAACTTAAGGACAGCTGTTTCAAGGAGTTAAGAGTCTAGGCTAGAAATTAAGCCTTTAGAAAATAATTCACTCCGTGTATACAGGGGTGAACACTGCAAATGGATGGTCTCACACCAGGCACAAAGAAATGTTCTCTATCTCACACTACCTCTTTAATTCCTACTATAGGTTATATATTTTAATGAATCCCAGTAATATATTCATGCATGCTGGTGGTTTAGAGGGATTTCCTCTGGAGGATTACAAACAGATGTTAATGTTCTTCAGTTGCATGCTTAATTTTATTCAGAAACATTATTCAGTCTGAGTGTTGTTGTTGTTTTTCTTTGTCCACCTTCTTCACCTGTCTGGCTTGCTGATACATTAACCTGAGATATGCTTTATCTTCAAACAGTCAAGTACAGAAAATAACTGTAGCATTTAAGAACCTTGTGACAGACGAGGCCAAACATTGCAAGTGCAATGTGAAATACACTGGAAATTCATTAAACTGAATGGTCTGCCTGCAAAATCAGTAAAAAAAATTCTTTTGAATACAAAGAAAACAAAAAGAAGAAGCAGAGGCCCCAAACAGATATAGCATGTGCTATCTGATCCACTCTCTCAGCACTGTTTTCCCCCGTTTATAATAGCTGGTTGAGTCTCTGGTTTTGATCTGAGAAGTGCAGGGGAGGTGAGGTCTAATGCTCTTCCATCTTTTGTCTTCATGTAAATTACCCCTGCTGAAGCTTCTATTATTTCTGCTAGGGTGGAACATACTGTAACCTGTGTGATGCCTGTCCTTCCTGCAGCAGGGTTGTTAGATGCTTTGTTGGGGAGGGGGAATTTTAGAATATAAAAGTGGCAAGGGAGGCAACTCTCGGCACCAGGTTTCAATCAAAATCAAAAACCACAGAAGCCCCTTTCAGGTAAAAATAAAATAAAAACTCAACTGCATGAAATCTGAATATATAGAAACATAGAAACAGAGTGAGTCAGAAGGGATCTCCCGGGCCATCTAGTCTGATCCCCGGCTCTAGCCAGCTCCGCTCACATGCCCACCATGTGCATGTCCAGCCTATCTTTGAACGCCCCCACCCATGGGGCCTCAATGACCTCTCGTGGAAGCCCATTCCATACCCTCGGGATCCTAACTGTCAGGAAGTGCTTCCTGGTATCTAAATGGAACCTTGGTTCCCTGAGCTTTGCTGATAGAGATCAGATCCCCCTCTGCACACACACACACACACACACACGCAAATATCACTCATGTATACTGGACACACAAAAACATGTGTATGTGTTTGTGTATGGAGCACAAACTTTTAATAGTTTCAGTCCAAATGCACAAACATCTTGGGATATCTGTTTCACTGTATGATATCCATGATATCCATGCATAGATGATTCCAATAAGCTCAGTCAAGGTCCCTTGACCCAACCTATAAAGGCCAGGGCACAATATCATTACTGGAAGATCACTACATACCATCAATTTCCTTGCAGCTCCCTCAGTGCACTCAATGCATGTTACTAATGCACAGGAGCATTTTCCAGTTTTTGAAATGTTCAGCAGTTTTTGCTATTTTCAGCAAACTTATGCAAACTACTTTTTTCTTGCCAAGTTATTCATGCACACAAACATAAGCAAACTGTATTGAGAGGAGAGTTGGATGGACTGCACAGCATCCTCACATTCATTCCAGTGACTGCCTGCACATATATGGGGTAAAATAGGGCTCTGTTGAGCCTAGGGAAATCTTCCCTGATGGGCTGTAACATACACTGTGAAACACAGATATTTGAAAAAAGAAGGCAGGAAGTTAAAAGTAGGAAAACAGGCAAACTAGTTTAAATATTGTATGAATATGTTATATTCTATGGGCAGTTTGTGTGTGCATGTGTATAGTATATATAACATTAATAAGAACATAGAAAACATTAACTGCTTTTTATCTCTGGGGGGAGCTCTACTCACATACTTCTTTCCAACTCCTCAAACAGATTGTCCAAATTGTACACAGTGCAACTTAAAAGTCCATCTTCTGTTTCATTTTTCAGTAATTTTTGTTTCACAAACAAATAGACAGTTATGCTTGTGTCCAGATGGCAGTTTCTCCCATGGTTGGTTTAGCCTAGTAATGCAAGACTAGAATGGCAAGGAACTATTTCTCAGAAAAGAAATGATTATCGTATCAAGTAAGGTTGCTTCCCAGTAACAGTTACTCTCTGAGATTATGCCATTACATGCAAACACTGATCTGGCTACACATTGCTCGGTTGTTTAGAATGTGAATTCAAAGATGTCCAACTTGAATCCTACAGTTAGAGCAGAAGGATACATCTTTCCAAAAACTTGAGCATCCTAGAACTCTGGCATCAATGATACTCAGTAATGGACCCCCGCAAAGAGCTGTCCCCACCATCACTTTTTCCTTAGTTTCTTTCTCCTAATTATGTGAATTTCCCCTGATAATGAAACTTAAAAGGCCCACAGTAACACTTCCTGCATATCTCTTACCTTATGATGACAAACATGACCAGAGAGTTGCCAACCAAGCCCACCACAAAGACCATGGAGTAGACAGCAGTGATGATTATAGGAATAGCTGGGGAGATATTGGTGTGATTCTGCTGTAGGTCATCATAAAGGCCACCACTATTGTTTCCATATTCTGCCCAGTCAACAAGCCAGCTACTGCTTGGAAAGGGGCAGGGTCCTGGGGAACAGGTGGGCCCTGGCTCTTCACGAAAAATGTATACTGGGGATTCCATGGAGGATTCAACTTCTAGCCCAGGTAGAGAAGATAAAGTGCAAGGAAGAAGATAGATGCAGCTGAATACTCTGGAGGAAAAAGAAGAGAGGAATAATATGCATGTGCAATTGGTGCAATTGTTGGTGCAGGCACTAAAGGCATGAAAGTTGTTCTTTCTATAGTCCTGAGTGGTTCCAGAAATATTTTAAGAGGAGACAACAGGGAGGGAAAGAGGAAAGCTCATAATGGTGGGAGGCAATCATAACAATATAGTTTGTCTACTACACAGCTCTCTAAAAAATAATAGCATAATCTAGATCCCTGCTGTGCTAAAATGATTTGATTTGAACAAATTTGGTCCTGTATAAATTGTTGAGGGGAAAAAACTGGATTTGCTCCAAGCTGTTCAGAAATTAGGCTAAAGAAAAGAAGCACAATAATAAGGTGGAAATGCCTTTAAACTACTATTAAAATATTGAGCTGTGGGACCAAAAGCTTAAAGAGTTCTATAGGTAAGTTTGATGTACTGAGGCACACCACAACACTGGCTCAGGATACATTTCAGTCTGATCCTTTCTCCTCAATCCTTTCATTTCATCTGCAAACAATAAGGAATTTCTTATTAGCTAAGGTAAGAAGGGATTGATAAACATTTTTTGGGAACAGGCATTCCTCTGTAATCAGTGGAGGGCACAGATTGCATTTCAATAAAAAAAACATAGTAAATAAAAGGAAGGAAACAATACAATAGCATCCTTACCTGTTTTAAAAATTCAGGGAAGCAGGGCAAGGACTTTCAAGAGATATTTTCATAAGTTGAAAAGGACCTTCTCCTTGCCTGTTGTAGTCTCCTGGCACCTCGAGGGTTTGCACTCCTGCGTACCAAGCTGGGTTGCAATCCTTCACTCCAAGGCTGCTAAAGCAGTAACTGCAGCCTGCACTTTACCTTTGTACCAAGCAATCTCTCTCACACACTCTCTCTCTCCCACTTTCACTCTGCCAGCTCTGTACTCCGGCAGCCCTTGCATGCATTCTTCTCCAAGCTCACATGACTTTTCTCTGAACACTAAAAGGCAGGCAAAGTATTAGGCAAGAGTGAGGCAGCCAGTCATGTAGCACCTGAAAGATTTTATACCGCCCTCCAAGGTGCTTACTGCCCTAGCCTAATCTTCTTCTAGCTTTTAAAGGTTTTAAGCAATTAGATTCCCTCGTCCATTGCTGTTTATTTCTTTGGTGTGAATTATATGACAGATAATGGCAAAGAAAATTCAGGTAAAATGTATTTGACTGCCCAGATGATATGTTTTGTAAGTGCTCAAGTTGGTTCTCTGATGTGCTCATTTCATTCAATTCATATTAAGGAAACAAGGCCAGAAGGGTCTGCACTGTGATGCTGCTGAAATGAATAGGATAGAATCACATTAGAACCTGTTAGAATAATGCAATAGTGATTTTTCCTCATATATTATAGATAGATTTGTGAAAAAGACAAAATATTTTGCCATTCTGTATCTAGTTTTGGAAGCTAGTGCACTTTTCACAATATTTAAAGGAATATCCTACTAAACCAACAGTGGTCCAACTTCGTTGTGCCACAGTTGAGTTTTCCACAAGTCAAGGGAGAAACCAATGGATAAGATCTAAGATGAATAACCCCACATCATTCTTAAGCCCAATAAACCCTTCTCCGAGGGGATGGGGAGAGATTTACTGTGGCCACAGTTGAGACTCAGAACAGTACACCACAACCTAACAGGCTGTGAAACTGAGGGAGCCAATTATATTTTGCCTCCACCATCACTCACATGACTGTAGAAGCAGAGGAGATCATGGAACAGATCAAAACCCAGTGCCAGTGAACCATGTGGCAGCCCATGGCCTTGTCTTCTTCAGCTCTATTCATGAACATTAGCCGCAGCCCCCAGTCAGAGCCTGCTGATCTTCAGGAAGATGGGGAGCTGCCTCCTGCCAGCTATCTTATAAAACTCCTCAGTTTCTGCCTGTTAGCCAGGCAGGTTTCCTCACAGCTGTCCTAATCCAGTTCTCAGTTATCTGAACAGTCCTCTCTTAACCAGGTCCAGACTTCTGGTTGAATTGCTGCTCCGTCTGCTGGTGGTCTTTACCTCGGGCAAGCTTGGCAGAAGCAAATAGCGTCTCCCCAGTATAAATGAGGTTGTGGGGGAGGTAATCTTCAGTTCTGGATAGTGGAAGTAAACAGGAAGATTCAATAAATTATAAACCTCTCAAGAGCTAATAGAATATAAATCTCATCCAGAAATTATGATGAGAACATCACCAGGAAATCTCTCCTTTTCCTTGCCCCCAACCCAGAACTAAAATAAAGCAAGCAATTAAAAACAGACTGAGCCATAACGTTTAGGAATGTTTTGAGAAAGGCTCAGTTTTCAAATGAATAAGTGTTCAATAACAGACCACTAGATGCACCAAATATGAAAAGACATGGGTTAAAAGTAGAGAGAGATGAATTGAAAAGTACAAGGTGCAGAAAGTTTGATTATGCAAATATAACCCAAGGGCAGAATTAACTTGCACTAACAAAAAATTAGCGTACATCATATTTGGGATCATTTTTGACCCCAGACAAAAAAAAAAGCTGCATAAGAAAAGCCTGTTTTTCCCCCAAGAGGTGCCAATCAACATAAGAATGGTTTTCAGTTCTCATCAAGTACAAATACTTTAAATTTTAATCCTTTCTGAGACCATGAGAACTGAAAAATCTGGGATGTTATATTCTAGTCACTTTGTTACAATTTCTAGGAAGACTAGCTGGTAGGACTATTTATGTGTAAATTATAGTACAGAAGATATGCTGAGGGTTTCCAGTTATACTACATTGCAGGTTGAGGGCTGCACTTAATGATCCTACAGCACTGGGAAATTTGCAGACTCAATACCTAATCTCTATCAGACAGTCTGTCAGATTCTTTAATCATATTCTTAATATCCCATATAGTTACAGCTACAGACAGATGGTCTTTCATTAAGGAACAATCTATAATCAAGCATAGTATTGTCACATTTCTTGGCCTAGCTATGCATACGATCCATAGTGATTTTTCAACTAATCTTTATTGGAGAGTCTGCCATTCAAATGTTGTATTTACTTCTATAAGAACAATAAATAGATTTATTAGATTTACCTAAACAAATCCCAGGCTCTGCAGAAAGCACAGGTACTGGAGCTAGAGCAACTCCCTTATGAGGAAAGGTTACACTGTCCAGGACTGTTTCAATGGGAAATAAAAGATGACAATACATAATACATGGTAGATAGAAGGGGGGCACATTTTTCCTTATTTTCCCATCATGTCAGACACTTGGGTGAATCCATGAAACTGAATAGTGGGAAAGTGACAGAGAAAAAGAAATACTTCTTCAAAAAGTACATAATTAAATGATGGAATTCACTACCATGAGATTGGTGATGGCCACAAGCTTGGATTGCTTTAAAGCAGCATTACACAAATTAATAAAAGATACAATTATCAATGGCTCCCAGTCATAAGGGCTATATATTATCTCTAGTATCTAAGGCAATGTGTTTCTGGAGAATGTGAGCTGGATGGTGCCATTGTACTCATGTCCCACTTCCTTCAGGCAACTGGTTGGCCACTGTGGGGACAAATGCTGGACTAGATACCAAGAATAAACATGATTCTTCTTCTGTTCTTATACTTGATATAGGGAAGAGTCTTTTTAAAAGAGAGTTCTGAAAAACTTTTGAATTGTTATATTTCTCAGACAACAAATATCAATGCCATAAATCAACCAAGGCTCACTTGTTTTTGAAGAACCTTCCGATCAGGTGAGCACATGTTCTCTTGTGAATGCAAAACTTAAAACAGTATTAGATGCTCTCAAAGCCTGGAGCCTAGCTGTTTTGACCTTTCCAGATAGATTTTTCATGAATCCCCTTGCAATACTCCTGGGAAAAAATAGATTGTTCAGTTAATACCACAGATTTTCAATTTGTGTGTTCTAGTAGTTTTTTTTTTTTTTTTTTTTTTTTTGCGGGGGGAGGGAGAGAGGGAGAGACTTGTTGGTATATAAGAATTTAACTAGTACTAATAATCTTTCAGGGGGATGAGGTGGTGCAGTGGGTTAAACTGCTGAGCTGCTGGGCTGGTTGATCAAAAAGTCAACAGTTTGAATCAACACAACACAGCAAGTTCTGGTTGCTCCGTCCCAGCTCCAGCCAACCTTGCAGTTTGAAAACGTCCAAATGCAAGTAGATAAAAAGGTCCTACTTTGGTGGGAAGATAACAGCATTCCATGCACTTCATACCCCTTCTAAATAATGTCTGTGGACAAAAGCTGACTCCCTCAGCTAGGAAACAGAGAGGAGCACCGCCTCCTAGAGTCAGACATGACTGGACTTTAATGTCATGGGGAAACCTTTACCTTTTTTAAAAAAATAATCTTTCATCTATAGAGGAGTTCTGAGACACAACTTCATCTGGGATTCAATCAACTATTCTGCATGAGGAATAATATCAGGTAAGTGGCTGAATGCCACTTGAGATTTGATTTCAGGACCATGAACAGCAGACTTAACAAGTTATTGCTGAACTATTTTGGAGCGACTGGCAGGAATTTATACTCAGGCTGAGAGAGACCTTTTAGAAATCCCACTTCCACTTGTGCTGCATCAGACTGTTAAAGGACCAGCAGCTTTTCCTTATAGGTGTTGGCTTCTGGGGAAGGCTGGAGTGTTGACAAGCCAGTTCAGGAGCTGCTCCTAAGTATTTTCTGCTTCACTAGAAGAGCTGTAGGTCCACTACCCAGTGGCATCTCTTGGAATGATCTAGGATAGGATATGAAATGCAAAGCAATGGTCCTTAGAAAGATTGGGTCCGGTGCCTCCTTAGAGTCACTTTCACAGGGAACATCAATCTCCAAGGATTCCTACACTTGAAAACAGAAATGTACATCATTGCCAAACAGAAATTAAGTATACATTTGATCCCCTGAAGATCAACTTAAGACAAGTTTTTGTTGCACAGTGATACAGTTGAATGTCATATGAAAATTACTTCCTTTTCTTCTGGTGGCACTTCAACATCCTTAGGCCCACAACTTAACATAATTCTTGTTTTGAGAATTAACTGCAAACTCCAACAAAAACTACACTTGGGAAGAAAATTTCTTTGCTGAGATGTGTTTATAAACTCTCTATTTCTTATTAAAATTACCCAACCTTTCATTTTTTGAGATCTTAGTCATCTGAAGACCTGATTAACTTTTGACTCACAGTTTTCTAAGCATCCCCTGGCAATGTAAATTAGAGATGAGATAAAGGTTTTACTTTCTATGCAATAGCATCATAGGGGATCTGTTCCTGCTATGATAAAATGGATGATGGTTCTCTGTTGGGAAGCTATATAATGTCATGAGTTATAATAAGGTGAACTTGGTTACCCCACTATCTGCCTCATCCCTCAAAAAAGTATAGTATAGACCCCTGAATAGATTGGACCTACAGAAAGAGAGAGAGAGAGAGAGAGAGAGAGAGAGAGAGAGAGAGAGAGAGGGAGGGAGAGAATAATATGCATGAGTTTATATTTACTGTCAGCTCAACTATGAGAAAGTTGGAGAAAAGGGAGGTAGCATAAAAAAAGCAAAATATATATGTAAGCACACTTTTACCTGGAGATGTCAAATATGTGGCACCTAAGGGTTTCCTCCCTCACACCACAAATTGATCTTGTACCCATTTAAACAGATAGTGTTTGTGGACATTAATGCCTTTTGGGTCTAAACACAGTACTGTAGGTCCCAGTCAGGCCTATGGAGTTCCACCAATAGCCAAGCCCCTTCTTCTGGTCCTAACCTCATTTCCCTTCCTTCCTATTATGGTTTCCTAGTTTTTGTTCCATTTTCTACCCCTTCGAAATAATCAAATTCTCTTCCTAAGGCTTAATTTCAGGAAGGGATGACTTTAATTAAAGTTATAGTGTTTAGGAAGGGAAGTGTTTTTGCATGCTCTTTCGCTCTCCTTCTGGCTGAAAGTGATGTAACACCCTTCTACAAGTGCTGTTTATAAGATCTTACAGATGAAAATCCAATGCTTTGAAAGAATCCCACCATCAACTTAAAGTCTAGTACTAAAATAAATTTCCATCTAAGAAAATAAGGAACTGACATGCCAGGATTTAATTCCTTCTATTAACAATATTATTAGTCAAATAATGTTAGTCAAAACCACCTTGTTTCATCTAACTGGACCATCACAGGATAGGAGAAATAGCCAGAGGTAACATTTTCAGTGTAGATAAAAGTCATCAAGAATTAATTGGCTATCCTTTTCATTTTCCGTATGGCTTGGGCTTAAAGAAAGGTATAGAACTGCAGATTAATAAAATCTGCTTCAATGCAAGATGATTTAAAAATGCACAGTACAGTCAAGAAAGTAATTTGCTTCTCCTTTATTATTAGCCTGTCTTGCAATACTCCAGGACAGGATGTTGCTATCCTTCTGTCTTCTTGAGGGATCTACACTGTGATATCACCTACTGATAAGTGCAAACCATTAGCCTCTCCTCCCTCTGTAAGAAAATAAGAAGATCTGAATACCACAGATAAAGAGCTCCTGGTTCCCATTGGTTGAGGCTTACAAACAGCAAGTCAATTTAAAGAAGTTACTTCCTGAAATTGGAAGACAAGTATAATTTATATTTCTATTTTGAAACAGGATTCTTACTAACTTTGAGCAAATCAAAATTGGTCATATGCCCCATTTGTATTGCTCCAAGTATGCTTTAGTATTAGTCTTTTATTCAAGAACAACAAACTTACACCTGGTTTGCATGACATGATAGCACACCATGTCTTACACAGCAGCCATTTTGCATACTCAACACCAACTTGGGGGGTCTTTGTGTCATGCAAACTCAGACCTTGCTCACCACGTTTGGCACTACGACCCCCAAGTCAAGAGTGGAAATGCGAAGTGGCACATTCTGTTTTGGCTTGTTGTGGGTTAACTAAAGCATGACAAGCCACATCATGTCATGTGAATCAGGTTCAATGTCAAGTAGAAATAGCAGAGCATGGTTTCTTTGCAGACCTCCTCTGTGCTCTCCCTCTTTCTCCAAGACAGAAAAATCCTAATATATGAAACCAACATTCAGTTTAAGTTGAAGTGGGGACATTTGTATCCTCAGGACTTTGTACAAAACCATTCTTTGTTCCGAGCAAACAATTATAAGATATTCCATTCTCCATAACAGTTGGGCATATCTTGGGTTTCTTAGGAGTCAACTTGCTATGATCAGAAGAAACCACAAAAGGAAAAACTCTCTGGTGTGAGGAAAATACAGCTTCTCTGATACTACCTTTATTGCAACAATTGAATCAATGTGTGAGTTCAATGTATGTCTTATTTAACCTCTGATGAAGCTGTGGCACATGTTACCACCATTTTGAATGTCATGTGAACCCTGTAAGCATGGATTACGCAAAAGTTAAATAAAATTTACATAACCCATAGTTTGTTTAATCCTTGCACAACCCAAGTTTGTTAGAGTTGAATGGCATGACTGTCCTTGACTAAAGTTGCATATGTAAGCTAATACCCATGGGTTACTTGAACCAGATCCTAATAATTCAATTTGAGAGGAACAACTCTGATCTATCTTAGTTAGATTTAAATGTTGGGTTTATTCTGTGTTAAACTGTATAAATCTGTTCATTTTTTCAATAGGGTTCATCAAATAAAATGTATTAAAATAGTATAATCAAATGCAAAACCTAAAATGAATATAATGAAAGTAGGAGACAATACAGATAGAATTGTGGAATAAATTTAGTTTCCCTCAGAAAGGCTGAGAAAAAATTAAAAAAAACATTTGCCTTCTAATGAAAATATAACAACTGAGGATGAAATTCTAGGCCTTGAGTTTAGCCTTACTATTTTTATAGTTTGCCTGTATGGGGCCCCAAATCCATATCAAGACCTTAGTTTGGGGGAGGGGTCTTTGACCAATGGAAATTGGATAATTCGTTGCTGCAGGAGGCTAACTCATTAGTATTTGAGTATAACAATCAAAGATTAACCATTGTTAAGTATTCAGATGTATACTGTCAGTAGAGCTGCCAGGATAGAACTTCAGGCAAGTTTGGGGTGCATTTTAGCAAAATAACAAAGAAGATCCCCCAAAATAGAGTCACTTGGCATATTCTAAAATAAGTAAAGCAACTGTCATCTAAAGGGAGGGGGAACATGTGGCCATTAAAGCCAGTGTCTAAAATTACCTATCTTTACCATGTATATTCAGCAATTAATTGAAAGCTGAAGGAAAATCACTGTTTCATGATGTTGGTCATTGACCAGAACATAACAAGATGATGATGAGGCTATTTCAGTTAAGGCTACTGTAGGGCTATCCCCTACCCTATGGGAGGCCATCCAGAATAAGAGGCTGAAGCTGTGGAGCTCTGATATTGAATCAGAGGCAAATCGTTCTATTTTAACACATGGCCAATATGTCAAGAAACTTATACATAAGTTCTGATCTCACTCAGGCAATGCAATCTAATATGGCTGCCTGCAACCCTCTGAACTCAGAGGACTGTGGGCATCCTATGGAGGGTGAGAGGATCACGGAGGCAAAGGTGCCTTCACACTTCTCTCACCCTGCAGAAAACTTTGACAACTCAATCTGGCTATCAAAATCTTTTGCACCAAAACGCAAGGAGGAATGCTTGAGGTTCTCCCAGGATCTTTATTTACTTCTATGCCACCCAGTAGCTGAAGCTCTCTGGTAGGTTCACAACAATTAAACAAATGCAAAAGATACAATTAAAATACAAATGCAATAAAATGCAGTATAAAATTCCAGTATGCATATTGAACAGCTAAAAATTCCAATATACAAAAATATTAAACAGTTTTACATATAAAACATTTTCATTAAAAACTAGACCTAATTATAACAGCAGATATAACCCATCATATTCCATTAAATGCCATTAACACTACATCCTGGCAGAGCTGACTCTGCCACTCCTCTTCCCCAGAAAATGGAGGCTCCATGGTCCACTTGCAACTGCAGAGTGGCAGCATTTTCCTGTTTCCTGTTTCTTAACCAAAACAGTAGTTTCACAAGTTAAATCTTAGTAAAATACACATGAATCCTTGCTGTTATCTGACCTGTATGTAGTGATCATATGTTTATTTTTATAATGTTTAATATATTAAAATCACATTAAAGTCACAATATATTTTACAAAGTAATGTAAGAATGTAAGTAAATATATATTTAACAATATAAAAGCAAGATGGTAATCATCATCATGACAATAATAATTATAATATTATAAAACTTTACAATACCATAACAATGAGGTGCTAGCAGAGTCCCTCAGGCTGGGGAATGACTTTGCAAATGGGCGTATTTTCAAGAGGTGTTCAGAACTTGCCACTGTTTTTGCTTTTCAAGCCACACATGGGAAATTGTTCCATAAAGTGGGTGCCACAACAAGAATGGCCATTCTACCTGGCAACATTGCAATAACCAACACGGCCTGGCTAAGATATAAGGTCGTCGTCGTCGTCTTCTTCTTCTTCTTCTGGAAAACAATATTATTACTATATAGTGCAATCCATTCACTTGGCATTTTACAAATTTTGGGAAGACATTCCATTCTCTAAGGAGTGCTCAACCTAGAAATTGATACATTGTCAAACTAATGTAAAAGGTATGCATTTGCCCATACATAGCCTGGCTGTTCCATCCACTTTGAGCTATATCAAATATTTTGTTTTAACATATCATGGAAGAACAAATAAAGGAAAGACTCAATAATGGAAGATGTTTTCAGACCTTTCATGCAGATCTCGTTGCTAAAGGAACCTAGTTTTCTTGCTTATGGTACAGATTCAAAAATCATAGTTGCCTGGGGAGAATCTGGCTACCATACAACCAGTATGGGGAAAGGCATACAAAAATCTTGGGAATGAGGTAAATATATAAGATCTGGGGGATGTCACCCATAAAATGAAATACTGTGCATTGCAAAGAACATCTGCAGAGTTTAAACTTTAGCCCCAGTGGTCTTACCATGGAGATTTTAAATTATGATACTACTGTCATGAGCAAATATTCTTTTCAATGCTTCCTTTGTGCAATCAATCATGGCCTCATGTTCTTCTATGACTCTGTTATACTTCCTCCAAACAAAACAAAACAAAACTCCACAGACTTTTCTCAGAGCATATATGATTGAACCCCAAACATATTTGAAGGCTGGAACCTAGCACAGCTTAATACAGCAAGCCATTCAGGATATGTGAGACAAAGTTTGAAAAAGTATGTCCCATCTTAAGATCACAATTCTGTGTGTTTCCTATGCTTGTTTAGACCTTTTTAAAGAAAAGGCTGGCAACTCCCTTCAGCCCCAAGAGAAATATGGTGCAGTGGCTCTAATGGACAAATGTACATGCTGCCAGACTTGAGAGCTTAAGAAATGGCATTTCTTAAGAGCTGCAAAAGTAATACAACTTTATACAATGCAGGTAGAGGACAGTATAGCTTTACGCTGGAGCTCACAAATCCCTCACGGCTTCACTATGCATTGGGCACTTGCCAGCTTATGTTATCCCAAACCCAAGGGCCAACCTGACATTGACATCAGGGCAGGCATTGCATTTGCCACAATCTAAGATAGCAAGCAGCATTGTTTGTTGCAGACAGCTTCATCTCTTGGATAGTATAGAAATAAGTGTAATAATAAGAGAATCAAAACGGTGGAGGTAGGACCTTATTCCATGGTAGAGTTCGAATGCATCGGGGGCGGAAGGGAAATGACATGTAAGGGGTATGCTTCCACTCCTGAGACCACAGCAGGGGTATGTTCCACCACCTGTTATCACCCCTTCTTGTTTTCCCTCTGTACAGAAAGGGGGCGTGAAACTCCCTCCTTGTAGCTTGGATAAAGGAATTCCAATCCCCTGATGAGATAAGAGAGCCAGTTCTGGCATTGGGAAGCTGCTGTTCCCTACATGTGAAACTCCTAATGTCCATACTTCTGCATCTTCATGGCTACCTCCAGTGAGGTGGGCTTGAGGCTCACTTGCACCAGAGAGAGCAGCAAGTATTCCTGGAGCAGGCAGGTCCTGTTGTCCAGGCCATTCTGCATCCCCTCTGCTGTTTCTGATCTTAGATTGAAGATAGTAGGGCAGGGTGTTCTCCAAGTGGATTCTTCCAGAAATTAGGGCCTAGAGCCTAACCCTGATCAGCTTGAGAGACCTAAGAAGCTGCTTGTACCAGGCTGGGGTGCCCCGCGGGCCAGTGTAGGCTCACAGGTCAGAGGTTCTGCACTTGTGCTTTGCTCCCTCTATGGCTGGCATGAAGCAGAACTGAGAGGCATGGCTCTGCCCCACACTGCCATACAACTGAGGCATTAGTCCATATGTGAGGTCAGGAAGGTCTGCAGGAAACAGAAGGACACTTCTAAGCCCCTAGGCATCAGTATCTGTCTGGCATAGTTCCCTCTGAATGTAGATGGGGCAGCCCTATCTCTTGCCAAAGCTGAAAGCATACTTTTGCAACTGTTAAAGGAGAAATAGAAGGTAAAATTACCATATTCAGTGTAGACTGAGTATAGCATCATTTTTTGAAAGAAAATTTGGCCAGAAATAATTTAGATAATCACACTCCTTTAATAAATACCGAGAAACACCACATAGTTGATGACAAAGTTCATTTAACCAGACCTTTCCAACAGGAGGGGAGGGGAGGGGAGGGGACAAGTTGGATAGTATGGAAAGAAAATATTCAGCAAATGTAGACTTATTCTCTGTTAAATCTAATTCAGTTCTGAACCAGAGAATATAGCTCTAGCAAACTAGCCAAAGTATTGATGAAAAGGCTGCCACATTGCCAGGCATTTTGAACTTCTTTGGAGAAGCAGCACATAAATTCTGGCTGGCTGGCTGGCTGGCTGATAGTTACTTGTTGCTAATGAGAGTATCAACTAGTAAAATTAATTTCTACTTAAGCTTTAAGGTATTCCATCGCTATTAAGGATAAACAGCCTTTGACTTTAATTCATCCAACTGAGTGACATGAAAGAGCAGTCAATTCTTAGCTGTTTACAGTGCAATCTTACACATGTCTACTTAGTAAAAGGTGCCATTTAACTCAGTGGGGCTCACTCCCAGCCACCCACCCCAGCAGATATCACA
>NW_025335438.1:17874854-17883967 GCF_004798865.1 Varanus komodoensis | reverse complement strand
AGGATTCCTTAAACGACTGGAATAGCTGGTGATTAGCAGTAGCAGCAGTTTCACATCAGAGCATTGGGACTGCAACTAATTGTTTATGTGATAAGAATCTAAATAATTTGGACTTGTATGGACCTTTAAAGAGACAGCTGCACAAACTCAGGTCCTTTCTTTCAATACTAGTGTTATTCCCAATATCAGCCCCTGAAAAAATGAATTCTATGAAGGGCTGGCATCAAGGGTAGGTCAAATTGTCCGCCTGCTGAGGACCACAACACCTTGTAAGAGCCCCCAGACTTGCTTGACTTCTTTATCATGTAGCCTGCTTGTTCATCCGCCTCTCTCTTGGTTGAGAAGAAGAAACCATGGATGCTGCTATCACTTGCATACTGGCTGTCTGCCTGTCAAGCAAGCAAGTGATGAGAACAAGGATGAGGAGCAATAAAAGCTGCTGACATGGGTGGTGAGAAGGTAGATTCACTGAGGGAGAGAATCCACTGAGGGTGACTTGCGCAAGGTCTCCCAAAATCTCAGGCTGGCACTAATTCCATGCCATGGAGTTTGAAGCACGGAATTGTAAATAAAATGTCATGATGCATTTTTCACATCTGGAATTAGAGAGGTTATAATGCTGCAAAATCCAGCTTGATGGAGTTCAGTGGTTTTCCGGTCTTCTTCCAATCCAATGATTGGAAGGGGGGGGGGGGGGGGATGGACATTTGTCTCTAACATGGGCCGCAATTTATACATTAAAAAAACATATGTAAATGTATCCCCTTCATGGATCATTGCCTTGTCGTGGCAAAGGGACTTGTGTAGCTCAATGAAGCTATGAGCTATGCCAGGCAGGGCCACACAAGACGGACAGGTCATAGCAGAGAGCTCTGACAAAACGTGATCCACTGGAGAAGGAAATGGCAACCCACTCCAGTATCTTTGCTATGAAAACCCCATGGACAGTACCAAAAGGCAAAAAGGTATGATGCCAGAGGATGAGCCCCTCAGGTCGGAAGGTGTCCAGTGTGTTACTGGGGAAGAGCAGAGGGCTAGTACTAGTAGCGCCAGAAAGAATGAAGCGACTGGGTCAAAGCTGAAAGGACACTCAGTTACAGATGTACAGTATCTGGTGGTGAAAGAAGAGTGCAATGCTATAAAGATCTATTCTCCATAGGAACCTAGAATGTAAGATCCATGAAACAAAGCAAGCTGGACATGGTCAAACAAGAGATGACAAGACTGAACATTGACATCTTAGGAATCTGCGAACTAAAATGGACAAGAATGGGTGAATTTAATTCAGATGACCATCAGGTATATTACTGCGGGCAAGAATCCCTAAGAAGAAATGGAGTAGCCTTCACAGTCAATAAAAGAGTAGGAAAAGCAGTACTGGGATACAACCTCCAAAATGACAGAATGATCTCAGTTCGAATCGAAGGCAAACCATTCAACGACACAGTAGTCCAAGTCTATGCCCCAACCACTGGTACTGAAGAGGCTGAAGCTGACTGGTTCTATAAAGGACATGGGGGATTGGGATGCTAAAGTAGGAAGCCAAAAGTTAACTGGAATAACAGGCAAATTTGGCCTTGATGTAAAAAATGAAGCAGGGCACAGGCTGGTAGAATTTTGTCAAGAGAATATACCGGTCATAGCAAACACCCTTTTCCAACAACCCAAGAGACGACGCTACACATAAACATCACCAGAGAGTCAGCACAGAAATCAGATTGATTATGTGCTCTAAGATGGAGAAGCTCTATACAGTCAGTAAAAACTAGACCAGGAGCTGACTGTGGCTCAGATCATGAGCTTCTGGTTGCAAAATTTAGGCTTAAATTGAAGAAAGTAGGGAAAAGCACTAGGCCACTCAGGTATGACCTAAATCATATCCCTGATGAATATACAGTAGAGGTGACAAATAGATTTAAGGAATTAGATCTGATAGACAGAGTGCCTGAAGAAATATGGATGGAGGTTCGCAACATTGTACAAGAGGCAGCAACTAAAACCATCCCAAAGAAAAAGAAATGCAAGAAAGCAAAAATGGCTGTCTGAGGAAGCTTAACAAATAGCTGAGGAAAGAAGGGAAGCGAAAGGCAAGGGAGAAAGAGAAAGATACACCCAACTGAATGCAGAATTCCAGAGAATAGCTAGAAGAATAAGAATGCCTTCTTTTTTTTTTTTAAGATTGTTATTAAATTTTTTAAAACTAATACTAAAAACATCAATCATCAAATACATCAGATGTACTGGGTCAGCCCCCTACTACATATCTTGTAACATTCTATATAGTCATATTCAACTCCATTCATAATAACTTAAAAACATCTTTAACTCTAAGCCAAATCCCATTTCTCCAGCCAATAATAAAAAAAAAATCCAAAGTTTGATAGAAGTCGATATCTTCTCTCTCCTTCAGTGATAAAGTCAATCTATCCATTTCTGCATCACTGGTAAATTCAGTCTAACCATTTCAATCATTTCATCGAAGGATAATTCTTCATTTTTCCAGTACTGAACAGATAGACTCCTCACCACAAAGATTACAAGTAAAATCAAATACATTTCTTATTTACTAATGTTCCAATATAATACCTACCAAAAAAAAGATATTTCTGGTTTAAGAAACTAGGAATTTTTGTATCACTTCCTCTACTCTGTATAATAAAAATACCCAATTTATGTTTAAATACACAACATCCATTTAACATCTTTAGAAACATCTTAGCTAATCTATTTGGTGACAACTACTACCTATAATAGATTTTATACAAACTTTATACTAAGTTGCTAATGTTTCATCTAACTTAAGCATGACTTAATCAAATGCTTTTAACTCCTTATAAAAGCCCCACTCTTTACAATCTTTAACATATCTCGACTGTATCTACACCTTATGTCACCAACGAAGAAAAAGATCAACTCCCTGTTCTTATATTTCTTAGCTCAATTTAGATCATATCTTATAATCCCTTCAGAATTCAATGCATTTAAATACAGAGAAGCTTCCATGGGTAAAAAAAAGAAAGAAAGAAAAAGAAAACTGTCTTAGTACAGCTTTTCCTACACCAACATTACTAATTTTCTAGTATAGTAACTTAAGAACAAAAGAATCATATACCTTAGCCTTTCCATACCACATATAAACATACCAACCCATTTAAATCATTCCCTTTTAAGATAAGAAATTCTCTTATTTCTTCTTTACACCCCTGCCCTATCTCTCTTCCTTTGTTTTCAGTAGCTGTAGTGCTTGTTGTAAATCAGTATTCTTCAACGTCTGTATTTCTTGTTGCAAATCAATATTCACTATTTCTTGCTTTGTTTTCAGTAGGTGTAGCACTTGTTCTAAATCAATATTCATTTCCAATGACTGTATTTCTTGCTGCAAATCAATCTTCACTGTTTCTTCTTCCTCAAAATAATATGTAGTTAATTCAGGATCCATCCCTCCTTCTTTTTTCCCAGTAAGAAATGTTCCTTCTTTTGATAGCCAGAATCGATTCTCAATCTCTAATATAATAAGTGAATCCCCTGATAGCTTATCTATTGGCTTTGCTAATTTTGTTTCTAGCCACAGTTTCAACTTTTTCATATGCTTGTTGTATTTTTGTATATTCTGTTCAATTTTAGGTTGTACATCTACCAAAGCCTCCTTAAAAGAAATATCAAGTTTGTCAAAATATTCTTTTTGTTCAATTGAAAAGATTTCCTGTTGTGTTAACATCGCCTCTTGGGATATTTGCAAAGCTGTTAAGGATTCCTGTATTGCCAGGAATGTCATCTTTAGCTCTTCCATAGTGGTGATAATTTTCACCAAAGATTGCAAGACAGTAGCATAAAAGATATAGGAGAGAGTAAAAATACTTGCTATAATCCAAATAGCCACCGGGTGGCAGCAAAGAGCACAGCACTCTTTCTTTACAATTCTTTGTTCAAGCAAAGAGAATGACGTGTTTCAAATTGGCAAAAGTCCAGTTGTTTTTGGCAAGAGTCCAACAAAAAGAAAGAGACAATGGCCGATCAGTGTAATTTTTATCTTCTATCACTTTATTTCAAAATATTTACTCTGATTCTTCGCCCTTGGGAAGGTTAGAGAAAAAAGGTCTTTCTCTCAAGCCTCAAACTTTCAAAAAGAACTTCCACTCCTCTCCCCCAAATCAGTCGCCGCTTAGAAATCCGTGGGGGGGGGAATTCCTCCCTCCATCAAAGGGCTTCTCCTTTCTTTTTTATGCCAAATTAGAAGCTGTGTTGCTCTTTCACGGGTGATAAGAGAAAAAACAAGATAAAAATGCTTACCCAGCAGACCAATGAACTTTCAGCTAATTAACTATGCTAATTATCCAGCTGTCGATGGCTTGCAGGGAGCTTATCTCTCCCCTGTGTTGTCTGACTGAGAAAAGCCCGGATCTCTTCCAATAAATACGGAGCCGCTGCACCACACAATTAGAAGAATGCCTGGACAATCTATCTTCGTGCTGACAGAGCTTAGATGAGCCTCCCACAGCTCTCTGTCGAACAAACACTAGCGTGAGAGCAAGAGCTCCCACTATTCACAGCCACTCCGCCATGACCCAAGCCTTCTTAAATGAACAGTGTAAAGAAATAGAAGAAAACAACAGAATAGGGAGGACCAGAGATCTCTTCAAGAAAATTGGAGATATGAAGGGAACATTTCATGCAAAGATGGGCATGATAAAGGACCAAAATGGCAGGGACCTAACAGAGGCAGAAGAGATTAAGAAGAGGTGGCAAGATTACACAGAGGAACTATACAAGAAAGAGCGTAACATCCCTGATAATGAAGATGGGGTGGTCACTGACCTCAAGCCATACAACCTGGAATGTGAAGTCAAATGGGCCTTAGGAAGTCTGAGCAACAACAAAGCTCTAGTGCAGGTGAAAGTATTCTAGGTGAGCTATTCAAAATCTTAAAAGATGATTCAGTAGAAGTGCTATACTCAATATGCCAGCAAATTTGGAAAATTCAGCAGTGGCCACAGGATTGGAAAGGGTCAATTTACATTCCAATTCCAAAGAAGGGAAATGCCAAAGAATGTTCAAACTACCACACCATTGCACTCATTTCACGTGCTAGCAAAGTTATGCTCAAAATCCTACAAGCTAGGCTCCAGAAGTATGTGGACCGAGAACTACCAGAAGTACAGGAAGGGTTTCGAAGAGACAGAGGAACTAGAGATCAAATTGCCAACATACACTGGATCATGGAGAAAGCTAGGGAGTTCCAGAAAAACATCTACGTCTGCTTCATTGACTATGCTAAAGCTTTTGATTGTGTGGATCACAATAAATTGTGGCAAGTCGTTAAAGAGATGGGAGTACCAGACCATCTTTTTTGTCTCTTGAGAAACCTATATGTGGGTCAGGAAGCAACAGTGAGAACTGGACACGGAACTACTGATTGGTTCAAAATTGAGAAAGGAGTTCAGCAAGGCTGTATACTGTTGCCCTGCCTATATAACTTATATGCAGAGCACATCATGAGAAAGGCGGGCTAGATGAATCACCAGTTGAAATTAAGATTGCCGGAGAAATATCAACAACCTCAGATATGCAGATGATACCACTCTCATGGCAGAAAGTGAAAAGGAACTAAAGAGCCTCTTGATGCGGGTGAAGCAGGAGAGTGCAAAAGTTGGCTTGAAACTCAACATTAAGAAAACTAAGATCATGGCATCCGGTCCTCTCATGTCCTGGCAAATAGATGGGAAGAAATGGAGGTAATGACAGATTTTATTTTCCTGGGCAGCAAGATCACCGCAGACGGGGACTGCAGCCAAGAAATTAAAAGACGCTTGCTCCTGGGGAGGAAAGCTATGGCAAATCTAGACAGCATACTAAAAAGCAGAGACATCAACCTGCCAACAAAAGTGCGTATAGTCTAGGCTATAGTTTTCCCAGTTGCAATGTATGGCTGTGAAAGTTGGACCATAAGGAAGGCTGAGCACCGAAGAATTTAAGCCTTTGAATTGTGGTGCTGGAGGAGACTCCTGCCAGTCCCTTGGACTGCAAAGCGATCAAACCGGTCAGTCCTAGAGGAGATCAACCCTGACTACTCTTTAGAAGGCCAGATACTGAAGATGAAACTCAAATACTTTGGCCACCTAATGAGAAGGAAGGACTCCCTGGAGAAGAGCCTAATGCTGGGAACAATTGAGGGCAAAAGAAGGGGACGGCAGAGAATGAGGTGGCTAGATGGAGTCACTGAAGCAGTTGGTGTGAGCTTAGACTCTGGGGGATGGTGGAGGACAGGAAGACCTGGAGGAATGTTGTCCATGGGTTCGCAATGGATCAGACACGACTTTGTGACTAAAAACAACAACAAAGTAAATGTATGCAGATTCAGAAAGTGGGAACTAATTCGAACACAATTTGCAAAAATCAAAAGCTAAAAACTGCATAGTGGTGGTCTGATTTTGTATTCTAGAACTGCACTGTTCCCAGTTTCTAAATGTGTGTATATTGTACAGCTTGCACAAATTTTCTTAGATTTTTCTTTAAAAAAAAAAGATACACTAATTGTGGCCTGATACAGAGATGGAGGTCTGCAAGGTGACTTGATTTGAACCACCAGTGGGTAGAACACAAACCCAAATCTGGGGGCGGAAGAGTTGAATCGTGAGAATCCTTCAGATTTTCAGCCAATCATTAGATACCTTGATCATCCCAAACTGGAGTAACATGAGCAACTCTGGTCACTCTATCTTTGGGAATATGGAATTGAAAATGGAGCACCAATATCCTTATGAACCTGCCTGTACTTTATCATCTTTGGAGACTCTACTTACTGTCCTGCCACTAAAATAAGTAAGGTTAGTAGGGGCTAGTAGTAACATCACCAACCAATTCACTCACTCCACTTCCCCAACTGACCAGCTTATATCTCAAAGGCCTTCCTGAATACATTTGCTTACCAGTGGATTTACAATTGAGGGGAGTGCAACCTAACCAATTACGCAGAGTTCTTCTCCATTACCTGTTCCTGCACCTGCTCCTTGTAACTTGGATGGTAGGATTTGAACTGGGAACCTTGCATATCCCTTCCACTGACCTTTGGTCCCTCCCCAAAAGATTTTAAGGACAAACTCACAACACATCTTTTACATGTTTCTTGTTTGTCACTAGAAATCAAGATTGGTACTAGAAATAAATCATCATATGTGGTATCAGAGTCATGAAGAACATTCCAAAAAATTGAAAACATGATTTAATCACTAAAAAATATTTCCTTGTTGAGAGAATTCCTAATCAATAGATAATATATATCCAATTTATTATGGTCAGTGAGCAGATTGTCCATTAAAAACAATTTACAAAGTAAGACCATAGGTTAAAATATTCCAACTATTAAAAGGCAAAATAACAGTAAATAAATGATATTGATTTGATTAAAATTGCCTGTTAGAATTTCTAATTAACATTTTAAAACATTGCATACAATATCTTTGTAGATCTTGCAGGCAGCTGCAAAGAGCCTAGCATGACAAACTGTAAGCTGGGCGTTGGTGCCTATAAGAAGCTTCTTGGCAACCTCAGGATCCAATCAATTGAATGAATTCTGAATATTGCATAGGTCTCCAAAAGGGATAGTTGATCAACAAATCATCCTATCTGCAGCCAAGAAAATCAATATGTGAGCTGAAGGTATAATAAAACAAAGATCAAAAATTCCAGAATTAAAATGCCAGCAGTTCAGTTTCAATGAGCTAGTACTACGTATTATCAGGAGAGGGAGAAACGGGAAAATTGCACTTTAGTGTTTTCTTTCTCTGCAGAATTGATATCTGTGCCTGAACAATCCCTCAGTAATGGGAACATGCTAGCAAATGTTGGTGGTGCTCATATAGCAAAATGCCTTTCTTAGTGAATGCAGTTAAATTAGCAGCAACTCGGGCAGGGATGCAAAAGAACACAATAATGCAAGACAAGACAGGAAAGTGCCCACACAGATTTTTTTTCTGTTAAAATCAATATTTCAAACATAGGGAAGTATTCAAGTTCTGAAATTAATATCAAGTTCTGAAATCGGGGTGGCCAGGTACAAAGAAATAGAAGGTCCCTGGATTTTTAATGAGTGCAGAATTTCAGCAGCTGTGGTTGCATGGTAATGACACCGGGTAAACATCTGTCATCTTCTCGCCTCTTGCATTTGGATACCCTTTCTGAAATACAGGACAGGTCATTCTTATAATATTGTCTAGGCACCACTTTTTTATCCTGCCATGAGCTATTCATCTAATAAAATAATACAACTTTCATAAGTAATGAAATGGGAAATGGACAGCACCAGATTTCTTTTCCTCTTGGTGAGAAAAACATGGAGACTATGTTGTAATTTGTACTCACATAATGCAAGCAGAACAGAAGGTTAAAAAGCCAGCAAACACTCCTACCTGGAAGCGTATTTGCTAACCAGCTTCAGATGCCTTGAAATACACTCAGACCATCACCACTCACCCAAGACATTTTAGTTCCCTCCAAGCTCACTCATTCTTTTTCCATTCCTTAGTGCAGAACTATTATTTACCTAAAGAGCTAGAGAAAGACATATATACACATACCAAGAGCTACTGATGCATCAAAAAAAAAAAAAAAGAACAAAGGGGATAAATATTTGCATAAGATTCATGAATACAAACTTAAGTTCACCGTTGCAAATGTAGAAATGATTGCTTTGATTTAAGTAGAAACATATCAGTCCATAAAACAAAAGACCATAATCAGGTGACCTGTTTTTGTATTCAGCCTAGGTGCTAACCCTTGACCCAAGTCTGCTACTAAGTTGGCCACTCCTCTCTTGTCTTCCCACCCTCTGCAAAGGCATTTTTATTCAGGCAGGCCTTTTGGTATATAGGCTGGGCTTTTGCTGAAAGCAGGGAAATTTCTTAGTGCTTATTTGTTTTATTATTTTTGATTGTATCTAATTTGATTTATGGTATATTTTAATTAAGTAATTGTTTTTTAATCTGGATTCTATTGTTAGATGCACCATTTTCTTTGACAGAAATGATGGGTATAAATACCATCCATCAATACAGCTGTATTCATACAATGCAATAGCCAATTTCTCTCTCTCTCTCTCTCTCTCTCTCTCTCTCTCT
>NW_025335438.1:17776177-17874754 GCF_004798865.1 Varanus komodoensis | reverse complement strand
TTTTTAACATTCTAATATCAAATTCAAATTAATTTATCATAGTTTGAAAAACATCTCTAAATTTACGCCAAGTCCCGTTTCTCCAGCCAATTATAAAACGAGCCCCAAGTTCAATTGAAATCAGTATCCTCTTTCTCCTTCAACGACAAAGTCAGTCTATCCATTTCTTCACAGTCCAAGATCTTTCTTACAATCAATCCATCGGTGGGCAGCTCCTCACTTTTCCAATATTGAGCAAATGCAATCCTCGCCGCTGTAATTAGATGCAACATCAAATAGATTTCTTCGGGTTTAAACTTCGGGTTTAAAAGCAAATGGTTTTTGTAATGTTTCCTCCATCCATCTATGTATTTTAATCCAGTACTTTTTTGCGTTGTCACAAGTCCACCGCATATGATAAAAATTACCCACTTTGTTTACATTTCCAACATCTATTTGACATATTTGGAAACATCTTAGCTAGTTAACTTGGTGACAAATACCATCTATAGAACATTTTATATAAGTTTTAAGCATCACTTGATCTAATTCTGTTAGGTCTCTATAGAAGCCCCAAGTTTTACAATCCTTGGCATATCTTGATTGCATCTGCACCTTATACCACCAGGAAATATTAAGTCCCTGTTCTTGTATTTCTTGCTCCAGTTTCAGGCCACCATCCTTATCCAGGATATCGCCATATCTTATGATCTTTTCAAAGTTCAATACATTTGGATATACAAAAGCTTCCATAGGTGAAAGCCATCTTGGTAATTTATTATACAGTTTTAGCTTTAGTTTTTCCCACACTGACATTAAAGATCTTCTAATAAAATGACTCAGGAAGGACCCGTGTGACTTAGCTTTTTCACACCACATATAAGCATGCCATCCCATCTGCAAGTCATGACCTTCAAGATACAAAATTCTCTTATTTTGCAATGTTACCCATTCTTTTAGCCAAGTTAAAACAGTCGCTTGATAATACAACATCCAATCAGGAAGACCAAAACCTCCATTCCTTTTAGCTTCCTGAAGCATTTTTAATTTAATCCTTGGTTTCTTTTTTCTCCAGATAAACCTCGAGATATGAAAGTTTAAGTCATCAAAGAATTTTTTATCAATTTTTACGGGAATCATTTGAAACAGAAACAAAAGTTTAGGTAATATGTTCATTTTGACAAGTGCTATTCTTCCCATCAAAGATAATTGTAAATTGGCCCATTTTTCCAAAAAGCCTTTAATATCTTTCAATAATTTATCATAATTATCTTCTTTCAAGGTAGTACATTTAGCTGTAAGATAGATTCCCAAGTATTTAACCTTTTTAACAATCTGCAAATCTACTTGTTCCTTGAGTCTTTCTTTTTGTTCTCGTGTAAGGTTTTTAACTAACAATTTCATTTTTTCTCTATTTTCATTCCTGTAACCTCACCATATTCTTCAATCCATTGTAGAACTTTGGGCATTGTTGAGAAAGGTTTCTCTGTTATAAAAACCAGATCATCTGCAAATGCTTGCAATTTATAACTTTCGTCCGTAATTCTAGTTCCTTTGATGTCCTCGTCATCCCTAACACATCTATTCAGTACCTCTAAAATCATAATGAACAAGAGGGTGACAGAGGACATCCTTGTCTTGTGCCCTTTTGAATCTCTATAGGGTTTGAAAGTTCTCCATTAATTAAGATCCTGGCCAATTGTTTTTGATAAATACTTGATATCCCATTCATAAATCTTTCATCAAACTCCGTTTGAATCATCTGTTGTTTCATAAACTGCCAATTAACATTATCAAAGGCTTTTTGGGTGTCTAAAACAATAAAGCCATTGGTTTTTCGGTATGTATCTCATAATATTCTAAAATATCCAAGATAGTTCTCAGGTTATTCTTCATTTGTCTTTTTGGCAAAAAGGCAATGGCCAATTTCAATGCTGCTGCTCTCCCTTTTTTTAAAACTGGGCTTGGACTGGGCAGCTCTTCAAACAGAAGATGCCAGAATTTGCTGGCCATTTAATGTCTGACAGATCTTCCAATAATGTCAGATAGAAGATATGGCCATGCACACACATCCTTAAATCTGTCTCTCCCTCAGCTGAATGGTTTCCACCCTGGTTGTCCTTCAGACATGGAGCAAGATCCTGTTTTAGTAACAGATCTAGCATTCATGAAGAGCTTCAGGGGTCTGCGCAGAAGCTACTAGTATTATCAAGCATGGAACAGACTAGAAGAAGAAAGAGGGTTCAAATATCACACTTGTCTTCTTGTTTTTGTCTGTGCTCTCCAACACCATCACATTCCCTGCCTTCCACACATTCCAATGGAAGGGACACTCCCTCCAGTATTGCCAGAGCAGCTTTTAGCAGCGTGATAGTAAATCCAATTCCAGACTACATTTGACACAGCTGCTTCTTGCTCTTTGATCTCTGACCAGCCACTGGAGTCTGCTTACATTAAATGGCCTGAAAATTTGCTTACATTAAATGGCCTGAAAATTCAGGCATCCTGGCAGTGTATTCACTGGTCATGTTGCTGGACTTGCTGGCTGTCTGTGCAGCAGCAAATGGGAAGCCCAAGGGGTAGCAGTACCAACACAGAAACCCTTCCCCTGGCTTCTCACCATTCCACTGGCCACCAAAGGTCATTGCTGGTAGCCTTTTTTCTCAGCATCAAATGCTGGCTTTGCTGAACAGTCCACAAATTCTAGGACTCTTCAAACCACCCAGTATCTTTTATCTAAACCTCAAAATGTCCTTTAAAAGTCAAGTTCAAATTTAGATTTCCTTTTTAAAAATTCTGGAAACTAAAACCTTAAAAAAGAATGCAGTACATCTTCACCTAGGCCATTTTTCTACAATAAAGGGCAAGAGCAAGATCATTATGATGATGAGGAGGAAGATATGCTTATAGTAGTCCTTCAAAAATAAAATGAAAACAGATTTAGCCAGCTTGTAAACCCCATGAGTCACAGGAAAAGACAATGGAAAAGGAAGACACTTCAAGGTCACTTGCCTTTTTTTGCCAAAATGTCCTTTTCTTGGCTAAACCAGCATCAAAATCATAGCAATATTGGAAATTTGAAAAGGGAGAGTAAGCATTAGAAACCATATTCATGACTCTTAAAATAAATTCCAAGGAGAACAGGATAGCCAGGTGTCCTACTTTACAAAGGACAACCTGATCTGAAGAGGCATCCAGTCTAAGTCTGGTTTTAAAGCAAAGGAATAGAAGGCAGCAAATCAGAGTCTTGTAGTTGACTGTCAACTACCAGCACCTAACAGCAGACTGAAAAGCACACACAGGTCTACTCCACAATGGGAAAGTGCATATAAAAATGCATATGCAAATGTTATATAAACTAGTCAGCTCTTTTCCCCCAGCTCCTCTTTTATGATGCATTTCCTCATTTAGGCATGACCTAATAAAAATCCAGGAAAGGAGGAATTTATTTGGAATCTCCCAGATAATTCTGTGCCCATGAATATGTCCATGACTAAAGGAGCAATTATACCCCACCCCATATGATAGATTTGGGTGTGCTTTTACCAAGCCGAATTAGCATTTTAAGGAAAAATGGGTATCACGAGAAACTGCTGCAAGATGAAAAGAAATGCGTTGGCAGTGTACAGACCACCACCAAGTCTGAAGAAGCTGAACAGAAATTGGAAAAAAGACCCCTGAGGATGCTTAAAAACTGAGCAAGTATTAACTGGCTGGCTGAATGCTTATTTCTCTATTTTATTTTAACAAGTCCAAGATGTCTAATTTTGAGGAAAGCTGCTTGGGATAAACTATGCAAGGTGATAATAAACATAAAGCACAGTGCCATTTGAGCAGGGTATAAATTAGATATTAGAAGCTAGAGATTGCATTATAAGGCAGCTTTCCCAGTACATCAGTCTGAGTGGGAGGGACTGTAGCTGATTCATGTTATTTTTATCACCCAAAGGGTTTCTTCAGAATATTGTGATTAATGTGCTGTTTTTCTTTTCATTTTCCTTACTGTTTCTCTGAAAAGCACAGAATGGTATACATTGGATATCAATAACAACCTTGTGAGATTATGACTGGCCCAAGGTCACACAGCATACAAGTTTGAACTTGGGACTCCCCACTCTAGGTCCAAGACTCTCATTACCACAGCAAACCACATAGACTTCTCTGTGCCATACATCCCTGGCAGGCAAGATGTATAGTTTAGCCAGACCTATTGCACAAGTCTAAAAAGGGCTGAACAACCTGGAATCTGCCAGATGTGGCTGATGGAAGTCACAGTCCAACCTTGCAGTCAGACACCACCTGTAGTGCCACAAGTGGCCACCTTGGCACTAGCTTTCTTACTTACTGAGCTTAATTTTAGTTCCTTGCTCCAAGGAATATTCAAATAACTGCAAGCAACATAAATTGCAGAATTATTATCCTTCTGTCTGCTACCAAATCAATTGAATTCCTGTCCAGTGTAGCTTTGTAACAAATGTTATTTTATACTGGACCCTCACTGATACCAAATACTTCTGCAGCTGGTGGTTTTGCTTGCAGAGGTATTCAGTGGTACACTGCTGAGAGCCATATTACTTCCAGATTCCATTTTCCCATTAAGCTTGATTTAATGGTGTCTAGTGATCTGCATCTCTCCTGCTACACAGAAAGAAATCACTGTTTCTCACTTTATCAGAATGCTCTTCTTTCTGATATGTTTGTTATGCTGTGATGTGATGTATTATTGTAATGGGTATACATCAGAAGGGAAAAAAGCACATTCAGAATGAATGAATGAGAACATAATTCTATGCAAACCTCCATAGGAAAAAGTTTCACTACATTCAGTGAGACGTTCCTTTGTAAAGCCTGGCTGAATTTCTTCTCTTACTCCAGGCTTTGAAGCTGATTCTGCATTCCCATTCCCTTTCAGAGCACAATGCTAAGAGAATTCCACTTTTCTTAATGGCAGCCTAAAATAATTTTAAATAAATTTGAATTGTTATTCCTTGAAAGTTCATGTTTCTTATCCTGGGAAGTAATGAAGAGGTCTGTTCTTGAAGTTCTTCAAGCTCCTTATATGTTGCCTGTTGAAAACATGACTATAAACCCTGCAGACATGCTCAGCTACTATACCAAGAATGCCTGTTCCTTTTTGAGTCCAAAGCTGAGTTCCATTTCAGAGAAGCACTCAGGACAATATTGCAGTGGAGGGTTAGATGAAGGCAAAGAAGGCAGAGCTAAGTATACCCCCCAAAATGTGTACAGGTTTTATTGGCATGAACTAAAGGTTAGAAGAAGTATCTCAGGGCAGGTGAAGGGGCTACACAGAAGCTTGGAAGCCACAGTGTGATCAGTGCTCAGGCAAAAGCAGGTAGGGCCAGAGGGGGTGCCATGGCCATCTGCAGAATGCTGGTTTGTCCCATGTTTGGCCCCAGGCTCGGGTATCTGTTAGTAAGGGGAAGGATTAGGGTTGATTTAAAAAATAAACAAACAACCCCACTTTGCTTAGTCAAAAGCTTTGGAGAAACTAAGTTGCAACATTGTTGCACACTATTTCTGACATTTTCTCCCTTAAAAACACCTTATTCCTCTTCTCCTGAGGCCTTCGTTCAAGTGCCAACCCTGAGGGAAGTAAGTAGGATGGCAACTAGAAGGAGGGCTTTCTCAGTGGTGGCCTCCTATCTATGAACAACCTCCCCACTGCAGCCTGGCTGGCACCGAATCTGTCATCTTTTTGGAACCAGTTTAAGATGGCCCTCTTTTCTGAGCTGTTTAAGGATTTATTTGGCCTCCCAGAGGCTCGCGGGGGATCACCAGGTGTTGCAGAGCACTCTTTTTAAATATTCTTTGTATTGTTTGTTTTTGTAATTTATTTTTTATCTGTTTTAAACCTTTTCATGTTTTTTCTGATATTTCTGACATGTTTACTTGATTTTTATTGTTTGCTTTTATGGATTGTCTAAACAACCCAGAGAGCTTCAGCTGTGTAGTGGTAGAGAAATCGTATAAATAACAGTTGTTGTTGTTTAGTTGGTTGAATACAATTTTAATTAAAACTTATTTTTAATGAAACTGCCATGACTGGTACCAAAGCAGCAGAGGTTTGTAGCAAAGACGTGAAACAAATTTTCCCCTCTCCTAAACAGCCCAGTTCACCCATACAGCCTTCATTCTCCATACAGGTTTTTCTGTTTTCTGGGTCTACCCATCCTTATTTTATTTATTTTTATTTATTTTTCAATTTATATCCTGCCTTTTTCCTCAAAGGGCTCAAGGCAGCTTACATCATTCTCCTCCTCCATCTTATCCCCACAACAACAACCCTGTGAGGTGGGTTGGGCTGAGAGTCTGTGACTGGCCCAAAGTCACCCAGTTGGCTCCATGGCTGAGCGGGGACTAGAACCCAGATCGTCTGAGTCCCAGTCCCATGCTCTTAACCACTACACCACACTGGCTCTCTTGATTATGTTTGTGTCTCTCCACCCTCCAGTGTATGTGTGGTCATACAGAGCCTGGAGTGGCAAATCTAAAAGCAAATAGTGCAAGGATATTTCCTTTTCAAAACCAAGCAAATTCGTTGATAAAAACCCTATCATGTAAAAAGAACTATCTACATATGGTCATTCAAACACCGAAAAGATCCTGTAGATTTTTTATATCTGTTACCCCCAGACTAGGTAAAGTCTATCACATGCAAGGCCCAGAGAAACTTGCCCCAGTTTCAGATGATCTTGCCGTCATGAATCATGCTTGTTGGATCACAGCAATATTTTTAGATCAGAGGGTTCTATTTAGATTGCTTTTAAAAAGCTGCTACCTACTCTCAGAATGTGGAAGAAAGAAATCTATCAAAGGTTTGTCAATAGCCTTTACATCACACACATTTTAATGACCATGATTCATTGAAATTGTTGTTATTGATTTCAGTGGGCCACCGCACATGAAAATTGATACTTTTACATAAATCATCCATCCTCTTGTGCAAAGTCCCTTCTAGTCTCAAGTGCACTACAAAAATCTCTTGACAGATAATTAATAATAGGTAAGGAATTGTTAACTGCCTAAGGCTACCCCAACTCTGTGGAGCAGCTGGCCAATAAGTCTGTCTTTGAGTGCCAAATCCAATTGAGAGAGAGATGGGCTGCAAAATCCATAATGAATGGGGAAAGATCCTGGATGCAAATATTGTTTTTGAAGCTTGTGAACATCTAGAAACAAAATACATTCAGTTCACAGAAATTCATTTGCTTAATGCAACATGTAAGCAGAAGTGGAGAAGTTGGCACACAGATCTGAGGTCTGGTCTTCTATAGCACCATGGACAATTAGTAAGAGGGGCATTTCCAAAAGTGTAGTCAGGCAAGTACAATGTTCAGTCTAGAACAGGCAGAATGAAAAGTTGGCTAGTACCCTAGAGAACTCCAATGAGGACTGCAAGCCAGACCACTTCTGTATTGTTCCAACAAATGGCAAGTTCTGAAGAGCAGGATCTGGAGTGTGATTTATTTAGTAAGCAACTTGTGCCCCTCCAGATGTTTTGGCTATTATCTCCCAGTAACCAAAAGTTGCACACCCTATTGTTAGCTCTGCTCTCCATTGAATGAATGTGACCCTTAAAGGACCTTGCTTAAGCTTACTGTTAGGGAGGAACAGAGTACTGGGAAACCTGAACTTCTGAGTATCTATGCCTTAATGTAGCATAGGAGGGCATTTGCTTCTTACCATTCTAAGCAAATCACTTCAGAGAATATAGAGATTGGTCTGAAGCAGTTCAAACCAAGCTGTATTCTACTTGAAAATTTGAATCCCAAAATTCAGAGACTGAAAGGGATGCAGACAGTTTTCCATCAATCAATCAATCCCCCCAGCTAACCATAAAATAAAAATGAGAGAGAAAGAGTGTAATTTTTTTGAGTGATAGCTTCCAAGTGCAGGGAATGGTTTTACCAAGTCTTTCCAATCTCAGTGCTTTTGGAAAGGAACTGTAATTTTTTCTGTATTCTTTTTCATTCTGTGTCTTAAAAAGAGAACTGTTGTGGTAAATGTTGTAGGTTTTTGTCATGTGTTAACAAGCTTACTATTACCTATGCTGATTTCAATCAATCCTTTTCTAAAATATTTTTCAGTTGTTCCTTAGCATGCTATCTTTAAATATGATTTACACTTGCTCCTCTTTAAGTTGGCCCTGGTTAATTAGTAGTTTGTGCAGTAGCTTGCTCAGGCAAGCTACTGTATTTCATAAGGATAAAAATGGGTTTCTGTAAGTCTTTGTGACACCACTAAATCTTTCTGGCATCATTGGATGCAACCCAATAAGTAATCAATCAGTAAGGTCTGATTTACTTACCATGCATAGAACATTTCACCGGTGGAAAGTCTTTCACTCCAGCAAATTTAAAGATTCCCTTTCCACAGTCCACCTACACCTATCTGTATGAAATGGTGTCACTTCCACATAAATTATCCATAAAATAAGCGAGACAGAAATCAGAATAACTTTGAACACTCTCAAATCCTTGCACAAAACTCCCTGAATATACAGTATGTGTTTGAAATATGGAAGGCTTCCAATTTCTCAAGAGATATAATTATACAGAGTGCCATTTTTAATACAATTCTGGAAAAAAATGTTATAGGCAGGTGTACAGATTTTTAAAAGTCAAAATTTAAGGTCTGTTTTCACATGCATGTCCACCCAAAACTCCTACATCTATTTGTCTGAAAATAGTTACATTCTCCAATTATGCCAAATGGTTTTAAAAGTTATCCATTTGTTGATTTCCCCATTTGATGTAGTGGGGCAACTCAAAGGTTTAGATTTTCAAATTGAAGTTTCCCATTCAGACCAAGTCAAAGAAACAAACCCCTGATTCCAGTCAAATCAAGTCCTTTTCTGAAGCACAGGCTGAACTAAATTTTGTCTTTAGGCCATTCCTCAGGTAAATTTTAATGCCTATGCATAGTACTGGTATACTTAGATTTTGTTAGCTTTATGCTTCATTCTTCATTTCATCTGACTACTTCAATTCCAACCCCCACCTCAAATCTGTATTCTGACATTTTGCCAAATTTCACATCTTTGTAAAATTCCACCTCAGCACTAGCATTCACCTTTTTCATGGCTAGGGAGTATATGAATATATTTTCATCCAATAACCATGACAACTACTTCTCTTGGGTGACTGAAAATAAAGATATGGCATAGACCTGAGTGTGCATTTGCATGTGTGCTGAGTTTTTATCAAACTTCAGGCAAGCATCGTTACTCGATGAGGATGACAATTTACTGTGGTAATAGACATAAGCCCTTACTGTAAACTTTATTTTTAATTCAATTTGTTCAATGAGGCTTTGCAAGGCAGCTTTGGCAGCATCTGACACAAAAGGATTGTTCTCCAGCCCTGTTCCAATTTGGTGGAGCTGAAGTGGGGAGCACTAGAGCATACTAATATACCTGCATTATGTTTATGGCTTTGTTAGAAACCATCCTGTGTGAGTAGATTTGCACAGGGATCAGACAGTAAATTTGAAACCCAATTGTTCACTGATGAAAAGGGAATGTGTATTGGGTGTTCAGTTCATTCTAATGAAGTAGCCATTTGATTAATATACAATTAGAATATTACTGAAATGGGCTGCCTACAATATGAGCCTTCCCAATTATTAAGATGTGCAGAGGAGTCCTTCTGAGTGTGCCATTACCTACAGAGCTTTTGGTAAGGCATGAAAAAAGCTGCTTGCAGACAAATCATACATGAATAGTTAATTCCATTGTCCACCCCCCAGTCATATAGAAAAGCTAGCTTACATCTCATATGGAATAGTTAGGAGACAGCTGCTTGATTTTCCCTGCCTCCCTACAGAACGTTAACTCAGTAATCCCTTTGTGCAATGGCTGATACTTCTAGTTTCTAGTCGTTAAGAAAGCAACTTTCTCAATGCATTTTCTTGCTCACAGGTCATATACCTGGGGCCAAAGAATGTGAATGTTAGAACATCTTTGCTGGTAAGTCCTTGCTCAAACATGTCACTCCCCCATTCAGATGCAGAAATTAATTCCTATGGTTCCCTGTATCAGGTAAGTCATAATCACTGCCAAGACTGTATTGCTTCCATCAGATCTAGTGCATACACCAGTTGAGCCCATGGGGTTGGGTTGGGTTCTGTTCAGTTCTGGGTTTGGTTTTTTTTTTATTATTATTTTCTGTGTTGGTATGTGTGCATGGGAAATGGGCAGGGGGATGACCCTGTAAGCTAAAGGCACTCCCAGACCAAATACTCGTACATCCTTAAGAGATCCCGGCCCAGTGCTAAAGTACATAATTCCCCAAGTGCTGGTATCTGCCATTGAAAGCATAAGGTAGCTAGAAGGGAACTAAATGCAGGCCTGACTGTCCTTCCCACACCATTACAGTCTATTTTACAGGATTAGGCCAGAGCAGACCCATCTGCTCTGGCTGGGATATTCTGCCTGCAGCTCCTCTTTGAAGACAAAGCTGTCATCCACACGAGGTTTCATGCTTGCTCATATCATCCTTCCTAAAAGTTTATTGTTCCAGATACCAAGACAAATACAAGCATACAAAGAAAGAAAGAAAATTACATAAAATGTAAATCCAAGGGTAGTATATTTAACAGGCAACAATACAGATGGGATCCATTGACTGCTTGGAGATGATCTTTTTGTTCTTCATAATTGCAAATTATATTTAGCCTCTTTCCCATAATCTGAGAAAAGGCTTTAACAATTATTACTACATGTCCTGAGATATAATCGGTACATGGACATGTCTTGTTTCTATGCATATAGATGGTTTTTAGCTGGCCCTAACCCTAACCTTAGCCCTTTAGCTGAATTAGGGTGAACACACTCTAGTTATTAGACCATGTTCATTAGACTCTGGTAAAGGCTGGCATGTTATTTAAAGCACTCCCATCTGGGACTTGCAGCAACACCTGGCTGTGGAGGGGGCACTTCTACCTGTCAGCAACCCTGGTTAAGAAACCATAGTGGTCACTTCCAAAGCTGCATTTGGACATTCCCACAATGCCTCAAAACAATAGCATGGCCTAGTGCTATGGGCAGGTCACTTTCACTGTTGCTGCTCCCATGCCTATTTGAGAAGGGCCACAGGTAAGGACACTGCAAAGGACACTGCTCATACCTGGCCCTCGCCTGCTTCTCAAGTGCCCTGAATTATATCTTTTGAATATAAATGCTTCAGAGCTTTTGACACACCTAGATCTTAATTCATTCTGAGAAAAATATGGTTAAGCATTGCTGCAGGCTTCAGAACAAATTCTCTTCAACATTTGTTTTGAAGCAGGATGTTAGAATTAATGCAAATATGTGACATTATATAAATAGATACACGTTTTATGAGCTGTAAAAATTACCTACACATTTTTTTCTGGTCATTTGTCTTTGTATAGCTAGAACATAGCCTTAGGGCAAAAATTATGTTTATTCTCACAGTAAAAAAAAGATATCCTTGCCAAGGGCAACATCCTCAATTTCATTTCAATGTTCTCCATTGTTCCATTTTAATACACATCAAATTACTTCTAGAAACAAATATTAAGGAATAATGATGAATGAATTCTTTGGAAGCAGGAAAAATAAACACATTGCATCTCTTAATCATGCTGCATGGAATATGATAAAGAGAAGAAGCTGAAACAAGGCTGTCAGACTACAGACTCCCTGCCGGTGCTGACTCCAGGTTTTTGATGCCTCCTCAACGGCCCCCTTCCTCCCTGAGTCTACTTTCTCACTGCCATTGTCAGTTGCTGCTCTTTCTTTTTCTCCTCACTGCTTCCACTTATGGTTTCACGTGATCATGGTTTCTACAGTCCTAGCATTCAACTACCACAGTCTCCCCTAGAAACACCAGCCACTCCAGGTCCCTCTTCAGTCACCCAGCCTCCAATATCCATCTCTGCCTAGCAGCCTGTGTGCCACTACTTGCTTCCCTCCTACCAGCTGCTTTGCTGCCATCCAAATTCCAGCTGTCACTTTCTGGTTGCAGAGAAGCACACACAGCATTGGCCAAAAGAGTGGCCTTGGAGTCAGCCAGTATCTGTACTACCATCTGCCTGTGGTGGTTTTCACACAGGTCAGGCTGAGTTGCCATGCCATTTATTTCATTCCAAAGTATTTGGATACATGCTTGCATGGGGAAGAAAGCTCCATTGGTGAGGCAATTAGGTTATGAGCACAACTCTGAGGCAGCACAGCTTGCACTCCAGCAGATTTCAGTAGGTATTCTTGAGATGATAGCTTGTAGTTTCTATATGAACAAAACGTTTTAAAAAGGCATCCTTATGCTATAGAAATAAAGTTATGTTTTAGTATAGCGAACTCTTCCTTTTGGGAGGGTCTGGGAAGTGTGGAGTTGGGAAGATTTGTGCATGTGAGGATAAAGACTGCAGTGAGGGTTTCAGTGGGGACTGCTCTGAGGAATATTTCCATGTCAGTGTGGAAAAGGATTCAGCTGAGACTCAAACTTGGGTGAGCTTAGGAAGACATTATATATTTTCTGGCAAGGGAGCAGGGAAAAGGACTTGTCTTCATTTGCACAAAATGGAAGGACACAAAAGCAGGAGAAGAGTAAGAGGAACTGGCATGTAGGATTATGGACAATGAAGTGTAGGGAAAATGAAGCTGATGGGAAGGAGGAACAAAGGGGGACTGGCACAGAGGGGTGGAGGGAAGGTGAGAGCCAGGGTGGTGTGGTGGTGCAAGTGCTGAAATGGGGATCTGGATATCTGGCCTTTAGTTCTCCTGTGGCCATGAAGCTCACTGGGTGACTCGGGTCATTCATTCACTCTCAGCCCAACCTGAAACAGATTTGCATTTTGTTCCTTGCAAGCAGAAAAAGGTGGGATATAAAGGCAAAGTAATGTTTAGAAATGTAATGTCAGTGAGACAAGGAAGGAATGAGGGTGGGATGATAAGAAGCTAGGGCATTTTGGCTGCCTAAAACCAAGCAGGAAGACAGAAGCAAGGGGAGGTGGGTCTTAACCAACTCAGTTGGATTCCATAGGATATGGTCTCTGGGAATGAGTACTTCCCAGCATCCTGGACCAGAGAAGATAATGTGGGGAGAAGGATATTGGAGAAAGGCATGGAGAAGGAAGAAATGGGTGGGCTAACAAAACGACAGGCCACCTTATCAGATCATTAAGAAGGGGAAAGATGTCCTGCTGGGCCACGGACTCTTGGCAGGTGCCCAGCCACACCTACCCTTGAAACCAGCCCTGTTTCATTCACACAGTGGATAAATAGGGCTTAGCTCACCATGCAAGCATATGCTGCTCATTCTGCAGTGCAAGGCACTCAATCTACTGTCACACAACTACAGGGTCAAGATGAGAGAGCAGCTAGGGGATTTGCTTCTACTTGTTAAGTTTATGTGTCTATTACCAATAGATCTGAATATCCCCTTTCTTCACATTTACTAAAGCTACTAGGTATCCTAAACAAGACATGAAAGGACAAAGGAGGGTTATAATGCTCTCTAATGAAGTTTTCTCTTAGGAAGTAATGTCTGTGAAGGAGATGGATGATCTGCCAAGTGCTTTGAATGAGATAAGCTGCTTAGCAACCAACACACCTTCCTCTTCCCTCAGTTATGAGAAAGGGGCTTGTGTTAACTTATGATATGCAATTTTAATATCTGGACTTCATGGTCTTACCCATCCTGCCATCTTTAACTGCCCATAATAATTACTACAGTTCTGTGGGCTCCAATTAATATTTAACATTGGATATTTAACATCCATTTTGCCTCCCAGCCACCCTGTAATCCTATGCTTTACAATTCTACTGTCCCAATTTATTACACAAGAAAAAGAAATTGCCGGCCTAAAATAGAAAGGAAGGAAGGCAAGCAGGCAGGCAGGCAGGCAGGCAGATAAAAGCATGTGCAATTTTGCATTTTATAGTCACTTAAATCATAGCTCCATCAGGACCACAAGAACAAAATGTTTGCTTCTGCTGCCCTAATGCTTAACACATTTGTGAATGGGTAACATTTTGTTTTCAGAAAGGGACAGTATATTGAATGAAACAGATATTAGTTATCATGTACATAGCTAGGTAAGCTTTCCCCTGACTGTAAATTTTAAAATAATGAGAGTGAATTTAAAAAAAGCTGCAACAACCCACATCAGCCAAGTTCAAAGTCCAAACACTGAAACCAGGCCTATTTGCCACTGACTCTCACCTGTCTTTTTCTGGGTAGGCATTCACCAGACCCTGAACCAAGAAGTCCTGGAGTTCACCACACCCTGAGGGTAAGCCCTTGTTACACCATTGCTTGCTCACGCTCTCTCTCTCTCTCTCTCTCTGTCTCTCTCTCTCTCTCTCTCTGTTTGTGAAAAAGTAGTCTAGGGAAACACAAGCAGGGAGACAGAGAGGCAAAGAGGAAAGAGAGCTGCAATTTGAAAGTAGCTTGGGGTGCCTCTCTCAGTATTTGCTTCCTGCCTTGAGTGCATGAGCTGTAAACCTCCACTTATGTCCTATAGGTCAGGTAAAGTGGAAAACTGTGGTTCATTGGACTTCAAAATGTCATTCAGACACACCCTGAAGGGTTCCAGTATAATGAAACAATGTACCATCAATTTTCCAATAATGACTATCCTAGGCCCGGATATATCCTTTTTTATGTACTCTTTTCTGATAAAACCCAAAATAGTATAAAAAGTTATACTATTTGGCACTTATATTAAAATGGATGTTGGAGGAAATATTCATTTTCATCTTCTGGATCACAGAAGTCCACTTGATCCTGAAAGACTTTCAAACTCAAGCCAGCAAGGGAAACAGGTTGGAAGAACCGAAAGGTGGTATAACAGCTCCCAGAAACCCCTTATCACAATTCTAAGCTATGTGGATAGAGAACACATCTGTCTCATCCCCCATTTCTATTCACTTTGAGTGTCCAAGACAGGCACTACCAAATAAAGTTTCCATCCCTGAGAAGTATAGAGCAGGGATTCCCCAGTCTGACTCTCAAAGCATTCCAAATATAGAGTACAAGAACAAGAAACTTAAAGCCAGTAGCAGCATATTAAAATCTGTCCCATACTGTAAAGCAGGGGTGGGTGACCTGACCTGTCTGGCAAGAGTGTTCTGCCACTCTTCCAGCAGCCTGCTGGGTGGGATGGAAGATGGGGAAGCAAGCACAGTATGATGGTGCAGCAGGAACATGGGAAAGTGCCACTACCTTCTTGGATTCAGAGTGCTGGCATCAGTCCCCAGAGCAGGTTTTGCCATCATGGTTATCAACTGTGTGAGGTTTGGGGGAAGATCTAGGACATCATTCTTTCATTAGGGAGGCTGGACTCCAAGAGGGACTGGCTTAAAGTTGATCAGGGATGTGAACCAAATTTCTAGATGGATTCACACTGGGGTGTGGTAATAATCTGTCAGGATTCTCTCCTCACTTCAAAATTTACCACTGCATCAGTGCAAAATGGGGTTGAAGGGGAAAGCGATGGCAAAAAAGGAGAGAAAAGACTAGCCCTAACCACCTTTTCCCTCTGTTGGCTCATTCACCACCAGCATCAGGTTCCAAAATGCAAGCCAAAGCAGAAAGCTTCCCCACTCCCGCTTTTTGCCTGGCACAAAAAGTTCTTTAGGAATCATCCAAAAGCACATAAGGACAGAGGTCCCCAGCAGAGATCTCTGTTATTTTCATGCAGTGGCCCAATCCTAACTCAATGATAGGCTTAATGGGTGGCCTTGAAACATGTGCTAATCCTCAACTTTTAGCTTCCCACTAGGGGTGGGAAGGGTGCATTAAAGAGACAATTGTAAGGTTCCTCACAGAACTGCTTTGAAGATTAATAACATATGAGTCATCAAGCACTTTTCCCATTCAGTGTGCTATTGAAATTATAAGCCTCCACACAGAGTATATCAAGGGTCTGATGTCTTGCCCTAGGTGCTAAATGTGCTATGTAAAAATCTTTTTTCTAATATGAGCATTTGGCAGATCTTTCCATTATTGTTAGTTATTAGTTCCATTCATATTAATGTGTCTGTTCTGTTCAGCCTTTTAGTTTTAGCTGAAATTAATTTTGCATATTTTATGCACTTTTAAGTGATTATAAGGTAACATTCTTGGGTGATAAATGAGTCATTAGTATGCAGCAATAAATAAAGCTGAATAAGAAGAAAGATAGTCAATAATGCATGTTAGCATTGGCGTTCTGATTGGTAATAAAAGCTGAAAGTGCAAATGTTTCCTTTGGTACAACCTGAATTCACCTCCAATTTCCCTCTGAGCTATTTCATCTCTGGCACATCCACTCCTGAGGGGAAAGAAGCATTGCTGGTAGGCAGATTCTGTTTTTAAACGACAGAGCTGACAGAGATGGTGGGTTTGTGAGGCTTGTTAGCAGGGACAAAATTACCAAGGATTCCCATGAAACAAACCACTTCCCAACCCTGAGCTTCAGTATTGCTTTTGGGAAGTCTCAGAACCAGCCTCACCATTGTAAGCCTCACCATCGCAATGTCTAGAGCAAGGACAGACAAAATGTAAATCAGGATCTGCCAGTGGATGACTGGGCAGTGAGCAGTCCATCAGCACAAATATCTGACCAGAAACAGCAACTGCTTTCTCTCCTCCCCTGGCTTGTCAGATAAGATTACTGAAAGAGAGGTTTTGGGGACTAAAGGACCTGAGGAGGCCCATTGGCATCACAGAAATAGGATGGAAATGGGACTTACTTCATGGTTTCCTTAGGAGTGTAACCACAGATGGTATGCAGTGCAGGCCATCCACCAGAACTAATAATGTTCTGACAATAAGAATGATCACTAATGCAATGGAAAGCTAGCACTTCACAGCATGGCCCTGAAAACTAGCTTAAATTTGTGCATTAGGAATGGACCAAGCCAATAGACTCTCTTCTATTAATTTCACTGACTTTCCCATTCTGGAAGCAGTAATTTAGGGTATGATACACTAGCCTCCTACTGCTCTATTAGTACAAGATACTGCCAAATGTGTTCTTTATTTAATCCAGGAAAACAAGATTATTTCCAAGGCTGCACCCTGTTTCAAGACTGTGATGTCTGTTCAAAATGCTGGAATCCCAAAAGCAGAATCTTTTCCTATTTCCCTATCTTCCCACCCCACACCCACACCACCTCCTAGTATTTCAGAATGCATGGTGTGTTTGCCATTGGATCTTCCTTTAGCAACAAGCAGTAAATCTGAAGGTGCAATAAAGGTGCAAAGTTGGCCAAAAATCTGTAATTCCAGTGAGCACCATTTGCTTGCCAATCTTAGCAAAGAAGATGGACCTGATTAAGTAACAAGGCATGTACACACACAAAAGTAGGGATGTATAGTTTAGTCTATATCAAAATGCAAAGCAGCTCATTTGAAATCAATGCAGTTATCTAGATAAGCAGGCTGCTTACCTGTAACTGATGTTCTTTGAGTGGCCATCTGTGCATTCACACATATGAGTGCTGCACCTACACAGTGTCTAAGGCCAGAAAGATTAGAAAGCTAATGGTTTTTGGCAGGAAAACTCCACTCCCCTCCCCCTCAGTGCTATACATAGAGTGGACTGTCTGCCATTTCCTCCAGTCTTTGAAAGACCGATCGTTCGCCCCCTTGTGAGAGAGAAATATAACAAGCTTGTTAGGTACCATGAATATTAAGGCATGGTACCGATGAAGAAATCCACTCACCGACACCGAGAGGGGCCTGCAGGTGGGTTGTGTGAATGCACAGATGGCCACTCGAAGAACATCAGTTACAGGTAAGCAACCTGCTTTTCTTCGTCGTGGTCTCTGTGCATCACACATATGGGTGAATAGCAAGCTTACCACACTCAGAGGAGGGTGGTGTCATCATTGAAGAACGGCAGAAAGGACAGCTCTACCGAAGGAACAGTCCTGTCTGGCATGCACATCAAGGCAGTTATGCCTAGCAAAAGTGCATGGAGCTGCCCAAGTTGCAGCTTTACAGACGTCTTGGATCAGGATTCCCACGGCAAAGGCCGAAGAAGCTGCTACTGCTCTCGTGAAATGTCCTCTCGGAACGACAGATAAGTCTATCTTGGCAAGTTGATACGCCAATGTAATGTTTTGAACTATCCATTTTGACAGTCTTTGCGATGAGACAGGAGACCCTTGGTCATGCTCAGAGTACTTAACAAAGAGTCTATTGGAGAGCCGAAAGGATTCTGTGCGCGATCTGTAAAAAGCCAAGCACCAACGCACATCAAGAGTATGCAAGGATCTCTCAATCAGGTTCAACGGTGATGGAAAGAAGGAAGGTAAAACAATCTCTTGATGCAAATGGAACAGTGTGGCTACTTTGGGCAAAAACGTAGGGTCCATTCGAAGAACAGCTTTCTCCTTGTGAAAGTTCAAATAAGGCAGATATACTCAAAGAGCGCAAAGTTCACTAGCTCTTCGAGCTGACGTAACAACCACAAGAAAAGCCGTTTTCCAGGAAACAAGACGTAGATCAACAGTTGCCAAAGGTTCAAATGGAGGTCTTGTAAGTGCTTGAAGAACAACTGAAAGACTCCACTTAGGCATGACAGGTTGAATAGAATGAAATTTTCTAAATAAATAAATAAATAAATAAATAAGGGTGAAGTTTCTGAAGTCCCTTAAGGAACCTTCTAATAAGAGGCTGTGAGAACTCCGATGATACAGGTATCACCCCATGATAATGGGATATCACTGCCGCATAAACCTTAACAGATGAGGGCTTAAGTCCCAAACAATGTAACTGTAGAAGAAACTGAAGAATATTTTCAATCGATGCTGATGCTGGAGCAAAGGAATGTGGTTCAGTGAAAGATGAGAATCAACACCATTTTGCTGCGTAAGACTTCCATGTTGATGGTCGTAGAGCAGACTCGAGAATCTTTTGAATGTCCGGATCTAAAGTATTCGATCCCCTGACAAAGTTTGCGGAACCCGAGGGATGAGGTCATTCCTCCGATTCATGAGTGGAGGTACCGAAGGATCAAGCAGCCCTCGGTACTGAGTCAGTACCGTCGGTCAACGAATTCACCATGCCATGAGATTCAGCGAAGTTAAGTCCAGATGACGGACCATGCCGTCTTGCTGAGTTATCAGGTGTGGCATTGACGGGAGGTGAAGAAAGGTGTTGTCCAAAATCCAAAAAAGGGTGGAGAACCATGCTTGGTGGGGCCACCAAGGTGTTATCAGGATTCCCGTGGCACTGTCGTGTACAATCTTCAAAACGGTTCTCGTTAACAGAGGAATAGGCAGGAAGGCATAAATTCTGGTGCCGGACCAAGGAATCATAAGGGCATCTCCCATTGATCCCAGTCCCCTGCCCGCTCTGGAGCAGAACATCTTGCATATCCTGTTCCTGTGGGTGGCAAACAAGTCGATGTCCGGGTGTCCCCAGAGTTGGAAAAGTTGATTGCAGACTTGTCGATCTAACTCCCACTCATGAGTCATCGACATGTGTCTGCTCAAGACATCGGCTTCCTCGTTGTCGGTCCCGGCCAGATGGACTGCCAGAAGAGTTATACCCCTCGGGATGCACCATTCCCAAATGTTCATGGACAGACGAGCTAGGGTTGCGGATTTTGTCCCACCCTGCTTGTTGATCTAAAACACCACGACTATGCTGTCGGGTGTGAACTGATTTACTTGCTGACAAAGAGTGTCCTCGAAAGATCATAGAGCTTTGAAAATTGCTAAGAGTTCCAGGTAGTTGATGTGTCTCGACGATTCCTGACAGCTCCAAGTGCCCTGAGACCAAAGTCCCGCACATACAGCACCCCACCCGATTAGTGAAGCATCGGTATAAAGAGTCAGTGTTGGGTGAGGCATCTGGAATAGACTACCTATATTTAGATTGTTTAGTACCGTCCACCATGTCAACATCTGTAGCATGGATTGAGGCAATCGAATTGGCTTGTCGGGCGAATCTTGTTGCGGATGGAAATTTCTGTTGAACCATAATTGGAGAGGACGTAGTCAGAGCCTGGCGTGGGGGACAATGGCTACAGTGACAGCCATGTGACCCAAAAGCTTCTGAACAGAGAGCACCGGGACGATCTTGTTTTGTCGGATCTGATGGATGCAGGACCAAAGGCTGTCCTGGCGGGCTAGAGGGAGAAAGGGTGGAATCAAGATGAGCTCCAATGAAGTCGATCACCTGTGCAGGAATAAAGGATGATTTTTCACAGTTAATACATAGTCCTAAATCGTCCAGCAAAGAACAAGTTTTGTCGATGGCTAGCAGGAGACCTTTCCAGGTCTGGGAGACTATATGCCAGTCTTCCAGGTAAGGATATACTTGGATGCCTTGAAGCCGAAGGTGCGCACACACTGGGGCCATACATTTCATAAAGACCCTTGAAGCGGTAGCCAATCCGAACAGAAGGACATTGAATTTGTATATGTCAGTCCCAACAGTAAAACACAGACGATGTCTATGACCTGGGTGAATCAAGATGTGGAAATAGGCGTCTTTCAAATCCAGTGAGGCAAACCAATCCTCTCTCCTCAGCAATGGAAGGATATTTTGAAGGGCAGTCATCTGAAATTTCTTAGGTTTGATAAATTTGTTAATATTTCCAAAATTGGACGGAGACTACCATCCCATTTAGGGACCATAAAATATCTAGAATAGAATCCATTAAGTCCATCGAAATTGGGGAGCTTTTGGATCGCTCCTTTATGAAGCAGTTGTTGCACTTCGTTCTCTAGCACCTGCGAGCGTGGTGTAAGCCGGATTGGGCTTGGTGGAGGAACGGTATCAAATTCTATTCTGTATCCGAGCTGAATGATGGATAAGACCCACCGATCAGATGGGATGGACTCCCAAATGGGGAGTTGGCTTTGCAGCCAGTTCCCAAAAGGGAGGGGGAAAGGTGGGTGTTGAGAGGTAGGAGAGGTTTGCCCACCCCGTCATTGTCAAACTGGCGGCGGCCTTGCTGAAAACGTTGTTGAGGTTGCTGCCTCCTGCGCTGCTGTCGCTGGTGGTACTGTTGTCTCAGAGGAGGTTGGTACCGATAGGATGGACGCGACCAAGCCCACTTACGTTTTTGATGTGCTGGTAGCTCCATCCATCTGGCCATCATGCGGGACTCATGAATGGACTTGAGTTTATGGTCCGTTCGAGAGTGGAAGAGTCCCGAGCCATCGAAGGGCATTTCCTCAATGCGCCTCTTCATTTCATCGGAGAAATTACAACTTCTGAGCAAGGCATGTCTCCGAAGTGAGATGGCGCCAACCCAGGCTCTAGAGTTGGTGTCGACATGGTGGCGGGCTGTCGACAGTTGTTGAATCACCACCTGCATGCCCTCCTTAATGAAGGTCCTGGCCAGGTTGCATTGTTGTTCTGGCAGGGAAGCGGCCACATTGTCCAGTTTTTGCATAATGAAAAACTGATACCTGGCAAGGGTGGCTTCGTAATTGGACATATGAAGACCGAGTCCAGGGGCCGCATAGACCTGGCGTGCCAGGGTATCAATTTTTCATGCCTCCTTATCCCGGGGGGTAGTATGTCCCCTGGATTCCCTGCCTTGAGATGATTCAACCATGACAGAGTTTAGCTTGGGGTGATGTAAGAGGAAGGGTATGTCCCTCTCTCAGAACCGATACATGGCCTCATATCTCCGCACGGTGGGCTGTGACTGAGTCGGCAGGTCCCAAGACTGGGTCATCGCCTGCCACAATGTTGTAATCAATGGCAGGACGATATCCGGTGACTGCTCTCCCTTCACAATGTCATAGAACTTGTCAGTGCTCGGATCGGGCTGGTGTTGTGCCTCAATCTCGAGCGACCGAACAAGCCTCGACATCAGCTCTCTGAAGGAGATGTGGAGTTCTTCAGGAGATGCTGGGCCCTGAGATGCTATAGCAACATCAGGAGAGGTGGAGTCTGCTTTGGAGCCGGAGTTGGGTTCGAAGTGGTATGGACCCGATGAAGAACTCCCCGGTGAAGTTGGGTGTTCCGGCTCTGCAGGTCTTGAGGTAGACGGAGCTTCTCCATGGACAGAAGGTGAAGAACAGTCCCTTGGCTGTGGGTGGAAGTTTAACCCACTGTGCCACCGCATCCCTATATATACCTTAGATAGATATAAATACATATTTTAAAGAACCACATGAAATTCCCACCCATCTCAGCTGTTAAGTCAGTATTGATGTGCAAAGAATTAATGTTGCCTGGCTTACAAGACTAGATCTTTGCAGAGATGCAAATGTAATCTTTGGAACTACCCAGATTCTACTTCAGAATTAAACTAATGATGGGTGGGTAATGGCCTTCATGTGTGAAGAATCAAATGCTTAACTTCTGGTTAAACTTTTGTGGCTTTTTCAACATAGTGTGGCTTATGCCTTCTGGCATCACTCTTCAGACCAAGTCTCAGGACAGTACAGCCACATGAATGAGTGTGCTTGGGGTAACAGAAGTCATGAGTAGTTAGTTGGATTCATTCATCCCCCTGGTAGTAGGCACTAGGCAATCTCTTTTATCTTGAAAAGAGCATGAGGAATATTCCACCACCTTAGCTTCTATATATCAGGTTTCTGCAGAAGGCAGCAGAACAAGCCTTTTTTATTTTTACAAAAGAAGTGTTAGCCCAATGTTCTTTTTATGATCCATAACTTATTGGTTGTAATCCATTGCAAACTGTGTTGCATGCTTAGGAACTGGATTTTCCAGGTTTCTTAATCATGTGGAGAAGAATAAATGCCAGAAGAGGATTTCAGTGGCAGTGCAATCATATGCATGCTTATTTGGAAATAAGACCAACTGATTTCAATGAAGCCCAAAGCATGTCTTACTTTAAAGGAATGTTGTGGCTTCTTTTATACTGTTCATATGGGCACCTTTGTATGGGGTTTTTTCCCTTTCCTGCACAGTAGTCCCAAATCCAGATATGGGGACTACATAAATGGATTATTTCATGTATAGAATGCATATAAAATGTACATTGCAGGCATCCTTTCTCAAAATCCAGATGAGAAATGCAGTGGAAGAAGGAATTAAGGCCAACTGCTCTCCATTCTCGGTCCCAATCTAGATCCTTTTCTTTAACCTAAATTCAAAAATGAATATAACTGCCAGCTTTTTCTTTAAAACTGGGGGGGGGGGGGTGGCCTTTCATATGTTGCTGTACTGCAGGTCCCATCATTACACACTATTGGCTATGCTGACTTGGACTGATGAGACATATAGTTCAAGAACATCTGATGGGAGTTGCCATTCAAGAACATGTTCCCCATCTCATTTTTAAAATGAATTGCCTTTGGCCCTGAGACATGTCCCAGGGAAAATGGTACAGATTTCATAGATGGTCTCTTTTATTTATGAGCAGCACCAAGGATATGGATAAATGAAAGTCTGCCATTAATATATTTGACATCTATCCCTGATTCATGATGTATCTTTAATATTGCTGCTGCTATTTGTCTTTCACAGTTTAATATTCAGGGGGGTGATCTGGCTTACAAATTTCATTGAGAGGGCTGTAAATGTGTTTGCTTAAAATGGTGACCATGTGTACAGCTTAGAAAATGAAAGTGTTCAAATCTATGTGTAAACATTCAATTATTCTATTCATCCCTTCATTGCTGATGAATGCGGTGCCTCTCCAGAGTTTTCTAGTTCTTGTTGAAAACACTGGTGATTTGAACCTGAGACTGCACTATTCACAGCATTATAAGGTTACTGGAACTGACATGTGGGGAGAGTGAGGGGAGAGTGGTCTTCTTTAGCCTTATCAGCCAGTCGCAGTAAGGCTAAAGCACAGAAACATGCGCCAAGGCAGCCCATTGGTTCTTCTGACTCGGCATGCAGAGCCCCACGTCTGGGAGCCAAATCCAGCCTGCTGGGGGTCCCCAGACTTATTCTCCAGGGTTCTCCAGAACACCCCCACCCCCAGCTCCCACCACTGAGCATCTGGCCATGTCCCAGCTTTTGAGCATCGAGACACACACACACTTTCTAAAAGAATAAATTGCCTTACTGGAATTTTGGTCCAATTCATTTTGTTTCCTCCAGCCCCACTGGAATGTGGTCCCTGATAGCTTCCCTAAAACAGAGTTCTGCCCTTGGGCCAGAAGCCATTCTGTAGCCCCGCTGCTTCACATTCTAGGGGTGAAGACTTGTAAAGCCCTATCCATGATTGCTTTGTGATTTTTTTCACTCCATTGTCTGTCCATTAACTGAATTTGCACAAATGTGTTTGCATAGGTTTGTGCAACTTCACCCTCCCAAAACACTGCAATTGGTCAAAAGTATGCCAAACGTCATTTGCGTATTTTTACATTTTAACACAGAGAAGGATTTGGCCATTTTAGTCTGTATTTTGCATTTCATATAAGTGTTCTGCCATTTAATTTGGGCAAAATCAGACCAAAGTCCCACAGTGCAACAGCCAGTCCTGTGCACATTCCATGGGTGGTCTCAGAGAACACTAGACTCCTCTGAGCCCACTGCAGAGTCCACTGACATCCCTTACATATGCTGGCTGACAGTAGCTTCACAGAATGACAGAGAGGTTTTTGCCTATCTGTATCAGGATGCATGAGGGGCTGAACCTCTGACCTTTTGCATACAAAGTGTGTACTCTGTCCCTGAGCTACTGCCCTTTACCCCCTCCATTTGGATACTGGAAAAAAGAGACATAGTAAGAATGGAAGAGAAAAGAGAAGAGCATCTGACTTCTTGCTGCTTTTCCATGTAGTCTAAACATGGCAGGATACCAGGTATGTAACACAATGCAATCCAAGTTAAGGTTGTGGCTTGACTCCATCCTGCCTAGTACTTCTGAGACTGGGATACTCATGCAGCAGATCATAGTGGATGGAGAAAAGAAATGCATGGTGGCCAATCGTCACAGGAAAGAGACAAAGAGCCTTGCCACTACTGTGAGGAATGATGGTGAAAGATGCTGTCATAGGTCTGGGGAAAGTTGACCAGAAGGTAAATGGGCTACAGACCCAGTGGTTCAACTAGATAATTGCAGATCCTGAACTTAAGGTCTTACTGGGGGTTCCTTCAGATAGCCAGGTGTATTGGTTCCATTGCAAAGTACTCCACTAACTTTCTTCTCCCTATCATGGCTGTTGTGTGGTTTAACATTGCTTCTATAGACCTGTTATATTAGATCAAAACCTTCTTTCCTCTTCCCCACTCCATTTTTAGCCTAACAGCAACAACCCTGTGAGGTAGGTTAGATTGAGGGTCTGCCATTGGTCCAAAGTCATGCAGAGCACTTCATGGCTGAATGAGGACTAGAACCTGGATCTGCCAGAACCCCTGTCCAACACTCTCACCACCATACTACACTGATTCTTTGCACTGATATAAGAAAGAAATACCCCAAACATACAATTTTTCACTTCAAATTCACTTAAGTCATGGCACTATTAGAACTACAGTGCAGTTTGTTCTGTTCAGAGGATAAGCACATTTACTTTTATGGAGGATAATATAATTTAAAAGTATAATTAAGAAGCCTATGTAGTGTATCTCTAACCAAATATATTCCCACATACAGTCCTTGAGTATAAGTTAAAATAGATTCTTAAAGAAGATCCAACCATAAAACCAGGCATTCACCCTTTATATATAGAAACACATGGCACTCTTTCAAATCATGTGCATCTGCCAGATGATGGAGAGGCCAGAGGCTGATTCTGTTAAAATAATATCCTGTCTCAGTCTCTTGTTCCTCCAGCATCTACATCTATTTCACACCTGAAATCCTAAGGAACTAATGCTCATTAATATCATTGAATGTTCTGTCCACTCCTGATGCTCATAAATGTGCACTTTCCCTATTATATTCTACCAGAGTAATTTTCACAAATATAGAGCTAACTCCTTATGATGGGCAATCCCTCCCCCTAATGTAAGTATTTGGGAAAGAAAGTGGCTGAGTATAGTAACTACTGAATACTGTGGTCATTTAGTGATTCCCACTCCAGAAAGTTCCAACTGAAGCTGAATCGAATAAAAACTTGGCTGCACAATCCAAAATTCTACCTGCAAAAGAGTACCCTAAGGACTCCCTCTGTTTTTGAATTTGGCAACACAACAGTGTATAGCTCTAATTTGTCATCAAAATACAATATTGTAGTGGTTGCATAGGAAATTACCTTAATCTCCCAGGAAGAGAAAAAGGTGTTAATGAAAGACCTATCTTCTCAGCTCTGTGTTTTCAAATGCCCCTGGAGACATCTTTCTAACACTTTTTACCTCTGCTTAATAACACATCCACAGAAAAAGTTGACTTTGCACATTATGAGCATCCAAAATAAGAGTAATCAATGCAAATGTTTATCAAGTAATTGCTTAACAGAGAAAGTAGTGAACTTTTGAAAGTAGATGAAAATGCCATGATGAGTAGAGGACATTTCCTGTAGCAGCATCCCAGTTATGAGACTCTTTTCCCTGGGGAAAGCAGACTGCCCCCAACACTCACACACATTTTTCATTATATTCTGATGGATAGTGAAGACTATGCTGTTCCATTGTTCTGTTTTGTTCTATCAATGGATTTTAATTCTAGTTGGTGACTTTATTGGGATGAATGGATGCTCTGGCTCCTGTTTCTATTTATTGTTATAATACTGTTCTGTTATGGCTGGATGAGACTCAGCATTACAGCAAGCTAATGAGGAAATCCAAAGGCAAGCCAGTATACAGGTGGGCGACCAATAGTCCCAGAAGAGTGCAGCCCAGGTCCAAATACAGATAGGCTGTCAGATACAATAGATAGCTAGAGAAACAGAGTCAAGCAAGAGTTCAAGGGTCAGTCTTACAGAGATTCTGGAGCTAGAAGAACCACGTTGTTCCAGCAACAGCTAGCCTGAAATTGAAGGCTTCAATAGCTAGGCTTTCTCAAGCCTCACCCAAGGTTCAACTGCAGTTCATTACAGGTCCATTGGCAAAACTCTTGAGCAATCCAACTGTTTAATCTAGAGAGCTTAACTGGCCTGCCGGTTGAGGCAACAATATACCTTTGGGGTCAGGTATTCTGCCTCTGCCTTGCTACTTGTAGGGATATACAGGCGGCCATCTATCCCATAGGTCCAGCCTCTTCCTGGTCTTCTGACATACGACATAGTTCTGTACCTCTGGGAACTCCGGGTCCTTATTTAAGGAAGAAAAGGATTCCTCTGGTGTAGACATAAAAATACATTAACTTTGTGGCATGGAGCTTACCTGCCTTGCCTTGCCTTGCCAAGTCACAGGATGTATGCAAAACTCAGTTCTGGATCTGAGCCACCGTTGGTGGTTAGAGGTTTAAAACATTCCCCACTACAGTAGCTTCTTTTCTGAAATTTACCTCCTCCGCTGCTGGGGGGCCAGGGGGAGGGGGCGGGTCAAGGGATTGGAACCAGTGAATAGGTTTTTAGCCCTGATCTGGGAATTCTAGAAAGCCAGCATCTGGAGACAGTAAGTGCCTGTACTTACCCAGGTACAGTGGTTCCAAACCATATCAGGGGCTCATAAGCTTACTTAGGATTTAAAATAAGCAGACATAAAGCTGCATATTGCATATTTAATATATTGTGCAGTCTGAGCCCAAGTCCTCCATTCCTTAGCTGCTGACTAGAGAAAAGACCCCTTCATGGATCACTGCCTTGTCGTGGCAAAGGGGCTTGTGTAGCTCAATGAAACTATAAGCTATGTCGTGCAGGGCCACTCAAGGCAGACAGGTCTTAGCAGACAACTCTGACAAAACGTGATCAACTGGAGAAGGAAATAACAACCCACTCCAGTGTCCTTGCTATGAAAACCCCATGGACAGTACCAAAAGGCAAAAAGGTATGACCCTGAAAGATGAGCCCCTCAGGTCAGAAGGTGTCCAATTTGCTACTGGGGAAGAGCAGAGGGCTAGTACTAGTAGCACCAGAAAGAGTGAAGTGACTGGGTCAAAGCCGAAAGGACACTCAGTTGTGGATGTATCTGGTGGTGAAAGAAAAGTCCGATGCTGTAAAGATCTATACTCCATAGTAACCTGGAACGAAAGATCTATGACTCAAGGAAAGCTGGACGTGGTCAGACAAGAGATGACAAGACCGAACATTGACATCTTAGGAATCTGCGAACTAAAATGGACAGGAATGGGTGAATTTAATTCAGATGACCATCAGGTATACTACTGCGGGCAAGAATCCCTAAGAAGAAATGGAGTAGCCTTCACAGTCAATAAAAGAGTAGGAAAAGCAGTACTGGGATACAATCTCCAAAATGACAGAATGATCTCAGTTTGAATCCAAGACAACTAAAACCATCCCAAAGAAAAAGAAATGCAAGAAAGGAAAATGGCTGTCTGAGGAAGCTTTACAAATAGCTGAGGAAAGAAGGGAAGCGAAAGGCAAGGGAGAAAGATACAAACAATTGAATGCAGAATTCCAGAGAATAGCTAGAAGAGAGAAGAATGCCTTCTTAAATGAACAGTGCAAAGAAATAGAAGAAAACAATAGAATAGGAAGGATCAGAGATCTCATCAAGAAAATTGCAGATATGAAGGGAACATTTCATGCGAAGATGGGCATGATAAATGACCAAAATGACAGGGACCTAACAGAGGCAGAAGAGATTAAGAGGTGGCAAAATTACACAGAAGAACTATACAAGAAAGACCTTAATGTCCCTGATAACCACGATGGGGTGGTCACTGACCTCGAGCCAGACATCCTGGAATGTGAAGTTAAATGGGCCTTAGGAAGTCTGTGCAACAACAAAGCTAGTGGAGGTGGCAGTATTCCAGCTGAGCTATTCAAAATCTTAAAAGATTTGGAAAATTCAGCAGTGGCCACAGGATTGGAAAAGGTCAGTTTACATTCTAATCCCAAAGAAGGGCAATGTGAAAGAAACTACACTACCATTCACTCATTTCACATGCTAGCAAAGTTATGCTCAAAATCCTACAAGCTAGGCTCCAGCAGTATGTGGACCGAGAACTACCAGAAGTAAAGGCAGGGTTTCGAAGAGGCAGAGGAACTAGAGATCAAATTGCCAACATATGCGGGATCATGGAGAAAGCCAGGGAGTTCCAGAAAAACACTGGCTTCATTGATTATGCTAAAGCCTTTGATTGTGTGGATCACAAAAAATTGTGGCAAGTCCTTAAAGAGATGGGAGTTCTACACCATCTTATTTGTCTCTTGAGAAACCTGCATGCGGATTAAGAAGCAACAATGAGGACTGGACATGGAACTACTGAATTGTTCAAAATTGAGAAAGGAGTACAGCAAGGCTATATATTGTCACCCTGCCTATTTAAGTTATATGCAGAGCACATCCTGCAAAAGGCTGGGCTGGACAATTCACAAATTGGAATTAAGTGTTCCAGGAGAAATATCAACAACCTCAGATATGCAGATGATACCACTCTCATGGCAGAAAGTGAAGAGGAACTAAAGAGCCTGTTGATGTGGGTGAAGGAGGAGAGTGCAAAAGTTGGCTTGAAACTCAACATTAAGAAAACTAAGATCATGGCATCCGGTCCTCTCACTTCCTGGCAAATAGATGGGGAAGAAATGGAGGCAGTGACAGATTTTATTTTCCTGGGCTCCAAGATCACTGCAGACGGGGACTGCAGCCAAGAAATTAAAAGATGCTTGCTCCTGGGGAGGAAAGCTATGGCAAATCTAGGCAGCATACTAAAAAGCAGAGACATCACCCTGCCAACAAAAGTGTGTATAGTCAAGGCTATGGTTTTCCAGTTGCAATGTATGGCTGTGAAAGCTGGACCATAAGGAAAGCTGAGCGCTCAAGAATTGAGACCTTTGAATGATGGTGCTGAAGAAGATTCCTGCGAGTCCCTTGGACTGCAAGCAGATCAGACCAGTCAGTCCTAGAGGAAATCAACCCTGACTGCTCTTTAAAAGGCCAGATACTGAAGATGAAACTTAAATACTTTGGCCACCTAATGAGACAGAAGGACTCACTGGAGAAGACCCTGATGCTGGGAACTAAGAAGGGGATAGCAGAGAATGAGGTGGAATCACTGAAGCAGTCGGTGTGAGCTTAGGTGGACTCTGGGGGATGCTGGAGGACAGGAGGGCCTGGAGGAATGTTGTCCATGGAGTCATGATGGGTTGGACATGACTTCACAACTAACAACAACAACAAGAAGAGAAAACACAAGAATGGAACTTGATCAGGGAAATGTAACTTGGCAGGAGTCCAAAAGTGGCAGTCTTCAATTATGCATTTATGAAGTCCTTAAACATTCTACAGCTGAATTATTCAAACAGCAAGACCCAACAGTGGAAATAACCCAAAAACTTGAGAGTCACAGCCTGGGAACATTTAGGCAACCTCTTCAGATCAAGTCCTGTGTAAGTGACTATATTGCAAACAAAAAGGTGTGGAACAAGAAGTCAGCTTGAGTAGATCAGTTTTGTTGGTGCAGCAGAATATATCTCTGGATTCAGTGGATATCCAGTTACAGTAGTTAGAATGAGATACGTTCTAAATAGGACATGAAGGACCCTTTCGACAAGCAAAAATCCGGTGAGCTTGGCCACTTTCAGTCTAAGGGCCAATCTCATTTCAGAGAAACTTTCAGGTCACATCGTAACAGTAGCACAGCTGGAGACAAAAGCGGTGCGGAAAAAGGAACCAGCATATTTGAACAGAAAGCTTTGTCAATGACTTTTTGGAGAGGCATTTCAGCCTTTTGGGATAGGGATCCTGACCTGCATCTCCTTTCTGACTCATCCTTCTAAACATGTTGCCAAGCAAGGGTGGGGAAATAAATGATACAAACAAACTTTAAAAGCAAACCCCAAAACCAAAACATAGTTTTGTAGTGTATTTTAATTCAGCTCCTAGGCAAGAAGGCATAAAGATTAATTTCTTCAGTACTGATGTTTCTAGATCAATTATTATGGGAAGAGGGGCATTGTACTTGTGAAATTACAGTAGAAAGATGGTAGATAGAGATATTTAATAGAGATATTAAAGATGGTAGGACAAACCAGATTTCAATCAGCATACCATTACCCATTCTGTGGAAGTTCCTAACAAGCACCAGGGTGGAAAATAAAATCTCTTTTCTGCTGTGCATCTATAATAAACTTGCCTTGTGTGTCCCCATACTAACACATCCTTTTATATTTTCTCTAGTAAAAGATTTGTATTGCTGCTTGCCAGAAAGCAGAGATTACTGATTTACCCTAAGGGACTCATCTTTGAAAGTCCACATAGGGACTTCAATTTGAACAAAGTTTTCCAAGACTTAGTCCTGAAACATATGAAGTAACACAAATAAGCCAGTTAAAAAGAGTTGGAGTTGAAGGAGAACATTTTTCACACAATTGAAGGTGGTTCAAAGGAGTGGTACCCACACCTGCCCTGGTGGAGAAGTGCTGTGGCTCAGCTGGTTGGTGCTGCTGCCGTGTAAATGATGTGGGCCAATCAGGGATCAAGCTGGCCTAATTAATATGGCAGCCCTGGCTAGCATGCACACATAGGATGTGAGTTCTGTTCAGGGTTGGTGTGAGGCAACATTCCCATCCCTAAAAGTTAAGAAGACTCAGGAGGGCATGGGTAACATCCAGCAAGGCCACTCTAAAGGCTTCTGTGCATGCATGGGATCCACCAGTTGTGCAACACAACTTTGTGATTCTAGAAGTTAACCCTAGAGGTACACAGAAAGCTTAGAACAAGTCAGCAAAGAACTCCTTTCTGTGAGCATCACTAATCTACATTATTTAACAAGCATTTCTATTCACTGCAGGTTATTTTTAGAACAGTAAAGAACCTGTTGCACAACTGGTGGGCCAAATGTGGGCCAGGCACAATAGATACTACCCTATGTGTCCTCCCCACAGGCTCTTTACAGAGAGCAGCCCTCTGTTTGAAGTGCTGTTTTAAGTTTTATGTATAAAGACAGAGAAGCATAAGAACTGCAGCCCATCAGTAGTTAACATGTGAACAGCAGGCCATACTGGCAGGCATAGGGGTCACCTAATCACAGTGTTCCACACTATGATGAGATATACTGTATTTCTATTTAAATTATTATAATTATTTCTAAATTTTCACTTATAGATATGAATCAGCATGTGCTAGTTTTACATAAAGCACTGTTCCCTCCCCCCCCCCTTTTTTTAGTGATGCATTTCCTCTTTTATGGCAATTCATGAGTGGCCATCTTTTTTCTGGCAGATCTTTTCTCTTTCCTGGTTTTGTGAACCCTTAGACAAATATGCTAGGGAAAGTTGTAGGCATAAAAAGAGGAAGACCAAATATGAGATGGACTGACTCCATAAAGGAAGCCACAGTCTTGAGTTTAAAAATTCTGAACAGAGCAGTGAAAGATAGGACATTTTGGAGGGTGTTCATTCACAGAGTAGTCTTAAGTCAGTGACAACATGACAACAACGAATCTTGTCCAAAAATGTTAAGAGTAGATGACCCCACACTGACTGCATCCCAGATCCTTGTTGCCAAGTAACAATATCAGTATTAACTAATGTGTTCCCTTCTGTTCAGATGTGAGCACTCATGTTCGTGTTTCCCCAGACAGATGTTCACTGAACCCCAAAAAGGACCTGCAGACATGCATCAAAAACATTTATTCCTACAGAAGAATCTTCCTACCCAGGAATTCACACATACTCACAAGATTTTGTAGAGATGCCACTTGGCACATTTATTCTTACAAATTAGAATCTGAAATACAGTTTTAGAAAAATTAACTTAGTAAAGAAACACAATCAAAACATGAGCATAACATTGATGATGAATTTGCTTGCTTCCCATGAGAACTGTATTCTATTGTGGGGCAATTAGCAATGTTTTCAGGAAAGATGGGTCTGTAACCTAATAACAAAGCTATGGATATTTATGACCCATCCATTCTGCAGAGAGAAGAGTATGTTGGGATTGTGGCACAAGCAGGAAGTTTTAGGTAAAATGGGTTTCCCTAACATTTGTTACAGTAGGGCGGGGGAGAGGTTGTGAGGACTGTAAGACTACTGAGATGAAGTGAAAGAAATGCTAAGCTAATGAGAAGGGGGCTGTGATCCAGCTATGTCAAATATTCAGTCACTGTAATTTACAAGGCAATGGAGTAGAGACCTATCCAGAGCTAGTTACCACACTTGGGCAATATGTACTCCTTTTACTGATATCCCTTGCATATGGAAGTTTCCAGCCTAGGCAAGGCCACTGACTGTCTTCCTTATAAGGGTTGGAAGACAGGACACTAGAGATGCCCAAAACTAGAACAGTAGCACCAACCCTGATCACTTCCGCCACAGTAGGCTGTACAAAAGTACCCAACAGCAAGATAAGGGCAGAACCAAATTCCCCTTGAAACATGCACACAGATACACTGATATACACTGACTCAGAGAACAAGGGCACAGCAGGCAGAGGGTATATTTGAAGACACCGCTAAAAGCTGTATAACTCTCTGGGCTGTGGGTCTTTCCTGAAGACCAAACACTGTGGGGCAGGGAACTCTGGTGAAAGAGATGCTGGTAAAAAAAAAAAGTGGGGGGAGGTTTTCAAGAGGTTCATATTCCCCAGCAGGAGATGCAGCTATACCCAGCCAAGCAGCTGCTAATCCAGGGAAAACCTAATCTAAGGGGCGACAGAATTTCAATAATATGCTGCTACTTTGAAATGGTAAGGAGAGGGAGACCAAAGTTTGTCTTTCCAGAGGTGGATTAGCATAGAGACTGGATTTGCAAAAGAGCACACAAGCTTGTGGGTGGCGAGTGCAGGTAAAGTGTTCCCATCATCCCATGGCTAGGCACTGATTACAAAGATGGCACAATTTTTCTACTGAAAACGTTACTTCTTAAATGATTAAAACAACGAACAAGACATCAAAACCACTATGACACCCAGACTAAAGACTTGCAAAACCTGTCTATGTCTTGACTTTTACAAGATTTGAAAATAAAAAGTCTTGTACTTATAGTTGGGCAAAGGAAAGGAACAAATTGATCAGGCAGGCTTAGCTGGAATAATAAGCTAGCGATAGCTGCATTGACTTTTGCTTTAACAGGCTTGGCAGAAGTAGTGGATGTAGATCCTATGCTCAGCCAGCTCACCTGCTAAATCCTCCTTCCATTGTTTTGAATTAATTTTTATTATGAAATTTTAACAAAAGTGAACCACATCAAAAAGAAAAGTTAAGTAGGTAAAACTGATTCAATACATTTAGAGGAAATGTGTGCATTAAAAACTGTTTTCTATTTTTTTCCCTAAACTTCAACAACAGCAAACCAAATATCCATGTATGTATCCATTCACAAGTAGTGTCTATATACCACCTGTTCAAATGTAGAAAGGGTCATTAGATTCCTAATCCATTGCAGTATAGAAGATACCCCTTTGTCTTTCTAATGCGGTGTTACCAGTCTTTTAGCTGTCAAAAGGAAATGGAACATCCATTTGGGCTGACTGTACATTACTGACATGAAGCAGGATGATAATTTAAGAAGACATATGTATCGTAAATATTAAGGTGTCCCAGTACAAACTGTATACCTATAACCTCCTCCCTAAAAGAGGCAAATTTTGATAATCACCAAAACACATAATTAAAAGAATATGCTGTATGCAACACATCAGCTGTGTTACACCTCCAGGTATTCGCCAACTTAGGCATACCCTTATTTAAAAAGGATTTGAGAATCTAATAGACGTAGAATGAGAGTTTTTGCTGAAAAAGTCATATGTAATTTAAGACCCATGGATGCTTCAGAAATGAGGCTATAGCAGTGATCATTGATTATGAAAAATGGGAGAATTCAATTTTCTATTTCATTCCTGCTTAAGACTCTGTTTCATATTTATTCACTAATATATTTATAAATATACTTCATGGGTTGATATAACTCATTAAGCCTCATTAAGTTTTTCCAGTAGCACCGAACCTAGAATTTAACAAATACTATAACTGCAAGTATTGCCATTCAGCCACAGTAGGCAAAATTTACCCAAGGTAAAAGGCAAGTTGTCTGTCTACCACCAAAATTCTTTCCCACCCTATTAACTGGATACTACTTGCAACACTATAAAGCATATTGCTATCTAGGTAGGATGAGTGGGTGGAGAAGTCATATCTATAGAATCTGAAAATGCTTGGTCTGTCCTCTGGCATGCACAAGTTGATCCTTTTGCTTCCATTTTTCCTGCCTTGCCAAGATTGAGAGGTGAAAGGCATCTTGCTTACCATTCTCTCTGGCCAAACTAAGCTACTTGTTAACACCAGAGAGCCATATGCGCTTTTCTGAACTGTAACAAGCTTCTCTTATAGTTGATTGTCCTGGAAGGAACTGATGAACGTTCTAGTTTTTGTGTTATTGCTAACAGTGGCCTTTTCAGTTTCCATGGAAGCAGATGTTCCAGAGAAAAAATTTAAGGGACAGGCATTTTAAAGCCTTCACCTTTCTCAATGCCATGGAAAGGGCAGTGGAATATGCTGCACAGGCAAAGAGTCACCTTTCTGTTGCTAATTTCAGTTAGAAATGATTTTTTTTTTTTAGTTAGAAAAAACAAATGATAATAACTTCATGTTATTATCATACAGCCACACTGAAGAGAATGGATACCAGCATTTGCATTAATTTGCCACAGGGCTGAGTGAAAGTCATTCATGCACACATGAATGTTATTTTATGGAAAACAATAAGGCACTTTAAAAAAATCTGTTCGAACTTATCAGCTTATCTTATTGGAAGTTACTGCCTCTGCTTTCTTGGAAGCAAAAGATAAATACTTTATCCATAGTAGAAAACTCAAACTCCCAGTTCTCATTTCCTCTATCACAGTGTACACACAGAACCAATTGCTGCCAAGGTAATTCTCATTCCAATGGCTTGACTTTTATTTTTTTAGCATTACAATTTATCTTTCTGAAGCAGTTCTTTTTTAGTCAGTGGAAATGCCTGCGGAGAAAGTGAGTCAGGACATGCATGTATGTCTTTCCATTTACTCTGCTGCTGCTGCTTCTTTACAGAGAGGGATCTCTTGATTGCTCCAAGGCAAGAAGCAAGCAATTCCTTCAGGCACTACCAAGGTATCTTTATTATGGATGTGGGTGACATGGCAGCAATCAGTTTAAATGGATAATTTCCATTTGTGAGGGCTTTATTTCTTCCAGATCTCAGATGGAGTAGCCTTGATGAAATTAAGGGCAAAGATATTCATTTGGCATAATAGTGAGTCAATTAAGATAAATGCTGTTGATGGTTCTTCATCTTCCCAGAGCAAATACAGCTTTCATCCCAAGGAAAGATGTTAAATAAGATCTTTATGTACAATTTATAAGAAATGCAAGTAAAGTAGTAACTTGTTCAAATAGCATGATTTATAAAGGAGAATTGGGGCAGGTCATAGTCCTCTTCCTCTCAATGGCTGTCCTAGAGCTTCACTGTTATATTTTTGTCCTTGCTTCTCAGAATATCATATAACATCCTGTAGATAAATTTGTCACAGTTGTCTAACCTGGAGTGTGGTTGGGTTACTGGAGATGCATGGATGAGGCTGCTAAACATTTGTTAAAGCAATTGAACCTGTCAGAACAATATTATTGTTGAGAACCTGTTCTATATTCAGTTATATGTAGGTTCAACAGAAGTAAGCACTGAACAGAGGATTTAGTTAAGAGACTGTTGTCTGCACCTGCATCTATTAGAATCTACAATGAGATGCTTGGGACAAACACGGTCTATATGATATTTGCATGTAGAAGTTGCTATGTTCATGCAGGATGTCTTGGTTAGGTTGCTTGGCATTTAGCTTAGAAGGGAAAAGAGAAGAACATGCTTCTTCTCTTAAGGCGGGGGGGGGGGTCATGTGACCCTTTCATTTCTCCCAGGTGAGGAGAGGAAGGAGAAAAAGGGACAGGGAAGAGACAGTTCAAACAAAGAGGTCAGTCTTATCTTGGCTATAGCATTTACCCTATTGCTACATCTGCTTTAACTACCATTCTGTCTGGTCTTATTAGTGGACAGAACCAAGCAGTGTTAATGCAAGTAATGTAACATTACTTACAATTATTACTTACAATTGCCTAACAATTATAAAGCCAAAAGCCAAAGCCTGATTTTAAAGTGGAGTCCATCAATTAAAAACTGAAATCATACAGTCAACAAAACCAAAAACCCCTCCACGCCAATGTACCTGTTTGTTCTGTGAGAAACTTTGTATAACTTTTATTAGTGTTTTTTTTCCCCATCAGGTGAACACAGGATACCTCTGTTTTCATGCAGTTTACATCTGCCTTAACTACCATTAAAAAAATATCTTGCCAGATTGACTATATTACTAGATTGACTAGTGTCTACTGATTCCATCAAGATTTTGGTGGTTGACGGGCAAACTCAGCACCTTCTTCCACCCATCCCCCCTTGTTATGGTTCTTTGTCTTTAATGCAAATACAGACTCAATAGTCCTCAAATAGAAAACTATCCTCTGCCAGCTAACCAAAATTAAAGGACAGTGGGACATCTCTATATCAAGACAAATAGAGCAGTTAATGATTACAAACTACCACTTGTTTATGCAGAGATCTGTACACCGTTGGACCTTCATTCTCCAGGGGCCAAGGCGTTTCTCCCTGGGTTAAAGACAATCACCCACGTAATTGCTGGTGGCCTGGTTGTTTTAGGTTCCCTCCCTCTGCATACTTACATGCTTCTCGGGTGCTATATTGTTGCAGAGGACCAGTCTAAGCAGATTCTCCTTAGCAAATAGAAACCATATGGTCTGCAGCTGAATCTGTGTGCCTGACAACAGCTGTTCCAGCATTGAAGCAGTTGCATTATTTTATTCAGGCAAACATTTGCATCCTATTTTCCCCCTTCAAATAAGGAGTCTCTCAAAGAAGCTAACCAATTACAAAAGCAAGCCATGGGGATTTAAAAGAAAAATTATTTCTAATTCTCAATAAAGCAAGAGGACCAGATTAAAAGCAACTCCAAGAGCAAAACACACAAAGAACCAAACCTGATATTAAATATGATGCTTATTGCAACGATAGGATCTAAATGTTGTTTCAAAAGAAATGCTTTCACTTGTTGGAAGAACACACAGAGAACGGTGATACGCTGGGGAAGGATGCTCATCAGATAGTCTGCCACAGAGAAGATTTTCCTGTGTGGTGCCAGCAGACCTGCCTCAGAAGGTACCAGCACACGCTAGGGAGCCACTACAGCTGACTGACAGACAGGCAGCCTCATTTGGGAGAACAAGCTGCACATTAACCATTGCAGCGTCTGAACTTGTATGGTGTTATTCTGAAGGAAAACCAGCAGAAAAAGCTATTTTTCTTCAGTCAGTGAAACTGAAAAATCTTGTAGGTGCTTTTTTCTCTATAGATGTCCAATGGTGTAGAAATAATGGACATGGGGCAGGAGGACCAGACTGAGATTAGGATTTGGATCTCAAGCAAAGATGTACAGATGATAAGAAAGATTAGCAGAAGATGTAAATATCAGGTAGCAAGGGCTTCAGTCTCTAGTGTCATTGCTTTTCATTCACTCTTTCTAAAATTATTCTTCTCCCTTCATTTCAGAAAGCAATTTTGGACATGCTTACAACATTGGCTAGGACATGCTCAGAGCATTTTCAAATATGTTTTAGTCTTTTTACTGAACATTTCCAAGTGTATAACATGATTCATATCTCTAACCTTAGGAATCCTCAGCTCAGATTGGTATTGCTTTTTCCATATTTCAGATGATGTGCCAAAACAAATTCATTAACTTATGTGTGCAGTCCTCCATTTGACTACAATAGTACTCAAGGTGCTTTATTATCCACAATAAAATATAGAAAACAGACAAATAATTAAAACATTAAAGTAAATCAATAAAAAAGACATGAATGTTTAAAAAGCTTACTTCAATTCGCAAGTTAACTTAGGCCACAATCGGATGTTGTCTGAGATGACATAGAATTTGATCTCAGAGCAGGGTCTGTAAGGCTCAGTGCCCTCTCAAAGTCAGCATGAAAGGCCAGCTGCTCCCCCCACCAATGTCCAAACTGGCCTTGGATAAGGAAAATTGGGTACGAAAGGGTGGAGAAGGGAGCAAGCTTTTGGGCATGGAGCCATGCCAATTCAAATTGGTGCCCCACTCTCCCAGACAGCTAAACCTAGACAGCCCAAAATGGCCACCCAGAAAAGATGCAGGGTGAGAGGTACCACAGCTGTGCCATTGCCACCATGGCTTCTCCCACGCTGCATTGGATGCTAGTGAGCTCCCAAGTTCAGAGGCTTGTGGGCATCTGCTGTGGGGGGTGATAGGGCTGTACCCTCCAAGACTCAAAACGTGCGGTCACTTGTCTAAAGCAGCCTTCCCCAACATACGTCTCTCCAGATGTTGAGCTACAACTAGTGAAAATCGTTTTAATTATTGTGTGTTTTAATTTTGTCATCAGTCACTTTGAGTCTTTTTTTCTTAAGAAAGGGATTTACGAAACTGTAGTAGCAATAATGACAGGTTCCATACTCTCAAGATACCACAGCACCAATTAACTCTTCTAGCTTTGGTGATTAAACATGGTGGTTTATAGAATCATAGAGTTGGAAGGAGCCATGAAAGCCATCGGGTACAACCGATGTTGTAGGACTCCAGTTTACACCATCCCACTCAGATGGCTGTCCAGTTTCTTTTTAACGTTTCTAGTGTGGGAGAGCCCATCACCTGTCTAAGAAACTGGTTCCACTGTCGTATTGCTCTGACAGTGAGAAAACTTTTCTTGATATCTAGCCTGAATCTGGGTTGTTGCAACTAGAGTTGATTAATCTGTGTCCTGCACTCTTGTATAAGTAAGAAGAGACCCTGGCTTTCCTCTGTCGAGTGCTACAAGTATCACCCCTCAGACTTCTCTTATTGAGGCTGAACATGCCTAGTTCTCTCAATTTTTCCTCATACGGCTTTGCCTCCAGTCCCTGAATCATCCTTGTTGCCTTTCTCTGTACTCTTTCTAGCTTTTCTACTTATTTTTAAAACTTAGGCACCCTGAACTGGACACAGTAGTCCAGGTGAAGTGTGACTAGTGCTGAGAATAGTGGAACTAGTTTAGTCAATCCTAGTACATAGACACAGCTTGCCAAGTGCAGCAGCAACTAAGCAGAATAAGTTTTTCACAATCTAATAACACCTGTTTTCCTCCAAAGGCGCCCATTCTGAGACCATACTTAAAGCCATGCCAATCTGTGATTAATCAAACCATACAGCCTTATCTTACCTTGTGCAACAGAGATGTGGGCATATAAATTGCAGACCAGTGTGGGTGACAAAGCATTTACTTAGCAGTGTATGGAGAAAGGAAAAACCCTAAACATTTTAATAAATAAATAAATAAAAATAACTAAAAATGAAGCATATCTAAATTTAAATGGATTTTTCCATAAGGTCAAGTGATCAATTAATGAGCTGTTTCAAAAATGTCTGAAATTTATTAACAACTTTTATTCTTTGCTAAACTGAAAACTTAACTGCCAGTACTCTGATGAATTTCAGCACTACATAAATATCATTTTTCCCTTTCCTGCAAATTTAATTTATTCCCTCACCAGCTGCTGCTGTTATTATTTCCATTTCTATATCACCAACAACTGGAGCTCTCTGGATGGTTTACAGAAGATCATAAAAACAGTTAATAAAAACAAAAAAACTATAAAAACTTATCAAAATACAAACAAACAAAAAAGGACAGGACAGAACAGCTAAAAAGATATAATTAAAAAAGCCTTGAAAAAAACATCTGAGAGGGATAATTGCCTCAATCACTTTGCTACCCCATTATATCTTATCTTTATATCTTGATATAAAGGGCTATCTTAACCTGGCACTAAAAAGACTGAACCTGTTTCATCTCTATTAATGGCTCCATATTGCTCTTCCAGAATTTTCCTGCTTTTAGTATGCTATGTTTATGTTTTACCTTTATAAAAAAAACTCTGCTATTTTAATTACTCTGTTTTTGTAAGTATTTTTGTAAATATGCCTATATTGTGACAGGCCAGAAAAATAATAAAAGAATAAACAGAAAAAAGAACAAACAAAGAGACAAGCATTGGCACTATAAAATTTCCTTAACTAATGTCAAAAGAAAGGCTTTTATCTCTGCTTCTACATTTTTCATTTTAACACTTACTCACCAGGAGAAACAGTACCTTAAAATCCCTATGCTCTTTGTGATCTCTGCTATTGCTGAGTCACCCAGAACCACACGTTCCCTCTTTTTGGAAGAACACAGACCGCAAGAATGGTTGTATTCTTTCACACATTATCAGGCTGCAGCAGTGGAAGGTCTTTTTATGTTTTCTAACTTTGCTCATTCTGCTCACTACTAGGAAAATCTCAGAAGGCTCTGGTACTGCTCCGTAGACTATTGTTTCTTCTCCTGAAAATCACACACAATATAGCATGTTTGCTAAATAATAGGTATGCAAATTTAGGAACCAGTCTTCTATACCCTAGAAATTAACTCTCTCCACTCTTGGAAGGTGGAGATAGAACTATGGCCCCTTCCGCACCCCCTTTGCAGCTAGTGTAGAAACAACCAATTGCTCTCAAAAGTTGGAAAAGTGACCTCAGAAAAAGAGACATTTGGTGGGCAAGGAGGGGAGGGAAGAGACTGAAGAAGCTAGCATGAGAGAAATTCTGAGACTGTTCCAGCTTCCTCCCACCCACCTACCCCCCCCCAAAAAACTATTGTTTGCTGGACAAGCTGAAACAAAAAAACATAAAACTACCTAGTGAGATAAGGGGCCAAAAATCGCCTTTGCTACTTCTCTAGCACACATTCATTGGAAGCCTCTGAATTTGGGAGCTTTTGATCTTTGAAGCTGCAATTGATAGGATTATACCCATGGAACCACAAATGTATGAAATGTACTGGAAAATATGCAGCTCTATCATTCTATTAAAGCATACACAAATGGGCACACAACATTTTATAAATCAATTATCTCTTTTGAAACTGCAGTGTAAAACTATTTTGTACATTTTGTTGACTCCCTGTACACTGAGCTAAGAAAAATACACAAAACAAAGTGCTACATGACAACAAAAGTTATGCACATTGTAGCAAGCTTCTCCAGATCCATTTCCATCAGTGAGAGGACACTGAAATGAAAGATACTTAACAATCCACAAAACACAGAACAGATTAAGCAAAAACTGATGTTTAAAGCATGATGGGGCATTTATGTCAAGCTGTTTTGTTCAAGTCCAATGTCTTACTGCAACTCTTTTTAGATGTTTTGTTAACTATTTTGTGTTTTTAGTATCTGTATTTGTGACTTGAATTCCTAGTTTCCAAGCCTTTCGAGTGACATGTCTCTCAGCAGTTTAGATCATGAGCAGGACCACTGCCCCATTAATCATGGTCTCTGAGAACTTCCTTGCCTACCACTTTGGTTTAATTAAACACATCCTTGCAGTCCACTGTGCTGTTTCTGATATGAAGTACTTTCTTCTTTTTTCTTTTATGAGACATTTCTCCTGTGTCCAAAGCTGTCTTTAACAGCAACCGGCCCTTTCCTTCTCTCTTCCTTCCAGCTGCTGGGATATTTCACATCATTTCCTTTAAAGGATGCCAATTGGCTCTAAAAATGTTCTTCAAGGCATTTTCTGAGGCAGAACTGGAAAATGCTATAAATTCATTGAGTAACTTTGCTTGATATTTCATTTGCAGTCTGACTAAGCAGACAGGGAATCATTTGTGCCTCTCATCTTGCTGTTGCTTGATTGCACAGCTTCATATTTGTTTTCATATCACAAATAGCATGGTGGAAAGCAAGGATACGTTTAATTAAAGCAAAGCAGTAGGCAAGGAAGTTTCTTCAAGTAAAGAAATCTTCCAGTGATTGGAGAATGAGTCCTCCTAAAGCTTTCTAGTGATAGATCAGACTACCTAACAAATCTGTGCATGTTACAGCAAAAGGTCAGGAAAGTTGAATGAGAAAGATCCCACCTAAATGGGCCAAGCTAAAAGAAATCACAGGAAAAGCCTGTGAATGCATCTATTTTAATCAGTAGTACAGTGGTAAATCTTGATGTATTATGACAGTCCTCATTAGAGAGTCTAGTCATTTGCCTCAATTCATCTCTTCCTAATAGGCCAAAGAGTTACTTCAGGGGAGATGGCACCTCAAGAACAGTATGTGGATTAACTGCCTCCTGTGTCTAGACATGGTAGCCCTAGATGATGTCACATCTATGGCTATATTCCAGTATTTAAAGTGATGCAAGGTCTTCATCTTCTCATAGAATTCAATGTAGTTCTTAAGAGTCCCGTGAGGTTGCTTTGAGAACCAAGAAGGGGTGCTCTTGCTTAACTTGTGCCTTTTCCCCAGTGAAAGACATCATTCAAAGTATGGAGGTGGGAAATGAACTTCCCCTCTCCACACATTCCCCTCAAGCTAATAGAAGCTTGGAGGATTTGATTTATATTTGAAGAAAAGCATGTAAAGAAATTCATGTACTCCCTTCCAAGGAGACTCATGTCCTGTCCGCCAGTCTCTTTTGCCATCAGCTAATATTTAGCAAAGCAAATGCTGTGCAGTGTAACGATGGGATTGCCCCACTTTAATTGTACTTGATGGTTACATGTGGTATGGCACCAAGTAAAGAAAAAAAAAATTGCAGTGTTTGTTGTTTATGGTGTTGCTACAGAAAACTGAAAAGGTGGAAGGTGCAGACTTGCAGGCATTAAAAATGTTTTGGCCAGTGCACATGCAATATTAGAAAGCCTCCCACAGAAAGCAAATCACTGATCCTTTTTCTAATCTCTTGAAGCAGACTAGTGATCTACCAGTTCCAGAAGCAGCAAATATGAACCACAGAGTCTTTTATGGATGAAATAAAACTACTGTACAATACTTTTGAGCACTGCTTTTGCTAGTAAGAATAATTCATCATAGAATTCTTTATACATATCCTAAAGTACAGTTTTTCAAAACAGTATTGCAAATGTTCTCCAAATATGCTGACATCAAATTATTAGAGATTGTTTACATAAGAAACACATAATCTGCTAGAAAGTACTTAACATTACTAATTCAGGCTGCCAGTGACCTTAGGAACATAATTGTTCTGTTGCAGTTATTACATTCCAGAGTACAGTCAAACAACTGTTGTTACGACAATGTTATTTAACATCTACTTGAAACCACTAGGAAAAGCTGTCCAAAGATGTGGACTGAGATGTCACCTGTATGCAGATGGGACCCTTCTCTCTTGTCTCCATCAAATCCAAGTAAGGCAGTTGGTATTCTGAATCAATGTCCACATGATCCAGACAGGAGAAGAGGTTCTATTAATTAATGGTTCATCAGCTTAGCTGAGTAATGCTAAAGATGTTTTGGAAGGGGTTCCCCTGTCACTAAAGCAGGGTTACAGGCTGGTGAGCTAAATATGGCCTTCTTGGGAACCAGAAGACCAGATTAGGGTTCCAGATATGACTGTACCCCCCTTTCCTCACTATTGATAATTTGGTGGTTTCTTGTCATTTGCAGAGTTCACCCCACCCCTATTCTGAAAGGCTTAGAATAAACCTTAGTTACAGGTCCTAAAGACATTAAGCTAAAATATGCTGGTTTTGGATCCCACCCCTTTTGCCTTCAGCCACACCATCAGTAGAATGCAATCCCCTGAAAACTTCTCCAAAATGGATTTCAGTCTTCACATTGAAATAGATTCAACACCTCTGCCCTAAAGGGTCAGATCCATAGTTTGGAGTGTTCTCTTGGAATCAGTTCCAGCATCACCACTGAAGGCACAAATGGCCTTTGATCATCTTAGGCTGAAATATAAGATACAACCCCATATGGAAAACAAAATTATCAATGTTCTGGCAATCTTTCATTTTGATTGCTGCAATTTATTAACAGGGACCATATTATGCCAGTGTTTTGTGATCTTCCAGTCTATTTTCAGGGCCAATTTTCAAGTGCCGGTATTAGCTTTTAAATCCTTAAATAGTTTGGCACCACGTTATCTGCAGGCACATATTTCCCCATATTAACCTGCTCGGGCCTTTTTTACCATCATTTCCAGATTTCAAAATTTGTTTTGGTATGTTTTAGATTTCAGACACCACTCTTGCTGTGTTTTGTTTTCATTTTTATGTTAATGTCACTTTAAATTTTATTTTTAATTTTATTTTATATCAGCCAGATAAATTATTGGTACTCTGAAACACAAGGCTCTCTGTGATACTAATTAATAAGCATTATGCAGCTATTGCCTTTTTCCCCTAATGGTTTTTCTGTGGTAAGAGAAAGGATGGCAGTAGTTGTGGGGAAAATACAGAAATGGTAAGGGTGAAAGAAAATTTCAGCTGCACCCCCATAAAATTATGTGAATAAGGCAGAATAATTGTACAATAAAATCTTGTCCGGAAGCACCCATTGTTAATGACTGGTATAAAAATGCTGCTAAGTAAAACTTTAATTCTTCATCAGAATAAGAAGAAACAACATTTGAGAAAGTCTTATAAATATGTATGAAGTACTTTGTTCACCTCATAACTAGATCATTTTAGATTGCTGGGCCTATTTCCTCAAAACTCTGTTGCATACTACTAACTTCCTTGGATGGATAACAGCTTAGCTATTTTTGATCCTATAAATGGTAGCTCAAAAGCAAATTATGTCAATGATAGGCTTGCTATTAATAAATAGAGGTGACAGTCACATACACACATTAGATGTTCAAATAGTCAAGATGCTCCTGGAGCTCCCTAGCTTTCTCCATGATCCAGCGTATGTTGGCAATTTGATCTCTAGTTCCTCTGTCTCTTCGAAACCCTTCCTGTACTTCTGGTAGTTCTCGGTCCACATACTGCTGGAGCCTAGCTTGTTGGATTTTGAGCATAACTTTGCTAGCATTGAAATGAGTGCAATGGTGTGGTAGTTTGAACTTTCTTTGGCATTGCCCTTCTTTGGGATCGGAATGTAAACTGACCTTTTCCAATCCTGTGGCCACTGTTGAGTTTTCCAAATTTGCTGGCATATTGAGTGTAGCACTTTTACTGCATCGTCTTTTAGGATTTTGAATAACTCAGCTAGAATACTGTCGCCTCCACTAGCTTTGTTGTTGCTCAGACTTCCTAAGGCCAATTTGACTTCACCTTCCAGGATGTCTGGCTCAAGGTCAGTGACCACCCCATCGTGGTTATCAGGGATGTTAAGCTCTTTCTTGTATAGTTCCTCTGTGTAATCTTGCCACCTCTTCTTAATCTCTTCCGCCTCTGTCAGGTCCCCGCCCTTTTGGTCGTTTATCATGCCCATCTTTTCATGAAATGTTCCCTTCATATCTCCAATTTTCTTGAAGAGATCTCTGGTCCTCCCTATTCTATTGTTTTCTTCTATTTCTTTGTACTGTTCATTTAAGAAGGCATTCTTAACTCTTCTAGCTATTCTCTGGAATTCTGCATTCAATTGTTTGTATCGTTCTCCCTTGCCTTTCGCTTCCCTTCTTTCCTCAGCTATTTGTAAAGCTTTCTCAGACAGCCATTTTGCTTTCTTGCATTTCTTTTTCTTTGGGATGGTTTTAGTTGCTACCTCTTGTGCAATGTTGCGAACCTCCGTCCATAGTTCTTCAGGCACTCTGTCTATCAGATCTAAATCTATTTGTCACCTCTACTGTGTATTCATCAGGGATATGATTTAGGTCATACCTCAGTGGCCTAGTGCTTTTCCCTACTTTCTTCAACTTAAGCCTAAATTTTGCAACAAGAAGCTCATTCTCTGAGCCACAGTCAGCTCCTGGTCTTGTTTTTACTGACTGTATAGAGCTTCTCCATCTTTGGCTGCAGAGCACATAGTCAATCTGATTTCTGTGTTGACCGTCTGGTGATGCTCATGTGTAGAGTCGTCTCTTGGTTTGTTGGAAAAAAGTGTTTGCTATGACCATCGTATTCTCTTGACAAAATTCTGCCAGCCTGTGTCCTGCTTCATTTTGTACTCCAAGGCCAAACTTGCCTGTTATTTTGGTTATCTTTTGCCTTCCAACTTTAGCATTCCAATCCCCATGATGATAAGGACATCATTTTTTGGAGTTAATTCTAGAAGGTGTTGTAGGCCTTCAAAGAACTGGTCAGCTTCAGCCTCTTCAGCACCAGTGGTTGAGGCATAGACTTGGACTATTGTGATGTTGAATGGTTTGCCTTGGATTTGAACTGAGATCATTCTGTCATTTTGGAGGTTGTATCCCAGTACTGCTTTTCCTACTCTTTTATTGATTATGAAGGCTACTCCATTTCTTCTGAGGGATTCTTGCCCGCAGTAGTATACCTGATGGTCATCTGAATTAAATTCACCCATTCCTGTCCATTTTAGTTCACTGATTCCTAAGAAGTCGATGTTCATTCTTGTCATCTCTTGTTTGACCACATCCAACTTGCCTAGATTCATGGATTTTACATTCCAGGTTCCTATGGAGTATAGATCTTTACAGCATCAGACTTTCCTTTCACCACCAGATACATTGGCAACTGAGTGTCCTTTCGGCTTTGACCCAGTCGCTTCATTCTTTCTGGTGCTACTTGTACTAGCCCTCTGCTCTTCCCCAGTAGCATATTGGACACCTTCCGACCTGAGGGGCTCATCTTCTGGCGTCATATCTTTTGCCTTTTGGTACTGTCCATGGGGTTTTCATGGCAAAGATACTGGAGTGGGTTGCCATTTCCTTCTCCAGTGGATCACGTTTTGTCAGAGCTCTCTGCTATGACCCGTCTGTCTTGGGTGGCCCTGCACGGCATAGCTCATAGCTTCATTGAGCTACGCAAGCCCCTTTGCCACAACAAGGCAGTGATCCATGAAGGAGTCAGACTTCTTAGAATTTTATTAATTCTTATAGCCTAGACCAGTTTATCAAATATATATGACATTGGGCAGACAGAGTTTTTTATGTACTAGAGCATCCACTGGGTTGAAACTTTTAAAAATCAATCAATCAATCCACAAATATACTTTTAGTCTCAGATATGCACACCTTAGCAATTTGGCTAAATAGGTTCAGAGAAATAGAATTTCAGGATTCAACAATTGTGTGAATTAATGTTTCTTCTTAGATAGAGAAAATGTGAAGATGAATGAGATACTTCATAGTTACTAAAAGAAACAAGACAGTGTTCTGTGATTAGTTGTAACAACAACTGAGTCATTCTGCATGCGCAAATGAAGGTAATTTTGTTTTTCAGAGTGATTGCATCAGAGAAATTTTAATTGAAATATTAGCTATATCTTAGGTGATAGCAATCTTTTAAGTTAATGAGGGTTAACACAATTATTTATGAGACTACAAAGCTGTACTTGATGTGACTTAAATGGGGATGCAGACTTTTACATTTTAATCTGTGAATGAACAGATTTTTTTCTGAAACAAGCAAAGTTAATGCCACTCTCCAAATTCATTTTGGAGTGATAATAATTAAAAGGGCTACTGAAAGTGTCACACACGTGGTTGGATGCAGGGAAACAGTCCTGCAGAGCAATGGGTAAGGAAAAAAAGCCTGTAGAACTGCAGCAATCCTGGTCATTGCTATTTGCTGTGTTAGAACTGCATAAAAGGAGGCAAGCATGTTTATGTCTACTGCTGCCTCTTGCTAGTATTGTTTATTATTTATTATTATTAAATGTATATGCCACCTGTAGCTGAAGCTCTCGTGAAATATGTAGCAACAAATACTGAAGTATGAGTGCAGAACTGGCCACAAAGGATTGCCCTGGTGCCCTGCCCCATTCCCTGATTACAGTTCAGTTGGCGGTTTTCAGCATTTCTGCAGTTTTTTGCTCAAATCTAAAGCTAGAAATGTCTACGGCTTAGTTACTGAACTCAAACCCACTGCTGTTTTTGGTGCTATCCACAGCAGGAATGTGGTCCATTCAAGAGCTTCTGCCAAAAGCAATTTGGCTATTAGGTGGAAAGATATTCAAGCCCACAGGTTTCACTGCATTAAGAAACATCCATCCTATCCTGTCCCTGGATCTTAGCATATTCCTGGAAATACAGTGGTACCTTGGCTCATGAACTTAATCTGTTCCAGGACTCTGGTCGTGACCCAAATTGGTCATGATCCAAGTCAAATTTCCCCATAAGGGTCAATGTAAATAAGGTTAATCCATTCTGCAACTATTTTTTTTACTCACAGAAATTTGAAGCAAAGTGACAAAGAACAACAAAGATCATGGCCATCTCCCCCTGCCCAGCAATCATGTGGCGGGAGGCAGGCGCAATTGTGCAGGGAGGAGGTATGGGCGCATTCAGGGTGGGAACATGGACACAATCGCTGCCATCTCCCCCCCAGCACGAACGCGACCATTTCCTCCCCCCACACCCCAGCACAACCACAATCGCTCCCGTGCAGGGAAGGCGGGCACGCTCGTGATCATCACCTGATGCAGAGTTCGCAACCTACAGCAAAATTTTTATAAAATTTCTGTTTGCGACCCGATTTGGTCATTAACTGAGGCATTCGTGAGCTGAGGTACCACTGCCTTTGCATCATCAATGCATGCACTGGCAACACTAGAAAACTATTGAGTGCTCTTAAAAAGAAAATGAGGGAAAGGCCTCTTACATGTTTGTGCATTGTGGAAGTGGGAGGGCATGAAAACTGGTTTGAAACTGGAACCAGTAACAGGTGGAGATGTGGAAATTTCTAGTCACTGGATGCCAGTCATGGACTCTTAACCTAACTTTGCAGTAAGGATAAGTTGCAAAGTAGAAAGAATATGAACACCACCCTTGGGTTCCTCAAAGAAAAAAAGGTATGAATGAAATAAAATGATGTTTTAACATTCATATTTCATTTTGTTTTTGTTTTTAATGATGTTGCAGTAAGCAGCATATTTCACAACACATCTAGTTTGATCCTAAGACTGCAATTTCAGCTCTGTGTGGGGCCAGAAGTTCTCTCCTAGTGGGACCAACCAGAGCAAATTAATTTGGGCAACCCTTGCCTGGCTACAACCTGGTACTGTGCATTACAATGCACTTTACATTTTGGCAGAGTTAGGGCAGGGATGCTGATGGCCACATAGGTGGGTAAATGAGATAGTTCTAAACATTACTTAATCAGTTTCTGGTTACTGTGTTTTGGAGCTTAGTGCAGCACAGCAGAACGCTTCAGGGTATGTGTGATTGCATTTGCAAGTGAAGTCCTCCTGAGTCCTGATTTATACCTGAGGGCAGCTCAGGGCATAATGCTTAGCTATGTACATCTCCCATAGCCCATTGTGTTGAAATGACCCCACACCCTTTCTGTTCTGTGTGGATTAGCATGCCAGTGATCAGCAGACAAGGAAGTGCATGCTTGCATGCTAGTAAGACATTGGTTGCACTACAGCACACATAATAATCTACATTTAAACATGGCAAGATACAATTGGAAAGCTTAGGCACGTGAGGCTTTTGCCTCTGTCAGAATCCCGGAATCTCAATTTGAGAAGAGGGAATAAAACTTGGGTTCGTGGGAAAGATCAAGCATCCAGATCATCTGAGGATTTATTGTATTTCCCAGGTTCCCCGCGGGTCCGTACTCACGATAATGCATTACCGGGCAGGCAGAGTGAACTCTGCTGCAAAACTTCAACACAACTAGAGAGTTTTTATACACTCCCAGTCACATACAGGTACAGGGCAATTGATGACAGAATGCAGAGATTACAATAAGATTCTGAGGTCATCAACTACAGAACAGATAAAGAAATGTCAGTCAATCACACTGTAACAATGAGATTACAATATTTCTAATTGCCTGTATTGACACTTTAGTTCAGTAGCTTGAACCCATCTCCAGGTCTGCTTAGACATGTAAATTCAAGATACTGAAACTATGCATGAACTCAAGACTCTTATCTGCTCTAGACATTCTGAATTGGCCAGGACACATGGAGCCTCTGGGCTAGGAAGATACTTCCTTGAATTCCAACAATGATTATTTAAAATGTATATTTGGACTGAATGGCCTGTCTACTGTAGCCCACAGCTAAAGGTGAGAGAAAGGAGCAGGGAAATGCCATTTTAAACAGTGACAGCTTGGTTTTGAAAAGGAAGACAGGATTTGATCCCACAATGCAGAGGCACACAGGAGTAATGCTTTTCAGACAGGACTTGTCCAAATTTTCCCAACACCTCTGACCCACATCATGTGTATAAACTGAGCAGTTTGGAGTGATCAGTAGTATGCCTCGCAATGACAGAGGGCAGTCACCAAATGGGCACTATTAATTATGTTATATACACATAATACTATAATGTAAGACAAAATTAAACTCTAGGACAACAGTATGTAGTAGCATTTGCTAGCAGGATGAGTTTTCCAGGAAACCCATAGCTCAGTAGCACATCATGTAGCAGAAGCTCATCCACAGAATCTCCAGAAGTGGGTGAAAAAAATCTCCTGGCTAAAAGGTTCTGCCAGTCATTGTTACAATACTGAGCCAGAGGGACCTATGATCCAATGCAGGGATCCACTGGGACCTCCTGAAGACAAGGTACGTGCTCTGTGTAGGGATGGTGAATAATCAGACTTTGAGATTGCTAGGATTCTTCAAACCTTGTCTCACTACTCATCTTGTGCCCAGTTACTGCTTGCATTTCTGAATACTGCTTTCTCTGCATTAATAGGAACATTGCATGAATTGAGGACTCATCTAATGTGAAATTGGCACAAATTTGCACAACTTTCTTCCATAGGCTATAGCAGGACTAATTCAGTCAGATGAAATTTGGGCAGACTGAGAAATTTATACAAACGTATACTACAAAAGTTATGCAAATTGAACACAAAAATATTAATGACAGATTGCAAATATGGCAGACATATGATCACACTCATGATCGTACTGAAGGCTTTGAATGGGGCATGTTCACCTGTTTTGTGGGCAAAACCAAAATTCTCATCCATACTTAGCTCAGAGTTACAGTCCTTTCCTAAATAACAAATGGAAACCTCACTTTGGGCATTTTTGCTCATAAAGCAGGAACTAGATCAAGTTAGTTCAGTATTTACTAACACCTAATATATCCCATGCCTAATTTATCCCATGGATTTCAAAGGGACCAGAGATACAGTCTGGGGCCACAGTTCAGGATCTTAAGCTCTTTTCCATCCCCTGCCACCAGATTTTGTGAGGGTGTTTAACCTGGATACTCCAGGAAGTAAGCCTGGTCTTTCAGTATACCTTGCAAGTGCTCTACCACTGAGCTCTGGCCCTTTCCAGAATTTCCAGGAACACCAGACTGCTCCTTTCTGGTATGGCATAGCCCAGAGAAGCTTGTCAGTCAAACAGTATTCTGTGGTTTATTCCAGGCCTATGACCTTTCAAAAGCTTTGGGCTTTTTTCTGATTTTATAACACAATAGTAGCAAATATACATTTAATACCCACAGGGCCAGTCTTAAAGGTCACACCAATATGTGATCATACAGGGGGAAAGGGCAGGATAACTTCACATGCATAATTTCCAAAGCTGCCTTCATCCTTGCTCCATCTGAAATGTTACTTTGTCTTTCCCAGACCTTGTTTTACCTATTTGGTGCTCTGGTTCTCATTGCAACAGACACTATTCTAATGTTTTGTAACTCTGAAAACCTCAGTGTGTTTGTCTGGATATTATGAAGCCATGTTTCCTTGGCATGGCTTCTGTGCAATAGTCAGAAAGCCAATGGGCAAAAAGGAGTGTTTTGCCTATGGAATATCTGCCTGTCATCCAGCTCTTTTAAAAGCAGCTGTTCCAGACAAAGGGGCTAACATTGCTACCTCTGGCTAGTTGATAATAAAAAATATTAGATAGTGCTCAGTATTGCCATTTCCCTCTACTAGTTCCAGCACAACCACAGGGACAACCTCTTGTGCAAAAGGACTTCCTAAAGCAACTCTGGAAATCTGGGAGAAGATGTTTTTTCCCCCCTAGAACAGCCACCAAATCAGTGGAACTTCCTCTTGTAAACTCTACTGTCCTGTCCCATTTTGGAACTGAGAGTTCCTGATTGCATTTGATTGCCCGAAGGATTACTAATATCCTGTTGCATTAGCTGTTGGTGTTAGTATGCAGTTGTTGGGAAAATTTGGATAAATCCTGTCTGAAAAGCATTACTTCTGTGTGCCTCTGCATTGTGGGATCAAATCCTGTCTTCCTTCTCAAAACCAAGCAGTCACTGTTTAAAATGGCATTCCCCTGCTCCTTTCTCTCACTTTTAGCTGTGGGCTACAGTAGACAGGCCATTTAGTCCAAATTAACATTGTATACCTTCACAATGATTAAATAATCATTGTTGGAATTCAAGGAAGTATCTTCCTAGCCTAGAGGCTCCATGTGCCCTGGCCAATTCAGAATGTTTAGAGTCTAGATAAGAGTCTTGAGCTCATGCATAGTTTCTCAGTAGCTTGAATTTACATGTCTAAGCAGACCTGGAGATGGGTTCAAGCTACTGAACTAAAGTGTCAATACAGGCAATTAGAAATATTGTAATCTCATTGTTACTGTGTGATTGACTGACATTTCTTTATCTGTTCTGTAGTTGATGACCTCAGAATCTTACTGTAATCTCTGCATTCTGTCATCAATTGCCCTGTACCTGTGTGCCTATAAATGCCCTGCAATGGTACTGAACCTTTGCAGCAGAGTTCACCTCTGCCTGCCCGGTAATGCATGAGTACCGCAGGAACCTTGGGGTAATACAATAAAGCCTCAGATGGTCTGGACGCTTGATCTTTCCCATGAACCCGAGTTTTATTCCCTCTTCTCAAATTGAGATTCCAGGATTCTGACACAGTCAACATTGGATACTATTAATTGTTACACGTTATATATAACAAGTAGCTTTCTGCTGAATGCCAGTTCTCTTTTGGTCTGATTTAATAGACTAAGCAAATATTTTGTATGCTTTAACCCCTATTGTAATACACCTTGCTTGACATGTTCGCACCTCCCACCTCCCAAGTGTACCTGTGTCTCTGCAGTGCTTCTCAGCTGCTCCAGCACACAGAGATTTCTATTAAATGAAAATAAACAATTTCACTGCAATTCCCCCTTTATCCTTCCATGTATTTTCAAGCTGTTTGCCTGTTTCCAAAAGTAAACAGACAGACTGACACTTCACTCAGCCAATGGGAATAATGCGAGTGATGATGTATCTGTTGCCAGGGGGGTGAGGACAGTAGAAATTCAAGGCTAGAAGTAACCACTTCTGTGGCTGTTCTTGCCAGGGGCCATTATGGTGTTTCCATAACAATGGTAAAACAGCAATCCCAAGTTAAAACAAGTGGAGAAGCCATAGCAAGGCATGAAAACCTTAGAACAGGATTCTCTCCATGATTTCAAAAAAAACAAAACAAAACCTAAACCTACTATGGGAGAGAACTCTAGAACTGAGTCAAGACAATACAACAGACCCATAATATGATTTTATCATCACTGTCATCAAAGTAGTATAAGCTTTCTACAAACTAATATAATCACTCATTATACCCTGTCCCCAAAAATAATCAAAGAACTATTAGCTATGCTGCATGGGGTATTCTGGAAGCTGTATGCCAACATTCCTGCATGATACCAGGTTGGGAAAGGTTTGGGTAGCCCATTAAAATGTCTTTTTATGTTTGCTTCTTGGAGCTCCTAGTTCCATGGTTTCTATCAGTCAGATGTTCCAAAGTAAATAACAACAGTCTGTCTGCTTTGAAAATATTAGCATTAGGCAGAATTTTTCTGTTCAACTTCATACATTTTCTGAATACAAAAAACCCAGTACCTACCTCTAGAGCCTTGGATGAATTGGCAAAACAAAATAAAAATCCACTTTTAGTTCCAGCACAGACTCAGATTTCCCAGAGGCCCATGTGTTATGACTTCCCTAGTTAAACACAGCAGCCCTTTACCAGCCCTTCATCAGCTACACAGCTGTTACTTCACTTCCAGGGGAATGAAATCAAATTAGATTGGCTTGCCTTTGGAAGTCCTGGATCTTACAAATTCAATGCCATTAATGCAGAGTTATGGAATAAGCTGTTAAAATCTGAATGGTTGAAAACAAGTACAGGCCTAGATTGTATTCTAGTTTGCAATGGAATTAATAGCAGTAATCTATAAATCAACTCTTCCTTCCATGAACAAAGAAAAGGCAAATTGACTTTGTAGACTGTATAATTAATGACCAACCAGAAAAATTTCAAGTGGCTTATTGGTAACATCTGGCAGAATCTTTGACAGCGTTTGATTTCTGCATTGATTCTCCCCACCCCTGAATAAAAAAGCCCTTCAACTCTTACTTCTGACAAAAGACAATCAATTGCAACAATATGACTAGCATTTGGAACTCTGAAATAAGTGCTTAATTTTGTGCAGCTGCTAGCTCTCATAATATGAATATTAAAGCAGATGGAAGTTCATGGAGAAGATGGATTGAGGGAAGGCAGAAAATTAGAAGAGTGAGAATTGCTGGAACTATGGGAACTAGTTGACAGAGTTGGCTTTATGAAGGTAAGATATTGCCTGGAGTAGGAAGGGACTTAGATAAAATAGAGACATAACTTAGTGGTTGTTTTATTCCTTATTACCTTCCTTTGTAGCATTTATTCACACTGTAAAACTGACTTGGTTCTAGCATTGCTTTATTACTTGATTTTGAGTGCAATCCTTTATGTGTTTACTGAGAAATAAGTCTCACTATAGTCAAATGAATTTACTCCATAGTAAGTGTAATTAAAATTACAAACTCCAATCAAATTTTACATATCCTTTAACAAGGCATTCTCCTTGTTAAATAAGCTCAAAATGATCCTCATGGGCTATGGTTAACTTCTGCCAAGTATAGTTGCCAGCATTTGTGTTAGTCCTGGCACTACTGCTTGGTGGATCTACTGAAGATTAAATTAGGAAAGCTAGAAAGTAATACAAGAGGTTACCAGCATGATTAAGGAGTTGTATCAAGCAAGCTGTTAGGGAAAAGATGGCTTTTGTGAAAAAAATAGAAATCTTTACCAAATAAAGAAAACAAAAGGGAGCACAAGATTGTGCAAGATGCAAGCAGGTAAGAGAAGCAAAAAAGCATTTTGAAGAGCGTAGTGTAATGATGTGTTTGTATTTGCTATGTAGTGTGGGGGAGGACTCATTTTAGTGTTGCACTGATTACAATACCAGGTGAGTCCTTTTATCCTCATCAGGCAAGACTGTTTTGCATTGTGATTTTCTTAAAGACTGCCTAATCTTTTTCCAGAAAGTGTTCTGTTTAAGAACACCACACATTACATATAACTTTTAAATATATCCAAAGCAAGAAACCAGCTAGACACAAGGTTAAGAAAGACTGGCAGAAAAGATACACACTCTAGTCTGCCATAGAAAAAAGTTTTGGAGAAATAGCATGGAAAAACAGAACTCTTCTAATCATTATTTTTAGTGTGGTGATGTTTCATTAACAGCTTCCTGGTACCAGAAGGACCCTGCCTGAGAGCCTAATCCAATGCCTTTCCATTCATACACATTCCAGTCCATAGAGCAGCATCAGAAGAAGACTACCTGCTCCTTCAAGTGCCAGCCATTTCGCTTGTAGTGCTGCGGTCATCTTCCTGTATTGTACAGGCTAGAAAGATATCAGATTTAAGAGGTGCCCTTCCAACAGAAATGCTGCACTGAAAACTATTACCTTCATCATTTTTTTAAACCTACATGCACTGCAATTCATTTAAAAAAGAAGATAGAACCCCAGACAATAAACTAGAGATGTTTTGTGTGAACTGTCAACCTTTGGTGATGCACTTCCTTTATAATTAAGCTGTATTTACAATTTATTCAATTTGCCAAGGGAAAATGGAGGTGCTTTTTTTCTTTTTCCTTTGTTCCAGCTTTTGATGTAAAAACTTGGTATACCGAGAGAAATCTAACAGCTTTCCACAAGGAGGCAGTTAGTGTCATGAGATTATACTTGCAAGGAGAAAGATCCAATAAAAGGAATATTAGCATGACAGAATTGTATGATTTCAACAACCTCAGGGTTAGAACAATACTCATTGCATTGATAGCAAACACTATAAATACTGTATTACCCCAGACTGAATTATGTGGAAGCATGTGAAATATAATTTTCTGGCTGCCTTCTGAAAAAATATATAGAAAGGTTGCACCTCACATACAGGGGATCAGCTCTGAGATATACTAGACAAATTATCACAGACAGTAGAGAGTCTATAATTGACTAATCATGGTCTGATAGGTAAGAACAATGATAAAGGCCTGAAGTAATTTAGAGATGAAAACAGAGTCTGTACAAAGGTAGACTGGAATTCAGTTGAAATAGTGCAGGCTTCTGTCTATCACTGTCTAGTGCAATATATCTGCAATATGATTTACTTTAGCACTATCTAATTGGGTATTTCTTATGTATACCATACTTAAGTGAGAACGCTTATTAGCTGCACCTGTTATCTACTAATTCCACAAGAAATATGCCAATTTAAATTCATCAAGCAACTAACAAGGCACACAATTCAATAGAAACATCTTGATTAGAATTGACTTTCTAACAACTTCTCAGAATTCTTCAGTTTGAGTTTTGTCTAAGACTATTCTGCTTTCTCAAACAGGGCTTTGCCCATTTGAAATTAGTCTTGTACACAGAAAATCAAAGAAATGGAGGTTGTTATTCACTGAAGTATGACATCCACTCTCCATATGCCTGCACCCTAATTTTTTTTCCCTTTCTTGCTACTCTTGTACAATCCCATTCACTCTAATTCACGCAGATTTTAAGTTGTTCATTGTCAAAACAGAACATCTGAGCAGGCCAGGTCAACCAAATCCACTTTAAAATGTCCATGAAAAGGCTAAACAAACAAGATCAATCAAGTAACTGCCTGGAGCTGCTATCAGTCATGGATAAAAACATTTTTTTAAAGCTCTGTCACTGAATTAGTCATTGTGATACCTGCTATTGTGGAAGCAACACCTATCCAGCAAGCTTACATACTTGCTCTATTTATAGTTGTTATAAGCTTATCAGTTTAATCTTGATTGCATAATTCTATTTGAGGAACTAAATTCTGGCAAGAAGCTATTTTTTATTTTTGAAAATACTGGATGTTATGCATATTTCCTTGACTACATTACAATGGTGGTAGAGAAGCTATTTTGGCTCAGTGACAGAATGTGTATCTTGGAGGGGAATTGAAGCTACATTTGGATGTGAAGATGGCCTTTGACAATATGTACTGGAAGTTTACTCTGCTAGGTCAAGAATCTTTTTTTATATATATATCCTGCCTTTTTCCTACAAAGGGCTCAAGGCAGCTTATATCCTCCTCCTCCATCTTATCCCCACAACAACCCTGTGAGGTAGGTTGGGCTGAGAGTCTGTGACTGGCCCAAAGTCACCCAGTTGGCTCCATGGCAGAGCAGGGACTAGAACCTGGATTGTCTGAGTCCCAATCCCATGCTCTTAACCACTACACCACGCTGGCTCTAGTTCTCTGAAGAAGTTCAGAAATGAGTTAAAATTTTTATATTTAACCCCAAGTGCTAGAGTTAAGACTAATGCTTTTGTTACTTGAAAGAATGTCCACTTTCTTGATTGATTTTTGAATTATATTTGGAGCTTTCAGCCTGTGCCATCCAACAAAATGCCTGTACTCACAGATTTGTACATAATTGTTTAGAATTCTTTATGCTTATAATCTCTTATTGCCTACTTTGAGTCTCCTGCTATATGTTTCAGCTTTGATACAAATTTCTAATTTCACCTATTTATCTGGCTATGTCATTGATTGGTCAAATCTGAAATGTCAATTGATGCATCCCATAGTGTGGTAGCTGACTGGCAATTTAGACCTTGCCCAGAGTATTTACTTGGGAAGATGTAGTCCTAAAGATGTATCTCAAATTATTAAGCCAAATCTGAGTGAGCCAATTAATGTAATCTTACAGGACATTGACAGATTATCTGGAGCCAGGGGTCAGACTAGATGGCCCGGGAGACCCCTTCTAACTCGTTCTGTTTCTATGTTTCTATCTTTAAAGCTGAGTTTATGGGGGAGGATAAACATATTTGAGGTGACTGTAATTCCTCATACTTTACATGGTGTTCTTCTATTTATACCTGGCAAGTATTTTCAAAAATGAAATGTTTTGTTCAATAAATTTCTCTGGGGTACCATTGCATCATAACTATCTCTGAAAGGAGTGCAACTTCCAAGTAAAGCTAACAAAGCTTCTCAAATCTCATATCACAAGTAGAAAGGGGCAATGAAGAGGCTCCTGATCATGCCTATATAGTCCACATATTAGGCATCCTGGAACCTGAAAGCATACCCCTACAGGCATTCAAAACTGACAGATGTACCAGCACCATCTCAGAATTTGGATCAGCAGCCCCATTCAACCCTGAAGGGGGTTTAAGTTCTTCTAAAATAGTGGAGCTTACTCTGTACAGCATGGTTTGTTACCATTTCATTTTTCAAGGAATGCAAGGCAGCCTACATACAGTTTATCTTCAAACAACACTTCAAGGTAGTTAGGAGCAGTCACTGACCATCAGCCTAAGTCACCCAGTGAACTTCATGGCCAAGTAAGGACTTCAGCCCAGCTTTCCTGACTTCTAATTTCCTGCACTACTTGACTGCAAGTTCATAAACTGGACCCTAAAAGACCAAAAGATGAAGGACGGACATTTACTTTTCCTTGCCTATCTGTCAGGATCTGGGCTGCTTTGGTGGCCAGAGCAACCACCACATCTGCAGGACCACTCCCAGGCCTTACTGAAGGTCTCAGTCTGATGAGCACTAGCTTGGGAGTTCTGGGGGAAGAGCTACATAAGAGCAAGCTCTTCCCTCCAGAACTGGCCTCAGTGAGGCAGGTCTTACTGTTTGCTATAATGTCTGTTCCTGATTTGTGTGGTGGCTCCTGACTTATGTTGCCTCAGCAGCACAGGTCCTCCTGTTTGCTCTGCCTGCATCCTGCCGGACCTTTCCTGTTCCTGCTGTGTATCCTGCATCTTACAATGTTGCCTCAGCAGCACAGGTTTATCTGTCTGCTGTTGTGCCTGCAACTTGCCCTGAGCATGCCGCCGCCTCCCTTCCCATGTTGCCTTGCACTTGTGCTTACTGCCTGACCTATATCCTTCCTTGTTCATGTGTCTTGCCTTGTGTTGCCTCCATAATGCAGGGCTTCCTGGTAGCTGTGGTTCAGTTCCTGCATCTTGCCTGACCCTTGCTGTATCCTGACCCTGTTGTCTCCTGCATCTTGCTGTGCATCTTGTCCTGCCATCTATCCTGCCATGTCATGTCCCCCACCCTGTCTTCCTGCTCAAGGTACCTGCACCTTTGTTTGTTCTCCTGGTTTTTGACTCCTGGCTTGTTCCTGACCACATCCTTGTTCTGCCCTGATGGATGCTTCTGGTTCCTGACTTGGTCTTTCCATTAAACCCTCTGAGTTCTCTTGTCCTGGTCCTGGTGCCTCTTGTCTCTGGCCACTCACATCCCAGCCGTGGACCCTAACTATCATACTGCATATGTATTCAGCAAAGGAATAACATGGGAAATGATATGCTAGTAAAACAAACAGGCAAACAAAATATAGATTAAGCCTCAAGTAGTGGAAACATAAAGCTTAGATTGCTTTTCTAGAAAATGCATCTCATGCTTACTATAAACTATTAATAACTAATGCTATAGTCCTATACCCACTCACTTTAGGGTAGACATGTGTAGGATTACACTCTAAACATAGGAAAGATGAATGACTTGTATTTTACTAAATTACTTTTTAGATAGTTAAAGCAAATTGTCATTACTTCTGAAGATTTTAGTATTAATTTTAATTGATTTAATATTCCTACTAATTTATTCATTTCATTGTCTTTCATTCTTTCTCCCCCTTTCATTTATTCACTGTCTTTGTATAAGTTTAAGAATCTGCCAAACGAATTATTAAAATCAGTCTTTCAAAATGAACTTCATTTATGGCAAGAAAAACAGGAAACACAGACAACTGATGATATGCAATGATTTTATTTTATTTTTCTTGAGACAATAAATGCATAAAATAAAGGCAGCACATATCTGCTATATTTCTTGGGTTATTTTTTTGCAATACAGAATGACTCCAGCTAGCAAACCTTCAGGAACTGTTAATTAGGCAATAGGTGTTATTCCAGGCAACAATACAGGAAAAATAATGGGGTAGAAATCTACACAATAGCAAGAACAGGCTGGAAGGAGAACCACATTATTTTCTTACTGGCAGCTTCAAGGCAGTTACAGTTACTTCTGCCAAAGGAAAGTTGAGTCTCAGCTTCGCGCTGTGGCTGTTTGAGGTTGCTCAGACTGGAGCTGTTTTCCAAGATACTCCCTGGAAAAAGGCAGGGGAGGGAGAAGGACAACAAGGGGTTTTAAAGAGAGGTTTAGTACTTAGTTGAATTTTCAAAAAGAAATAGTGGCTACTGTTTCCAAAAAGTAGTTCAAAACAAATATGCAATTTCCAGCATGTCAGTCACTCCTTGGCAACTCACAGACATGCCAGTTTTAAGCCTGAACTTTAAAATGTAAATGCACAATAAAAGGCCTACAACTTCCAGCATTCCCCCATCAGGGTAGCTGGCTGACGCGTTTCAGGTCCAAACTTTCTAAACATGCATAGGATTGCACCCTGAAACCCATACAGTCCAGAAGAGTGGCTACATTTGTTTATAAACAAGTGGTATTCTTTAATAGATTTTACTGTTACCCTTTTAGATTAATGTACATGGCTTCTGATTATTTTCCAAAGGTTGCAATCCATCCGATTAGAAGGAAAATTCATACTTGCTAGCAAATATATTTGTCCTAAACAGATGTATGAATTTTGCTTTTTGGGATCATAGCAAGTCAAATAAGCCAATTTTTTAAAAAAATAACCCACAAACTTTTAAAACCAACTAAAGTGGCATTTTATAAGGTTTGCTGACATATTTCAAGTGTGAAATACCAGCCTTGGAAATAATTTGTCCAAACATCTCTTCTTCCCTATACTTACTGTTTCTTTTAAAAACTCTATGGTTGGCAGCTGGGGGCGGGGTGGTCCTTGTCATAACAACCTAGTTATTTCTGGAATCTTAAAGGACCATGTTCTGGTTCTATACTTATCAATGCTCTATAACACAGTATGCTTGTGTTAAAGTTTAACACTAGGGCAAGGCAGTATAAACATTGCTATCGCCCAGTACAATCTTCTATTCCCCTGTTAATATACAGTCTGTCCTGCTACCAGTCCTCCCCATATAAATGTAATAAAACAAAAATCATTGGTAAAAATGCAGCTAAGCTGTTTTCAAGCTTAATAAATTTAAGTCATAAATCAGACAAACTTAAACATGGGAACCATATGATATTGATTCTTGGAATATAGCCGATATGACTGTACAGGTAGCATTTAATATGAAAGGGTTTAAGATAGAAGCATAGAAGTTATAAGAAAAAGGAGATGAAAATTATTTCCCACACCAATCTGTGTTGAATATGGATTATGTTCACAATACAAAAGAAGGAAAGCTATTATACCAAATGTGGCGCTGTTCATCATGTTCTATACACTTAAAGGCATTATTCTGAAACATGGGAAATAGCCATAATCTAGATCACAGTAGAATGATGTGGGGAGAGGGAGAGCAATCTCTTCAAGAGACAGCTTCTAATGTCTCAATGTGTATTTTTAACAGCTTGAGCCTGAAGAATAGAGCTGTTAGAGTAACAATTTTCTATAGAAACCCAGTGTTCAAATTTTAGGAAACTGTATTGATTTGCTTTAGAAAATCAAACCAAAGATTTAAGCACTCCTACTGATATTATGCAAGTTTGGGTGGTTGACTTAAATTGCAATGTTTGATTAAAATACTTAACTTCAGTTTAAGGATGTCCCAAGTAAATTTTTATCTTGAAGTCCTATTACATATTTACTTTTACTACATTGCTAATTAGAAGATGTCTTTTACTTCAAAATCATCTCCTTGATAGCTTAAAATTCATTTCAAAACTTTATTTGCTTGATAATCTAAGATAATTTTTTCATATAAGGAAAGATATTTTTACTAAGCTAAGCAGAAAATAATTTGCATGTTTAAAAGCTTTGCATTTTTACACATACCAATATAATTTAAGAGGTCTAAATAAATTGCAACTGACTGAACCTTAATTAGACTGTGACAAGGAAAGTGTTAAGCACTATTTCTCCAGCAGAGACACTGGAAAAGAAATTACTATCATCAGCAAACAAATGCCACCCCAGTTATCACCACTGTATATTATGCAGGGTAAAACTGAAACAAACAAACAAAAAAAACAAGAATTCAGCAAAACCAGAATCTCAGAGTACGGGAACACTAATTTGCCTTCCATTCATGGAATAGGGTGTTGCTCTTCTATGGCAGGCTTTAAGAAGCCCATGCTCTGAATGAAAACATGCATTAGCTCCACCATATGATGCCTCGAGAAGAAGTTCCTGTTTTAAAGGTAAGAGTTTTCCTTTACTCAGGGCATCCCAATTCCCTTGCTAGCTGGACATTTCTTAGAAGAGTATTCACTTCATTACCCATCATTCTTTGTATTTGCAACTGCACAGAAAGAGTATATGGATAAAGTTACAGCATGCATTCTGAAAGGTTATGAATAATCAAAGAGTTTGCAGATCTAACTTTTTAATTTTTTTAAAAAATGTCAAAATTGAGCCATTCTGCATAAGTGGGGAAACTTACATTAAGCAGTCATCCCCAACCTGATATCTTTTACATTATGCTGGACTCCAACTTTCATAATCCCCAACTAGCACGCCTGGGGATGAGGGAGATGTAGACAACACATCTACAGAGCAGCAGGTTGAAGAGCGCCATCCTGAGTATACATAGGCCAGCACTATTACATTATAGTGGATAGCTAATGGGATTAATGGATTTTACACTGTGAAAATCAACACTTTAAAATAGTATTATTCTGTTCCCAAAGAAAAGGGTGATAGTAAAAGTTCTACTTTTGTGTGTTTTCTGTAGTTTAGATTGTATAAAGTGTGACTGTATGATACATGAGGAGACTATGCTTTTGAAAGTCTGTATTACACAGGAAAAAAAATACATTTGAAATGTTGAACTGATCCTAATTAAGCTGCTATTCAATGTTACTTTTAAAAGAGGGGCGTGGGAGCACACAGAACTACTTCTCCACAAGTATTAGCAAAGAATCTAAGGAATAAGAAAAATATTATTTATTGATTTATTTCTATTCCACCCTACAGCTGAAGCCTGGGCAGTTTATTACAGCACATAAAATCAATCAGCATGATGCTGAACAGTTGGTCAGCCACAATATCACTGCTAAAAGCAGGAGCCAAGGCTGCTTTTAAAATTGTTCGATGCAATCCTATGTATGACTGCTTAGACCAAAAAAAAGCCCTAACTGTTCCAGCATTTCTCAGCAAGCATGTAGGTTTGTTTGTTCGTTCTCTGGTAGGACTTTTTTCCATCTATGCATGCAAAGGATCAAATACTATGAGTAAAACATCTTTTTACAACATGGTGCCCTCCAGATGTTTTAGATGTAACTCCCAGCATTCTGACCATGGGCTATGCTGATTGGGACTGATGACAGCTGAAATCCAAAATATCTGGAAGGTACCAGTTTGATCGCAAGTCTGCTCTACAAAGTCCTGATTTATCTACTTAATCACGACATGAAGTCTTTAAAATGCAAATGCTTTTTAATGCTGACTAAATCAGAAGAATCTGTCAGCAGTTTATAACCCACGCTTTTGCTAGGGTAACTTAAATTTTATGAACTGGAAACAAAGCTTTGATTTTATTCTTCTTAGAAATAGCTAGTGCAATTATCTCTTTTGATACAAAGGGCTTAGACTATAAAAGATGCATGGATCTTGTCAAGCAGCTCTTTGGTTCTGACCTCAATACAATGATGAATTGTGTTTTCCTGGTTTCAGACAACACAACAATCCTTCATGGTAACGAGAAACCATAGAACAGACTATCATGGGGTTCAGGTGATACAACAGACCAACAATGCTAAAAGAAAAAACCCACTGTGGCTTGCCATGTTGTTTAAAATCACCCCCACCCAAATTCAGCAGGACATGTTTTATATTGAATCAGTGAAGAAACTTTTAACAAATTACTTTCTTTTAAATGCTCAGACTTTTAAAAATGCAAGGATATCTTACATTTTTTCCAACAAACCCCCAATGAACATGAAGTATGCTGCAAGCCATTCTAACAGAAACACAATTAAAGCTTGCAAAATGAGGTAAAATGAGAATTGCTGGGGGGGAGGAGGTAACTATATTAATTTATGGTTTAAGCTGAATGTCATTCTACACATTTGCCTACTGATTCTTCAGACAGCAAGAAGAAACAGGAAGGTCCCCAGCCATTTGGTAACAACATTGTTATTTGCAGGATCCAATCTAAAAATCAGCCAAGAATTTCAATGGTACAAGATACAAATTATCACTGTTTTTTTAAAAAAATCACAAGGTCACAATCCTGTGTATGCATAGGCAGAAAAAGTCCTCCAATTCACAGCAGGGCATTTATAAGACTTATTGTTTGTCTAAATGCTAGAATTTATAGTACTAAATGGCCTAAATTTTGGTCTGATTTTGGTCTAAATATTTATCCTTAGAGAAGAACTAAGTCTTTATACATCACAAAAATTCCTGCTGTCAGTGCAGAAGTGCAAGCAAGGTGTCACATACCAGTTGTGGACCATCAGCTTCTGCACAGCAAGCAAGGCGTTGTAGCGAACCTGCTGGTCTTCATGATGCATGTGGTTCATCACAAGTTGTTTCCCACCAAGCTGCTCAATCACACTGAAAAACAGGCAGGAGCATGAGTAGAAACATCACAGAAATGTTCTTCCATTTCCGATTACTGGCAGGCCCCACCATCTTCAATGCTTTTACAAACCAAAAGTCCTTAATTTCTCATGGACTCAATATCTTTTTTAGAACAGAAAGAATGAAGGCTGAAATATACAAACTTTGATTATTCAAATACACATTTTCCAAGCAGTCTAGGCTCTAACTTATAAACTTATCCAATAAAGCTGCGATATTCGCCCGTGTGTGTTCTTCTAATGGTGCATTTAATTGTGGATTGAATTCTCCCTTGGGGAGCACAAACAGTTGCTGAAAGTGATATGATGAAATTTTCATCCTTCACCACACCATTATTCTTCTTTCTCTTGCGTATGATATAGAAGCTTGTATCCTTTCAGTTCAGGGGAGAAGAATATTATCCGAAGGAACTGAACTTGTTTGAGGTTGCTCACCTGAACTCCTCCAACAGACAGACACACAGATACACAGCCAAGGCCTTCTAACACAGTTATCTTCTTTGCACTACCTCAACTCCATTTGGAAACTGTTGAGCCATTTGTAAGAAATATGAATATAATGCCTAAGACCTAGCTTAACTCTACTGGCCCAATTGACTATCAACCTAGGACCAACTTTGACACCCTTACTAAAGTTCTTAAGGAGACAAGGTAAATGTATTGAATTAGTATCAGTAAGGAAACAGCTGGTCTGGATGTTGAATACTATCACCTTCACAATGGGTGCACAAAAAGGATTTTTCCGCAACAGTTCTATCTCACATTCTCAGGCAAAAGCAAAGCTTAACGACTGCGTAATTGAATATTCTGGTCAAACCCACAAAGGAATAGGGTTTCTTTGTGGAATGGGAGGGAGACAAGGAATAAGCTTATTTTTCTTCTGTCCTTAAAGTAAGAAGCATCTTCTCAAGTGCTTGAAAGGATGACCAAAGAGCCTAATGTGATCAATGCAGGATGTGAAACAAAGGCAAAATAGCAAAGAAATCAAATATTGATGAGTAATTCAAATGCTACAAGGAGGAACATGGGATATTTCTGGAAGTCTTGTCAAAGGCAGCATCCAGTAGTTGACCACAATACTCACAAAATATCAACCCCACGTGAAAGTGTATGCAATTGTTGCATGTGTTGGATCATTAAGATTTATTAATGTTTCTGCATCCCATGTGGCAAAGTACCTGAAAAGGCTTGAGTGAACCCTAAACACTGAACTGCTGCAAAAGAAATATTGCTTTGTCCTTTGTAATTTAAGCCAGTGTGGTGCAGCAGTTAAGTGTATGGAACTGGAACTAAAGCTACCTGAGTTCTAGCCCCTGCTCAGTCATGGAACTTAATGACTTTAGGCCAGTCACAGACTCTCATCCCATCCTACCTCACATGCTTGTTGTTGTGGGGAATAGACTGAGAGCAGGAGGGGAAGAATGATGTAAGCCACTTTGAGTTTGTAAGGAAGTGGGATATAAATCTGAGGGAGGCAAAATTTCATTTTCTGCCATAATAGAAATGAAAGGATTGTATTGAACAGTGTCTAAACACTGCAGAGCTACAACTTTTGAGAAAACCTGTTTTTAACTTAATATAATTGTCTAATCAGGTACTTTGATTCCCCTTTCACAAGCCATTATGAAAAGCTTTAGAGTTAGGTGCTACTTGTACTAGTTATGTGAGTTTCAGTAGCAGTCATACAACACCAGCACAAAATTGCCAGCTGTTTTAATTTTTCTATTAGCACAGCATTGGGCATGTCTCAACGTTATTTTAAATATTCCAGTAATATCTAACATGGGATTTCTTATTTAAACAATGCTTTTTTCAGCAGCTCAATTCTAGAGGTTTATTTTTTTAAAAAAGCAGAATGCCATTTATTATACTGCAGAAGATGAAATAATTGGACTAGTTTTTCTGTCTAGTTTTAGATATATCTGTTTTGAATCAATCTCTCTCTCTCTCTCTCTCTCTCTCTCTCTCTCTCTCTCTCTCTCTGTGTGTGTGTGTGTGTGTGTGTGTGTGTGTGTGTGTGTGAAGAGATCTGTAACAGTTCAATAATAAAATCAACCTGTCAAAACTTCCCTTTTTCATCTCTGCTTGTTCCCTCTGTCTACTAACCCTGCCCCTCTTGCCTTCACAACATTTTTCTAATCAACCAAATGTCTCTTCCATTTGCAGGTCTATATCAACATTTATTGGGATGCTTCAAAAAGCTATCTGATATAGAACTCCTTTTCCTGCATGTTCCTTTAAGAAACACCAAGTCTCCAAGGATTGTACACTCCAAGGACTCTAAACAACAGCTCCAAGGATTGTTAGCATTGCTGTACCGAAAATGAAGAGCTATATTAACAGCAGTTTAGCAGTTTATAGGCAGCCAAGGAATAATAAATACCAAGAACATATTTAGAAGAGCATAATGGTTTGACAATTCCACCTGTTTTGTCTCAATCTGTTGCAGAAAAGCTACACACTTTCTTTACTTCTAGAAGAAACCTGAATGCTAAAAACCTGCATTGAAACAATGAGATTGTCTACTGTAGAAAGCTGGAAACATCCTCAACTAACTTGATATTTGAAAGCTTATTGTATATCATTTAGATTGCAGTTGTAGGCGCCTGACCTGTGTCTTAACCTCAGTCCACTTTAAACTAGCAAGCAGTCATACAAATTCTTCACAAATCAGAAGGAATAGCTCTGTCATTAATGCCAAAAGCAAAGCCCAAGTTTCCATACCGTTTCCCTCGAGGATAGTGTCGAACATATTCTCCCACATCATGAGCAGCTACAGCCAAGACCTGAGGGTCATCCGATACCTCCAGAAGCTTTGTCAAAATTCTACAGCAGGATTTCAAATATACAGTAAGATGTTTGTTTCAGCCAACAAGCAGGATTTTTTAGCACAATTCTATGCAGGCTCACTCAGTGTGGCTTTCTCCCAGGTAAGTGATTATAAGGATTGCAATATTAGATTTTTGATAGTAATATCCATACCAGAAGGGTATTCAGAGCTAAGCTACTTTAAAGTTCTGTAGATAAACAGATCTGAAGAAAGATTTGTGGTATTAGTAAAAACCTTGCAATATGAGATGGTGATTTTTGCTCCAAAACTAATTTTGTGGTCAAATCGGTCTAATTGTACAAAATGGTAAAAGCTGATAAAATTCAACAATTTTTCTGAAACATTATTTTAACATTTTTAATAAAAGACAGTATTTTGCAAATTTTCTAGATCTACATGGTATCACACTTTGTCAAAATTATAAAAAGCCTTTTTGGAGAGAGGGAGGAAAAGCTGCACTAATTTTCATACATGTTTTCATTAATCACAGTCTGAGGGATTACAATGAAAAGAACCATATTAACTAAGTTAGATCATCTTTGAATAAAGGAAATCAAATGATACTGATAGTTACCTATTTTCTTCACATTTGGCTAAACCCTTTGATCTGTATGCTATAGTCAGTTTAAGCTTTAACACTGGGGAACCAATGTACAAATTAAATTAACATATATCCTCAAATAAACATTTTGAACACATAATATGTATCATCAAAAGAAGCAAATATTATGCTTTACTGAACAGATACTAATGCACATTCAGATGTCATAGATTATATAGTTCTAGCTAGAAAAGTTTCTGTCTGGGGACTTCATTTCAAAGTAATTAGACATATACATACCCAGACAGCTATGCATGAACTCTTCAATGATTCCATCAGTTTCCAGAAAAAGTACCCAAACTTATCTGAACCTAAATAGAATTGCTGTTCTAGATTCAATCCCCTTTTTAGTATAAATCAGAGGTAAGGCTGCTATAATTAACTCCAATTTTTTTGCTTCAAAACACAAAAGTGTAAACTAAGGGTGTTTCTACATGGAAATGCTACCAAAAGGCATTGTGCAGCTATTTTGTTCTTTAATGCCTTAGTGGATTTTTCTAGCAAGATGGAATATGTTGTGGGAAAACATGGGAAGACTACAAGTGGAAGACTCTGTCTCTGCCCTCTGTAAAATTCCATAAAAGAGGCAGGACAATCACATGATAGATGACACATTGGGATGCACCTAAGATTTTCTACTTCATGCACAGCATCTAGGTGGTAAAGATCTCCAAGTTTCTATCATATTCTGTTTACTACTTCAGCTCCATGCACCCACACTTTCCCTGAATATTTCAACCCCAGTCTGTCAAGTTGTGCATTTTCCAACTGTGACCTGGAATAACCAAAGCCAAATCATAGTTCCCCTGACCCCAGTGAGTTCCGAATTTGTCCTTCTCTAGCTGTAGCTTCCCATGTAGCAGGATTAGCTTATTGTGAAAATGATGATTCAAAAGAGTAAAATGATAGGGCCAAGAGCTATGTTGTTTAATGGAGTAAGTCAAATGTTCCAGTGGGGATGCCAATATACTTCACCAGGCTTCACCTTTAGATATCAGGCCATAGTTCAAAGGGAGACATTACTTAAAAATGAAGTTATAGTCTCATTACCCTGTGTAGAACTTTGGTTATTCCAGCCAACCCAACCAATCAGACTTTTAACAGGAAAAAATGGTAGTGGTGGTAGAAATCTGAAGGACTTACTTCAACAGTTCGTAATTCTTCTCATTTAATCTCACAGCATTCTCTCGCCAGAATTTCTCAGACTTGTGAACAGGACTCCATTCTAATCTTCCTGACTTAAGCTCAGAACTGTACTCATCAAATGAACTGCAGGAGCAATAGAATATGAGATCGAGAGATAAACTTGATGCTTAAGAACAATAAATGGTATGACTAATGGAAACACCAAAGTACTATTCAGTGCTGCATATTTAAAGCAAGATGCTTCCATCAAAAGCTCCCACTGTTTATAAAGGTTTATAGGAGGTTATTGCAAAAGTTACAAGTGCCACTTGAAACTGTAACAATTAGCACTTCTAAAATGTACTGTTACCCTCAGTATATTAAAAAGACATATTTTGTTGCAAGAGAGACATAGAAATATAGCAGTCAGAAGGGTCCTCCTGGGCCATCTAGTCTAACCCCCAGCACAAGCCACTGCCCATATAATGTCCAAATGGATGGGAGGTTCTTCCAAGTGCAGTCAGCCACATTCATCTGGTCTATTTCTGATGTCAATCCCATTATCAGGTCCATACACAGCAAAAGCCTTGCTCTCACTACATCTCTCTTTCTTCAGGTTTCTCATTTCTGTCAAATGCCCTGAATAGTTATGAGGATTCCAAGTTCCTGGACAGTCCTGCTCAGAACTTTTATATTGCCATTTATTGTTCTAAGAAATTAGTATTTCCAGATCCAAGTGCTAAGACCTATGCTACTAACCAACTTTGTAGTTCTCCAAACGCAACCTTCATTGCAGTGAAGCTTAGAAACGTGTGTGTTTTTTTTGTTTTGTTTTGGTTTTTTTTACAAGCCTGGCTTCACAACTTGTAAAAAGCTGTGGCCCAAGGCTAATTTTATGTGGCCCTCAGCTAATTTCAAAAAGCCCTCTGCATATGATCAGAAGAATGAGCTCTCTCTCTACTCACTGCCAAGGTATACAGGGAGAGGGAAGAGGAGAGAGAGAGACAAGGGGATAGCAGAAAGAGGGAAAAGTGGTAGCCAGGCCACTTTTGGCTATATCCCTGACCACTGTTGATTTCAGCTTCACTCACATCAATGCATCCTGAGCAGATGGGAAATGGAGCCTTTGACAGAAAAAATGGGCTGGCTACCCCGGTGCACAAAATCACTGAGATGTTTAAATGAATGGGATTGATTGGCCAAACTGGCCAGGAAAATCAGATGGAGTCTGAAGGTGACTTTGGGAGGTTGTTCCATTGGGGTAAAATTCCTTATTTTGGCTAGTTTGCATCCAGACTCTATTAAGATTGTACATGTCTTAAATATTAGAACTTTAAGGAAAAAATGACAGTGACTTCTGAAGTACTGAAACCACAATCTCTTTATTGTCTCTCATGTCCTTTATCCCAGGACAGCAAAGGTTAGGTGAACAGCCAGACTTTGAAACACATCGTATTTTATGACTGAATAGTGATTCCAGCTTCGTAAGACAGACACTTCTATTGCATGGTGTGATTATCCCCCCAACTATACACTTAAATCCCTTGTCATGTTGCACTATCTTGTATAAGTATTATATTTACCTTTTATAAGGACATATTATTCTGGTGCTATATGAGACAATGAGGTAACTCTAAATACCTAGAGCCCAAAAGGAAACACTAGTGAATCTGACAAACAATTATTGTTTTGACATTTTTTATGATTTCTTGAATTTTAAGTGAGGATTACCTTGGGCTACAAATCATCTGAACGTGGTGAGGTTTGGTTATTTTTAAGAGCTTGCCTGATTCTAGGTCTCTTACTATTAAAGAAGGTCATCTCCACCAATATGCTCCCTGTACAGCATTTTGAACAAGACCAGCCAGGGATAAAATTTACCTGAGGTCCTGCACACTCTCTCCAAGTTTGTCCAACAGAAACTTGATATCCTCACTTATGTCTTCATCATCATATTTCTGTTGTTCCAAGTTTTCTAGCTGCTTTAGAACTTTGCACTGGATCATGGCAAGAGCATACTCCTGGCGAGTTTCTCTTTCAGTAGACTTTTCTAGAAAATTCTGAAAGGAAAAATATCAATAAAGAGGATTTCATAAAGACCACAGCTGCTATCAAAAAAAACCCCCCTTTTGATACCCTCTCTGTACTACCATCTTCACACATGGTTTTTACCTAGAGACAAACCATTTTCTCTTTATGTAATTACTGTAGTGAAAGGTAGGACCCCAAGGCAGATGAGGACTGTGGCATGGAGTGGGAGGAGGGTGTCCAGTCTTACCTCCTTCTGATTCCCTGGGTTGTTAGCAGTCACTCTGCTATTGTTTCTAGAAATAAAAGCTCGTTATGGAGAGAATGGAAGCCCCAATACAAATAACAGACATGGGGCGTGGAGAGTGCAATCTGGATCAGAACCATTGCAAGGGGAAATGGTTATAGCCTCTTCGTACCCCCATGGTCCTAATCCTGCTCATGCATATACACACAAACCCTTGCTATTGGCTAGAGAAAACAGCAGCTACACAATGTCACACTACACATGATGCAAGTCTCATCTAAATTGCCCCCTAGATTCATATCAAGGATGTCTCTCCAGTGTGTGTACTTCACTTACCCGGAATGCGGCAAGAATGATCCTGGTTACTTTCTCTTTGACAGATTCCTGAAGAATGTCAGACAGGACTGGAACTATATTGTAACGCCGTAAGTGCTCACACATTTGTGGACTGAATGCTAACAGCCAGATAGAGAAAATCATCTGATACTGAAGCTGGAAGCCACATTTGTTACTCAATACGCCCATGATACTGGAGGGGAAGAAAGGAGCAAGAAAGTGTCTGGAATCTTAAGGGGCATATGTTCCTAAGCATTTCTTTTAAAAGCAGCTTGCTAGAAAAGAAAAAGAAGCCACAAAAGACTACCTGGAGTACGACTGCCTGGCGATGGTGACACACACGCTGGTGACTTCCCGCCTTGACTTCTGTAACACGCTTTACGTGGGGCTTCCCTTGAAGACGGTCTGGATACTTCAGTTGGTTCAAAATAGAGCTGCCAGGTTGCTGACGGGGATGGGGCGTTATGTTCACATGACTCCAGTCCTCCGTCAGCTTCACTGACTTCCCATTGAAGTCCAGGCCCAATTCAAGGTGTTGTGGTGATGACCTATAAAGCCTTAAATGGCTTGGGTCCTGGTTACCTGAAGGAGCGCTTACATCCATATATGCCCGGCCACCCCTTGAGATCTGCGGGAGAGGCCCTTCTCCGGGAACCCTCCGTGAAAGAAATTAGGAGGGTGGATACTCGGAGGAGGGCTTTCTCTGCGGTGGCGCCCAATCTATGGAATGCGCTCCCCAGAGAGGTCTGCCTGGCGCCGTCGTTATTTGTTTTTCGGCGCCAGGCGAAGACCTTTTTATTCAAGCGGCATTTTAATTGTTAACAATATTTGCTTATTTATCTGGCCAGGGCGACTTCTTTTACATTGTTATTTATTTTATATTGTTAATTTTATATTGTTATTTTTGTATTTTATTGTGTTGTAAGCCGCCCTGAGGCTTCGGCAAGGGGCGGCATAGAAATGTTTTTAATAAAATAAATAAATAAATAAATAAAATGCTGCACAAAGTGACCTTATCTTTTGAGAAGGCCATCTGACAGCACTTCACTTCCAAGTATCAATTTTCTCACAACGTAAGGGTTCACATGCACACATACTGTATTTCTAAAATAAAAGAATTCCACATAAATGCACTGCCTTATGAATTTGCAGACATACATTCAGTAGAGCAAAATAAAACATAATTCTATACCATAACGTGATGGGAACTTTTGCAATGTCAGCAGCTTTGAAACACCAACAGGAATGAGAATAGCAAATCAGATGTCATGATGGAAGGGTTTTATGCTGAACATAAATTTCACATGAATTTATGCTCAACACATAATTTACAGGAGAAGCCAAAGTTCTAAAGCAAGTTATTACAGGTTTCTCTACCACAGTCCCTGATCAGTCTTGCGTTATGAAGCTTACTCAAAATTCTAATATTTACTCACAAGAAGATTGAAGTCAGCCAACATGTGTGGCAAAATCCTCAATGAATTTGCCCACTGAGTTCAATGGGATTTCATCCAAGTTAAGCATCTGTAGGATTGTAACTTTACCTGAATTTAGGTTCATGTTTTGCAAGTGTTTTTTTGGAAAACAACCCAAAGCTCATGCTAAGGTCCCCTCAATGACAGATCATCTTTTACTCTTCAACCAACCATCCTCCTCATATGTACTCTGTCAAAAATACCAGCTTTAAAATGAATATAATATAATTTCAGATCTCTAATACAAAAAACAGCAGGTGCTTCCTGGCAAACATAGAACCATAGGAAAAAAGCAAGTCAGAAGGGGCCTCCTGGGCCTGAGTCCTGGCTCCAGCCGGCTAGGACTTTGAATGTTCAAGTACTCTGATTGTTTGGATGGCTCCTAATCCTGTGAACAGATCAGAGATAACAGTGCAGATGCAGGCAGTGGAGAACTCTGACAGCACAGGGAAGAGTATTTCTTCCTAGCAATGGTTAAGACTGGTTCAATATAACACAGTAGGAATCACAGTAACTAGGAGATGTTTAATTTATATCCCAGAAATATCTGTTGCACAAAAAAGCTACTCACCAGTTTACTCCATCTGACTCTACCCATGAAAAACGGTATTCATTGACCCTGAGCATTAACTGCAAGCATCCAGCAACACACTGGACATACTGTGAACTCTGCATGAAAGAACATAGCATTGCTAAAAATACAACAGTACTACAGAACAAAGAGATAACAGTGAAGTTATGAGAACAATTAAGACATGATTGAATTATCTGGGGATCTTTAATCACAACAAAGGTCAGCCTATCAATGCCACTACTTCCTGCCATTCCAAGGTTGGATAGGCCACCAGTGCAAAAATATTTGAGTCACAGTGCTGGTTATGAACTCTTGGACAGAATCTCATTCTGATGATGTCAAGCTGTTCAAGTACATGTTTAGCCATGTGTAGGACCGTATCCTTAAACATCTAATTTACCTGACTTAGCCTTAAGGCAGGGATAGGAAGCCTTTCCTAGATGTAGGAACAATTAGAAATTTGAAAAAAATGTGATGGACACCAGTACAAAATAGTTCATGGGAGGCATGATAAGACATGAGTAACCTTGTGTGTGCAAGGGAAATGTGTGGCCTGAGCAAATACATATTAAACATCTAATTTGAAATGTTAGATGTTTTCAATACTGTCAGAAACCTATTCAGAGTAATTATAGTTGCTGGTGAGAAAATGTGTAATTTTTAAAAAATGGTAGACTCAGCAGGCACTAAGAAAGTGTGTGAAGTATATTTGTGCCTGTGATCTCCAATTTAGGACTCCTACCATACAACAGCAGAAATCTAACCAGCAGTGCCTGGAATATATTTCAAGAGATTTCTGTTACTAACATCATCTAGTTTTCTGCCAGTTAAGTCAATTAGACCTTTACTGAAAATTATACCTGGTGTTCAGAAGGGCAAAGTCAAACTTTTAAAAATAATTACTGAAGCTACAACATTTCAAAGCATGCTGACTAAAAAGGTAATAGGAGAAATGAGATAAGCAGCTACTACTGCATGCAGATTATTGCCTTACTGTTTTGCACCCTTATATAAACACCATAAAGACAAAAACATTCACCCAAGGACAGTGAATTCAATAGGTAACACTTGGAATTCAGAAGCAGATCAGAACTGCGTACATCTGTTCTAGTCCAAGGTTACAGCCAGCCAATTGTATAAGCCAAACAGAACTAATTTTTGTGGTTGCATCTGTATTATCAAAGATCTCCACCTGAAAGCAATTTCTTTGTTTAATATACAACTCTCACAAAGGCCATTTGTTGTAACAGTAACAACAGTGGGGGTAAAAACAAATAGATTTGCAACCATGGACAACCCTTCCAAGGTGCAGCTTGAACACTCTAAAGGAGCTGCCAATTACTGTCAAAATTGGGACTGCAAAAGCAGCTGTATCTATGGGAAAAATACCATGGGGAAGGTAAAAAAGGCATGGCAAGTCAAAAACTGCTCAAGTTCACAGTAAGGAGGTCAGCAAGGCACTTTGGCCACTTTGGTGAGGCTGTCACTATTGGGTGCCCAGAAAACAATAGGGATTTGTCACTCTTGCCAAGCAGTTTATTCATCCTTTATCTTCACCCTCATAGGAACAGTCGCTGATGGGTTCTGCTGACATGCCATCCTATCATGGGTGAAACAACTCTAGAACAAGCCAAAGCTTGTCAGGATGTCCTGGAAATCATCAAGGTTTGCATGGCATGATAATTCACCAGGGCTTATCACCCACAGAAGGCTGTCATGTTGTATGTATTCAGTCTGTATGTAGGCTTTGGTATCATTTTATATAGCCAGTGAATTGCCAATATAGTCTCTTAGAACAGCGAGTTTTAAAATGTTTCTAGTCATAAATGTTATCTAAATAAACCTGAAACTCTTCTGTTCTACAAAGGGAATATTCCGATGCAATGCCTACACCCTGATTGATTTTTTTTATGCCCTACCAATTCTGTATGAGACTACAGAAACCACTAGTTGCTCACAGTGGAGGCGTTCACAGTGTTATATAATTGCACTGTGGCAGCTGAAGACAGCATCATCTATGGCGTAGGATAGAAAACTAATAAATAAATAAATCCAGAATTAATGAGACCCCCAGTCTATTTGGTAATTAAAATGTATGTAAATATGCTGCAAAGCATAAAAAGTTCCAGGCTTCCTGCAATTCTAAGTGTATCTATCAGTTCCTATTGAACTGAACTACTTGGATTTGACCTATGGAAAGGCTCAAATTGATGTTTAGAAACATGTGAACACTGGGGGTTTTTTTTAAGAGCACCTTTAGTATCCATTCTTCACAAGTCACAATACTCTTGAGTTAGATCCAGACCAACTTAGAAGTCTTTCTTGTTCTGCTGAGAATCAGTGGGATTAGGTCATACCTAACTTGTTCAAATAATTTTAAAGGGTCCAAAGTGTGACATTTGGTCTGAATCTAACCCAATGTTTCAAAAGGAATATTCAGAAATTATGTACAGATACTTACATCAGTTCCAGCATCATTGGCACTTCCAGTGCTGCGTAGTTTCTAGCATACAAAGACAAAGTTATGTTCTAAAGACTCTCACTGAGTAATCCTATTTGTACAATGCTACATATATAATCTACAGAAAGGAAGCTGGCAAAGTTCATCAGTGATCATTTATTTTCCTATACCTAACTAGAATGAAAGGGTATTTTTGATCATTCCCTAAATATTACTCACCAGCCTTGTGGTTTAGTCACACATGTATTTACATCCTGCCTTTACTCTAAGGAGTCAAGGGGTGTACATGATCCTCCTCTTCTCCATTTTATTCTCACAACAACCCCATAAAGTAGGTTTGTCTGAGAGCCAGTGCCTGGCCCATGGCCAGGCAGGAACTGCAACCCAGGTTTCCTGAGTTCTAATCCAACACTCTAACCAACATACTGGTTACAGGTTTGTACCACATTCCCTAGAGGGCATTTTTGGACACTGGCCACAATCTACCCAGAACATAGCCAAAATATACCCATATTTCAGCCAACATCAATATATTGGTATTGCAAATACCGTATTTTTTGCTCTATAAGACACACTTTTTCCCCCCTCAAAAGTAAGGGGAAATGTCTGTGCGTCTTATAGAGCGAATGTGTGTGTGCCCGACGCCTGGGACGCTGCCGGCCTGCCTGCACCACATGGCACCACCTGGCCGGCACGCGCTCGTCGCACGCTGCTCCATCCCCCCCCCCCGGCACAGGTGAGAGCTGTGCCACTCAGGGGGAGCGGTGTGGAGGAGCCGTGGGCTTTAACCCGCCGGTTACACGGAGAGACGGACTGCTCACCCATACCGCCTGGGAAGACCTGCCACAGAGGAGGAGGAGCCGCGGGCTTTAACCCACCGGCCGCACGGAGAGACGGACTGCTCACCCCCACCGCCCGGGAAGTCCTGCCACCGCCGCAGCGCCACCCAGAAGACCACCACCAGCACGCTGCCGGCCCGGGTGCACCACGTGGCACCACCTGGCCGGCACGCACTCGGCGTGCCCTGCTCCGCCCCCTCCTCCGGTGCAGGTGAGAGCTGTTAATCATAGGTCTGTGTGTGATTTCAAATGGCAACCCGTCTTTTAATGAAGCCCATGGGAAAGTGATGGGGAATGTGCCTGTGATTATCAGGAAGCTTTCCATGGTTCCCTCCTCTAAAAACTAGATGCGTCTTAAGGTCAGGTGTGTCTTATAGATTGTGGTCCCACTTTTGAAGGGGGGCACAATTTGCGTGCATGCGTGTGTGTTTGTGCAAACTGTGGCCATGATTTACACAAACTGCCCTGGGTTACAATAAACAATGTTCATTCAACATTTGCACAAATGGCAGACAAAATTTCAGTAACATTTACTGGCTCTAAATATATATGAAAATTGTAGTCCGCATAATAAGTGGAAGACTGCCAACTGCCTTGACTCGTCAGAGTGAGTCTGTGCACTTGGTTGATGGGCTGGAATCCAGAAGGTCATACTGAGTCACTACATCATATTTTGACCCCTGAAACTAGATTCCTCACACATCCCTATTTGGTTACATTGGTAAGTACAGCAGCAATCTAGACTTTGGGGCTGAAATATACTAAGGAAAGAATACACAGGAATGAATACACTCTGCACAGAGTTCAGATAAATTTTCACGCATATTATAAAAACGTATGTATCATATGTACGCTGATGTGGAATTGGGCCAAAGCAAACTCAGACTGGAAAAATGAGACTGAATAGAACTGAAATTGACAGATCTGGTCATCTCTATTCATAAGTAATCGGCATAAAAAAAAACTTCTGAACAAGTGTGTGCAGGTTTGCAGTTTTAATATTTCACATGTTTAAGTATAAGGTAATGGTGTGGAAGGAACCTCTGGCCTCTGAAGGAACCTCTGTTGGCCCTCTCTACCAAGCCTTGCCTCCCTAACTTCATCCCAATTTACTTTTATGTTTTTCTGTGCCCTTCTCTGCAGAGAGAAAAATAATCAAATGCCACTTGGAGAGGTTCGTCCAAGTTGAATCAATTCCTTTATATGATGTGTGAATCAGGACAGCACACAGCATGAAAATAAGTATCTATCTCAGCATACATCTGGAGAAATGGCTTCTTCAAGCACCAGCCAAATCCCTCTACAATCAGGGCAATGAGCAAAGGAGGCATCTTACTTGGTTGCCACTGAGAAGAAAAGCATATCCAAGTGCTAGCTAAGTGCCTTGGTGCACCAACTCAAGGAAGCCAACTTTGTCCACCAGCCAAATCCCTGTCTCAATGAATGATAACACTAAATTAGTTTAAAGCAAAGCAGCACAATGCCACTCTATGATATACTTACCTGTGAACTGAGCTGGGTTTTAATCCAATTGAAATAATAATTTAAATCACTTCCTTCCATCAGTTCTCTTCCCCAAGCTGCTAGTTTGGCAATAATTCTTGCTGCCTGAAAGAAAAAGCAGAAATGAAAGATTCAGCTGCATATGGTCATGGTTATTAAGAAAAGTTCTCAGCTGATGTTTCAGCAGTGTTAAACTCTAAGAATCCTTATTATACAACTCATCATTTCTGTGACCCAAAAATGCTAAGAAAGATATGTTGACTTTAAAAGATCCTCAGGGATTTGTCTCTTAAGCAGTAGCTCAAATGGTTTATTTTATGGGCTGATGAAATAGGGTATAAGTGTGTATTTTTTACTAATATGTGTATTGACTTTTATTATTCCCTTGTCTGATATATAGTTTAAGAATGTTGCACTGATTAACAGATTTTAATTTAGAATTCAGTCTGTTTATAGAGTTACTGTAACATATTTATTGATGTTAATTTTTCATATCGTTGCCTTGCAACCACACTACCACCCCACTTGTGTAAGTGACAAAACGCTTTAATAAGCAACCCTGGGCAAAACGCTAATAGCATTTCCTGATGATACTTCCTAGGAAACCCATTGCACCACCTTACACTATCAGCGCTTCACTAGAGATCACTTACACTAGTACAATGTCAATTGCATAAGTATCTGATACTGCCCATTGTGTCTGATATGACTTTGAGCTTTCTTCTAGAGGAAAAAACAGGGAACAAATAAATTATGATGATGCTGAAAAAGGTACACAACCTTTTGTCCACCACATATAGGAGAAAGTTCCATTTACTCTATTACATTTCCAACATTTTCCATTATAGTTCTTATCTATTTTTTCTAAATCTTTCAGGGTAATATACCTAAATCTTTCAGGGTAAGATTGGTATATCTTATACCAATTTTCTCTTAGTGCTTGACTAATTTAATAAATTGAATTTAATGTCTTTCTTCCATAAAGCATCCCATTGACAGGTTGACAGTTCTGAGATTCTTCTGAAATTTTCATACAACTCTTAACAACAAAAGGGTACATCCAGGTTACTTCATCATACTTAGAGCACACCTGCTGAAATCAATGGAAGTTACCACACAGGCAAAGAAGTACAATGAAGTCTGGATGCAACCCAAAATGTTCCAATTTGGTATTCAAAGTCAAATAAACTGAACTGTACATTTGCAACAAATGTTCAGCAACTGTGTAGCACTGAAAACCTGACTGCTGTACTTAAGTACTACATGACCTACCCTCAAAGCCCTGCAGAAATGCCTTTCAGAGTCTACAGCTTCCTTTCAAACCCAAGAGTTCTGACTGACTGAAAGCTTACCATATGCACAGTGAAAAGATCTTGACGATTCAACATTGGCAGGAAATAGGACCATGCTGTGTTCTTGCCTCGTTTTGCATAGTCAAAGAAAATGCTAACACGTTGGTGATTTTCCTGGATAGAAGAAATATAAGCAGAAAGGTTTGTTTGGAACAGATAGCAAAATAATATAAAGGATATTGTTATAAATCAGAACAGTGTCAGCCAAATAGAAAATACTGGCACATTTAAGAACTTGCACAAAAAACATCCCAGGAACAATTACCATTTGAAAAATGCCACTTCACAAGTATCAATTTGTATGTGGGTGTGGAAGTATTTGGAGGCCTCAGTTGCATTACATTGAGTGGTCTATAAATATGGCAAGCCTACAAAACCAGATGAAATATAGATGCATCTCTCTCCAATTTTTAGGTAAACAATTATTCTGTCCCAGCTTTGCAAAGGATGCCTACTTCTTGCAAGACACTTGAGGATACATTAAACCACTATCTGTTTATAACCATTACGATTCTCTAGCACAATCAGCATGAAAACTTAATCTAACATTCTTGCTAGCTGAATATCAGTATTTTTTAAATTTCAAGTCATTTGGTACAGTGGCCAAAGATCTGCCTAGAAGTGCACTTAAGAGATACTCTATCAGCTTTATTAATTAATATTATCCCTTTTGAACACAGTGTAACAGCTATACCTCTAAAATATTCAAGTATACTTCAGGCAAGTTTGCAAATATGCAGAAAAAATCTATTGCAAAATTAAAAAAGGAAATTGGTTCCCAAGCAGATTAAACTAGCTTTGGCATATAGCTATATGTACGCAGACATCAAGGAAATTACTCATTCTATTGAGCATTCTAATAAATGATTTCTCAAGCATCTCAACAGTGTATAGTAAGGATGGAATTCTATTGTCCCAGCCCTCAATGCTCATTTGAAGCATAGTGGCCTTCACCACAGCACAATGAGCCCATTTTCATCTAGACAGCCATTTTTAACCATCTGCATAAAATGGCAAGGAGGGCAAGGAAGGAGGCTGGGATGCCAGTAGTTTCCGTAAGTCCTTGCTCTATTTTATTTCCCCCTAGGGAGGTGCTGATGCAGGTCTTCCCATGCTGACTATGCAAGGGACTAGGCAGGGGCTCAGCTTTCAGACTGCCAGAACTTGGGGTTGGGACCTGGAATAATCCTATGAAACACCAGACAACAACATTTAAGTTTTGGACTACTGACTTGATTGGCTAAATCAAATGTAATGGGTTGGATACAGACATAACCATATTCAGATTAGACCAAATGGAGAACTATTGATTTCAAGCCCCATTGATTTCAGTAAGTCTATTTTAAGTAGCTTGAAGCCTGGATCCAATTCAATGGCAAGAGTGTTATATATTTCAGTAAGAAATTAGTCAAGTTTAACACAAGTTGGATGGGGTTCAGAGGAGGGCAACAAGGATGATCTGGGAACTGGAAAGTAAGCCCTATGAGGAAAGATTGAAAGAACCATGTCAGCTGTTTGAGAAAAGATGACTGAGGGGATATATGATAGCACTCTACAAGTACTTGAAGGGTTGCCATATAGAGGAGGGTCAGGATCTCTTCTCAATCATCCCAGAGTGCAGGCTGTGGGCTAAAGTTGCAAGAAGTCAGGTTCCAGCTGAACATCAGGAAGAATGTTCTGACTGTTAAAACAGCATGACATGGAAACAAATTACCAGGGGAAGTTGTGGGCTCTCCCACAATGGAGACATTTAAGAGGCAGTTGGACAGCCATCTGTCAGGGAGGCTTTAACCGGGAGTCCTGCACTGAGCAAAAGGTTGAATCCAACGGCCCTCTTGCCCCTTCCAACTCTACAACCCCTTGATTCTAATTTTTAAAATGTATGTTCTGCAGGGTGCTGAAAGCTCTGTTTAGTGGGGTGTGGTTTAAACTATTAACAAAACCAGGTGCATGTCTCTTTTTAAAGTTTTGCAAAAGTTTAACTAAGTCATATCTTAATGGTTTCAGTCACATTCATTTCAAGTTGTAGACTCAATCTTACTTCAGTGGCCATACCTGCAGCAATATCACAGAGCAGAGGTAGAAGCTATCAGATGCTGTTGATAGAAAACTTATTCTAGCAGACACTGCTGCTGTGCAATCTCCATTCATTTTAGCAGAAGAGACACAAGTGCAACTATAATCAATGAGTGTTGCTTCATAGATAGCCTCTACCCTTTCAAAGCAATACAGAGTGTAGAACAAGTAAAAAAAGCCTCCACTGACATAAGACACCCACATATCAACAAAGACTAAACATGAAAATAAAAGTTTAATTAACTTACCTGCAGCATATCATCAATCATAGTTAAAATGTACTGAACTGTTTGTTCCTTAGAGATATGAGACATCAAGTTTATGAACGTTTTAGCACACTAGAAAGCCAAAAGAAAGAAATTAAAATATTGGCAATTGTTTTCATAGTCTTTTTAGAGTGCACTTTTGCATTCACAGACTATGTTGAAAAGACACCAAAACTATTCTACATTGTCTGACTGGAATATTCATGAGTCATAAATATGCTGGAAAGCATTCTCCAGACATCCTACTATTTCAGGAACCCCATTCATTTCATGAGCATTCAGAGATCAATTTAACCCAGATCAAGTAGCGACAGTTGCAGCTTGACAGCTTCCCCAGTATGCTTCAACCAAACAGGTGTCCTACATGTGCTTTGGACTACAGTCCCCATAAGCCCAAGATAGTATGTCCAGTACTCTGGGCTGAGGGGAGTTATGGTTCAAAATGTCTGAAGGGCACCAAGCAGGAAAAGTGTTTTCCTACTGTGTTTAATTAACACCCTGGAAACAGAAGTTCACAAATTTAGAAAATCAGATTTTAATAGATGATCCTACAAAGATAGGACTATAACACCTGGGGGTTCCAGATCATTGGCCATGCTACCTGAGATTATGCAAGGTGGAGTCAAAAATCTCAAAATGGTGCCAAGCTGAGTAGGCTGCTATAGAGTAAATGTCTAATATGGTTTATAAAAGGAAGAGCTGAGAAGCAATTCCAACGAAAAAGGTACACATGCCGAACATCACCAACTTCAACCATACTAAGATGTGCACAGTTACCAGCTTGCTTGTAAAAGTAGTTGGTTCATGAAAGAAAGCAGAAGGGGGACAGTTCCAACAGAAGGAACAAAGAATGAATGCACAAGGTGCTCAAATTAAACACAAGACTTGAGGAGAATCTAACAATGGGCTATACACAGAGTACAACAGGGTTGAAACTATAGTTTCAATAGTTTTCTTTAATTAAAAATTGGAGTTTTTGCTTTGAATAGAATTTTTATTTAATATGGATTTTTAAAAATATAGATTTTTCCCTCAAAACATTTTGATAGTTTTCTATTTAAGATATTACCATCCAAAGGGTATCCATCATGAAATAATTATTAAATATCATTAATTTAATTATGTAGCATGGGGTGTATATTCATTCAATGTTTAAAGTTTGGGGTAAATGAATTCCATTAATTCATTCACAATGTCATGCTCTTCCAGAGGTTTCTGTAAAAGTATTGGACAATTTTTCTGTCTAGACAATATTATCACAGATGCTTGGTTTTACAGTTCTCAAACCTGATTTCGGTCTGCAGAGATCACATGCCTCTTCTTCACATTAAAAAATATTATAAAATAAGTATACAGAGTTGGGAGAAATATCTTAATCCCATTGTGCCTTTGTTAAATGTATCTACATAGAATCAATTCCTTACCTATTAAGTGCTAAGTTTTAAAAAATTCAATAAATAGAAGATTGTTGGGAGTGGAATAGATCTGCACAAGAAGCTAAGTGCAAGGAAGGATGCACAAGCAGCAAAAATGAAAGGGAAACCTTTCTTTTTGAGGAGAATACTCCATAAGTCTTTGGATCACTTTGAGTATAGCCTGAGGCTTACGATATTATTCTTTCCCTGAAGGAGAAAATCTATAATGGCAACAGGCCATAAAAGAGAGACCCAGTTTGGGAATATTTCAACAAAGTTCCTCTACCTACGGGTAAGAGATGCATGCATGCAAATTATGTAGGAACCCTTGATTTAAATCTAGTCTTACTGACTAGATTTAAAGGAGTCTTTGTGCAGTCCTCTGTGTTTCCACAAAACATCTCTGAGGGCTGGGGCATCTTCTAGAACAGCATGAAGCAGGAAAGTCTCCTGGATGCAACCTGACATTATGTCACTGCACATGTAAGAAGTGATACCCAAGTTCATCTTCTAAGACAGCCTCCCTCAACCTGCTGCCTCCAGAACAGGGCTCGGTATAAGATCAGAGCAGAGTGGCATATCCAACTTCAGCAGCAGAAACGCATTTTAAATATTTTTAGATGAGCAAGTGAGCAATCCTATGAAAACCATGCTCCAACTCCCCTCTCGGCCCCTTGCAACCAGTGTAGAAAGAACCATGTTAGCTGCCTCTGTGAGGATGGGAACCTGCCTTCTGAGAGCAAGTACAGGACACATCCTGGTGGGTGAAGAGGGGACGAGACTCCCTCAAACAACATATTCACATATGTTTCTGTGATAAGTCCCAGAATGCCAAGAAATCAGGTGACATGCATAGATGGAACAGGAAGCTAGCAACACAATCTAAACTAACTATATTTGTTAATACATAGAGTAAATGAAACCAGAATAAGATGACAAGCAAAGCTTCTACAGCAAAGGTAAATTCCATTTTGGACAAAATGAGAAAAGGAGCAAAAAAACTCTGTCAATATCATTATGCCCTCATACAAAACTATTGTGCAATCACACTAGGAATGCTATGTACAGCCTGGTCAGTGTACCTTAAAAGGGATATCGTATATACAGAAAAGGTAAACCGAAATGATCAGGCTTAGGAAAAAAGGGTGTAAAGGATTATAGAGATGCATATAATTATACTTAGGCATGGTGTAGAGAATGTGGATAGGGAGAATTCTAGAACTGGGCTTTTTCAATTGGAGATTCAGGACATACAAAAAGTACTGGCACACAGTGCATAGCTAACTTATGGCATTTGCAACCACAATATATAGTAAGACCCACCAACATGAACAGTTTTGAAAAGGATTTGAACAAATTCAAGGAAGATGTGGCCATCAACGGCTAAGAGTCATGGCTAAGAGTCATGATGGCTCTATGCTGTCTCCAGTACCAGAAGCTGTACGCCTCTGCTTGGGAACACAATCAAGAAGTTGCTATTGTAACTCATGCCCTACTTGTTTTCCCCGAAGCATCTGGCTGGCCATTGCACACAGAATCTGAACTACACAGGCCTCTGGTCTGACCCAGCAGGGCTCTTCATAAAGTCTAAGGTTAGCTGGTCTGCCATATTTCACTGGGAATCAGTATGCAGAGAAAGTTCACTATGGTCTGGTTCTCTGACATTAACAAGTCTTGAGTCCACTTTAAGAAGACATAATGCAGTGGTGCTTAACCTGCTATTCCCAGGAAGCTGTCTATAATGCGTGAAAAACCTAAGATTAAAATAAATAATCCTCAAAATAACTCCAGCATGTGACCACAAACAATAACTGTATCACTATTTCACAACTGTGCGCAGAAATAGAGATGCAAACTACGAGGTCAACAACAAAAACTATTGAACAAAAATGATTGAACACAAATTTCCTCCAAGAGATGTTGAATTACCTGGTTGCCTTCATTTTGTATTAATTCTTGCTTCTCTTCTGGGTTTCTCTTCTGCTCAAATCTTTGAATAAATTCACAGTCTTCCCCTGAAATCATCTGCCCTCTGGCACAGAAATATAAAGTAACTATTACTTCATTGCTGTGTGCGATATATTTATTTTAAGCATGTGTATCCTTCATTGATTTTTTTCTCCCCAGGACTGCTAACATGATATAATATTTCTTTATAGTTACCATTTTCCTTTCCAAACTTATGGGATAACTTTGGAAACATATGCTGTGTGGAACCCACAAGCAAGGATGTTACCAAAAGACATAAGCTTATCAGGGAAATGGTTATTATTTAACAATTCAAAAACCTCTTTCACAACCATCCAAATCCAGGATCCAAAAAGCTTTTTGGGCAAGTCCAAGTCTAATGGAATTTGTTACATTTTCTTGGATCATGATACCACACCTCAATGCTCCCCAATGGACATGCTCCAATGGAGTAAAGCTCAGGGAACCTAGGTTCCATTTAGATGACAGGAAGCACTTCCTGACAGTTAGGATTCCAAAGGTATGGAATGGGCTTCCATGGAAGGTGGTTGAGGCCCCATTGGTGAGGGTGTTCAAAGATAGGCTAGACATGCACAAGATGGGCATGTCGTGAGCAGAGCCAGCTGGAGTTGGGAGTCAGACTAGATGGCCCGGGAGGCCCCTTCTGACTCGTTCTGTTTCTCTGTTTCTATATAATGTTTTCAAAAAATCAGCTATTCATTTCAAAAGTGGTTTCCCAGGCATCTTCATTGTCTTTGAGAGATGAATACTCAAAGCCTCCTTGGGCAACTATGGAACACTCCTTTAGATCATTTCCTATGCCCCCTTTCAGTCATCCAAGTTCTTCTGAACATATAAGTATTCACTCAAGCTACCAAAAGCACATCTGACTAAGGAAACAAACCACAAACATAGGAATCTTATACATTTTAAAGACACTTTGATTTTCAAAGGAGGACCTATCTTCTACTTTTCTGAATTATATGTAATGCATAGAAGCCAGTCTGACATATCCAGGGAAATCCAGCCATACTTCTATTACTGAGGGGAAAAAATCTTTTTCAGGAAGCAACAAAGCTTTTTCATACATAAAAGAAGGAGTTATCCATGGCCTCACTGTCCTATTCCAATTCTAATGTTCTATTATTCTGTGTCACAGAATAATGCACTCAGGGTCTTCCATAGTTGGAAATGGCATATTTTGGCCAACGTATTTGTTACTGCTTATCATAAATGGCTGAAAATGCTGCTTATTAATTTCTTTTTCAAATAAAAGAATTGAGAAAAAAGGCACCTATACTTTCTTATTTTTATAATGTTTTGCAGGTCATTTTCAATAGTTTGCATACCTGTGTTGCTACCATGACATTTTTACAAGGAAAACAAGAATCCTCATTTTGTGCTCACTTATAAGCATGTTTAATGAAAATATATTTATTAAAAAGCTGAAAACTAGGGCAAAACAGGACTTGAGGCAGCTCATGCAGACTGAAAACACTTTTTAGAATTTCAAATATCACCAATATCCTCCTTCTGGATCCTAATTTAAGTGCACATATGATTCCTGCAAATTTGCTTAAAAGGAATCATATTGCTGTGCTTCTAAAAGGGTCAAAAACTACAGCACAAAATAAGCCACCCTCAAGAAACCTCTATTCTATTTTATTTTCAGATGTACCGGTGAATACTGGGATCCTACCACCAGACAAATGGAGTGATGAAGGTGGCAAGAAAAGCACTGCTGCATTTCTTGAAAGGATAGGCCTTATTACATGGAAAAGAAACAATTTCTTGAAAGGATGGGCCTTGTTACATGGAAAAGAAACAATTTTAAATATCTGTGGCATCTTTAAAAAACTGTACTCTCCTGGAAGAGTTCAGCAACTATGACAGACATAAACATTACAGGAAGAGCACAGTTTGCATTTGTCAGGAGGAGAAGCTGGTTCACCCTGCAAGTGCCTGCAGAACCAGGAATACCCTTGCAGGCACTTGCAGGGAACACCTGTGGGGCAATTACACAGGGCAAGTGGAAGCTCTGGAGAGCTGAGTAAAAGGCTTCACTGCACTGCTGCTCCTTGCCAAGATGAGCTGTCTTGGTGGCTACTTTGTGCTCTGACTTCAGCATTGCCTCACCTGAATGCTTGTTCCTGTCTGTCCAGCTCCAGTCTGTTCCTGCTTTCATCTCTATCTCCAGTCTAACCCTGCCTTACTAGGAACATGCACCAATCTTCCTGACCTTGCCTGACTGACTTCCTGGTACTTCACCTTTGAGCAGTGCTCTTGGACTGTGGGTTATAGGACTGCTTGCTGAAATCTTATCATCCTGCTGAATTTTGACTCTGGACTGTTCAAAGACATGCTTTTACCTGTGGCCCTCTAAACCTGCTGCAGGCCTTTGCCCTGCATCTGCATCCTGGTCCTGACATTCTGACTATAGTCACCTGCTGCTCATGCCTTGAACCTTATAGCATGTTCAGCTGATTAGTTGTTCAGTGGGAATCCATATCAAACATCAACCAATTCACTACCTAAAAGTTCAAAGATGGATGGGCAGAGGGTGGCGACATGAATCAACATTTTCCTAAGAAGAAAAATCTTTGAACACAATTGTATGAAGATTCACAGAAAGAGTAGTAGCTTGCAAACAGTGCTATGAGGAAATCCTGTGGTTCTTTAGAATCTGTCCAGGATTTCTCAGTGAGAAGAAACTTTCTTGCCCAAATGGTTTGTTTACCACCCAAAACCTCCAGCCACAGTACAGTAACAGATATGCTCTAATTTCCATTGTCAGTTTACATAGAATGACTGACAGAGGTCCACAGACTGATACCATTATGATAGTTCCTTGAACTTCATGATGTTGCTTGTTTAGGTATATTCTCCAACAAACTTTGGAGCCTTCCATAGACAGGCTTATTTAATATATCATATGACACTAGAATTACACAGAAGTATACTTCATTCAACATTTACATTGACTTCAGAGGCAGTGGTTTGCACCAAAGCTTATTTAGGCATGCCATAGTAAAGGTAGTAAAAACATACACAATCAACAAGTACTACTTTGTTTTTGTGTATTTAACTTTTGTCACAGTAACTTCATAGTATTGCTTGATTTACATCAAATGCTAATTGAATGCTAATTCAATTCCAGGTTGTAACACAACAAAATTTGGAAAATTCAAAGGGAGGTGAATACTTAGTATCCCAGAGGTTACTCAGAAATCCTTGCTCCTGGAGAAGGAGTCTCTCTCTAATGAAGATGCCTAGATCACAACACAGCTTCTAACTTACCTGCAAATGCCTTTATCCTGGAGAATTGACTTCCCCTTTCACAGATGCTTCATCTACTATAAGGCTTTCCTCTGTCCTTCCCCTTTCTTCCTTTAGAGATCTTTTCCCAAGTGCATGTACATGTGCAAGGAGCTATTGTCTTCAGAGCCTCAAAAATCAATTCTCACTTTAAATTTCAAGATACTATTTTGCCTTTCCTTTTCTAAAGTTACATAATATGTTGGTCAGGAGAGTTCACTACAACCCAGCAACAAAAAAGCTTAAAAAATAAGATTTTACTTTCACACTCATGATAAGCCTAACTAGAAAACAATTTCAGAATATTAAGTACTTTTAAGAAGCAGTGAAAAGTCATATTGGTAGGTTCTTTAACATCCTGATATCTTTCTAGCCATGATAATACCAACACCGTTATAGGAAGCAGCTGCTGGCTAGATATATAGTAGCATGAAATAATGCCGCCCCATTCGCTGAAGCCTGTGAGCCGCCCCGAGGCTTCGGCGAATGGGGCGGCATAAAAATGTTTTAATAAATAAATAAATAAATAAATAATATTATCTATGTTTAAAAAGAAGTATTCAGTTGGTCACTGAGACAGTTGCTTGTGACTAAGTTTTCCTTTTCACTGAAAATTTTCCTTGTAGGAAGCACAGTTCCTCTTCTGTTCACATGACATGGTAAAGGACACTTCGTCTCCCTGCATTTATTATAAATGCTTTTTGGCATTTGATCAGTCACTATCACATGTTGTGATTTATATTATCATCATTACATTTCATTTATACCCCACCTTTCTTCCTCTTGAGCAAGATTATCCCCCTTTCCATGTTATCCTCACAACACCCCTCTGAAGTAGCTTAGCCTGAGAGTCCATGATTGACCCAGAATCACCCAGCACTCTTCATGGCTGAGTGGGGACTAGAACCTAGATTTCCCAAATACTAGTCTACATGCTAACCACTATGTCACACTGGGTCTCCCTTAATCACTGAGATACCTTCCCTGATTCCGTACTCATTTTATCTTCTGGTGCTGAATGGTTAAAAAGCCAGAAAAAGGAGGGGGAGATTCATGATGTTTGCTTTCCTAGGCATCTAAATAATGTGTAGTGGTTTTTTGATGACTGCTATTTGTAAATTAAAGCAGCCAATGAAAAGCTTCCTGTTTAGGACCCCAGAAACCAGTTCTTTTTAACCAAAACATAGTCTTTTATACTAGGCAAATTGTTGCTTGCTGCTTCTCCTGTTTTCCTCTAAAGGACAATAAATGTGTATGAAAGGCACTCAGTAGGATTTTGCCCCGTAACTTCTGGAACTTCTTTAGACATGACTGTTTTATTTACTCATTGAAAATTATTTCTAGATTAGAACATTTAACTTAGAAAAATCTAACTCAAATATAGTCCTATACCCATGGGCCCACAGACAGGAAGATATTAAAAATACTCTTGTTCTTAAAGTCTAGGTAATACTTCTTAGCTAAGCAAATAAATTTCCATTAAAAGTCTCTTTCATTTATTCTAAATAGTCTCATGATTTCAATCACCGCTGGCCCTAAACATTCTTTATGCTCACATGATTTAACAGGCAGACCATTTCACATTAACATACAGTCGACCTGTGACTGCTCAGAGAAGTCACATCCTTCTTTCTAACCCGGAGCTGCATAAGAGAAGGGACAACCTCAGTCCCCTCACCAACTCCAAAGTTTGAAAGCCAGAATTTGCCCTGGCTGTGCCTGCCAGAAGGCTCAAGGCACCCACCAGGCAGAGTCAAAGCCTACCTTCCTTGCAGAAACACAGGAACTCGCCTCAGCACTTTCTGGGCACTCTTAGTTCCTGGCAAGGGCAAAGCCAAAGGACATGTCTGTCCTCCTACAACATTAGCCTTGAAGCTTGAGAAGAGAGTAAGAGACAGTTCCTGTACTTAGGGTGTGCTTAGGAAGAACAGTGGGAAATCAAGACTAAACCCTTACTCCTCAAGGGAAAGGGAAAAAAACCCAGGAAACCACCAAAGCCAGCCAAAACATAAGGATCCCCATTTATTAAAGAACACTAGAGACATTCTGAAAAGCCAGCCAAGGCTTCTCCAAAAGGCCTGGATAGCAATGAGAAGGGGAAAAAATCAAAGCCCATTTAGAGTGGTGGTAGTTTCCTGTAATACCCTGGGAAAGTGTGATGTTATTATTTTAATAATACATACCCAATAATGCATATCTATGAGTAAAAGAAACCTTGCTCAACCCATATGCAGCCTGCACTGGAAAACACAACTGAGGTGATAAAGCAGAGAGCTATTCTAGGGCCACCCAGTCATTTCCATGATCAGATCTGGATGGGACTTCAATTTTTTTCAGTGTTTGTTGACCTATACAGAAAACAATGGAGAAACTTACCAATAGAGAAAGGTGGAAAAGGTTATGGTACACAACTTAATCCCAATTCTTAAATGGATCTTGAATGATATTTGCATACCTGAGTATAGATAGTCCATGTATATAATGAAATGAATATACAGTTCCCCAAGACAGTACAATTCATGAACAAACTGGTATCTTGAAGCCTCTTTTTTTTGCTAAACATTAAGCAATGTTAGAAGGAGTGTTCAATCCATCCATCCCACTAAAAGTGTCTTTTAAAAGAAATCCCATCATTGGTCAGACACTTACTCAACAAAGCAGACACTTTCTCAAGAAATTCTGCCAATTCATGGTCTTTCCAGTTATCATAACTATATAAAAGACTGACTTCAGATACTTTAAAAGTGCACTAAAAACTAGGATTAGCCGACGAAATGATGGTTATGTCTCTTATAGCAATCTGTGGTCAGTTCATAACTTACTGAAGATACAAATGCCAATTCACTTTGTTAGCCCGAACCTCGGCAGCTTTAGCAGCAATGATATTGGTGGGGACGGCAGCACCTACAGCTCCCCGGATATCCATTTTTATCTTGATTTAAAATCTGTTAAGAAAGCAAAGAAAATAAACATCAGGGTTCACAAAATAAAACTACACTTCAGCTAGTATTGTTTGCACTAAAATTCCATTAGTTTTGCAGAGCTCAGCAAATCTTGATTGCCAGAAGTAAATTGGAAGTCATACATTAAGCCTTCAGATTTCAGCCTTACAGACTGCTCCAAACTGAATGATATGCAGACTAAAATGGAAAGGATACTGAAAATAGGAGTAAGTGTGGTTAGTTTGAATTATCTGAAGGAAAGTGATTTGCAGAGCTTAAAATTGCATTTGAAAAGTGCTGCAGTTCATATAAAAATTAACCTTCATCAATTTCAAGTAAAAATTAAAACATGCATTTCACTAAAGTAACCCAGGCTCACAAGTCCATATGTTTTACTGGATTGTTTCAAGAATAATAAATCCAAAACTCACAATGTTACAAATGCACCTCATTCAATATGGACAAAAAGATTAACTATCAAGAAAGCCCTGATGTATTACATGAAAGTTTAATCCAAAATAGAAATACAATTCAATAGTAGGAAACATTTTGGAAATCACTGAACTTCCTTTACCTGTATAGTTCAGGAGGCACATATTCAAAACATATTATGTATGTATATAAATATGTAACAGTTAACTTTATAGCATTTCACTAATCCTGAGCAACAGGACAGATACATAATGAGGTATGAATCAGAAGGTGCCAATAACCACAGATTATGTAATTTAATTCTGAATTAGGCAGCATATTAAGTAGTAAAATGAATGAACAAATAAAAATCTATTATCTTGGCATCCCCATAATAAGAATAAGAATGCGCAACTTTAAGCTAAATATCTGAAACTGAAGCAATAGTATATTGTTGTCCTGCTGACCTCTGGCCCCATCCTCAGTTAGGTCTTTTGCATATAATTTTAGATTGAGAATTCTCTGGAACAGAAACCTGTTCTTTTATATTCTGTAAAACACTGGGTATATTTATGATGATGATGATGATGATGATGATGCATGAAAGAAGGCACACAACAATCAATTGTTTTAAAAATCAGTTAAAAAGTTATTGACATGGTAATAAGCATGAGTACAGACATTAAAGCTGTCGAAACAAGTTTGGAAAAACTTACATAAGCTATATTTCTATTACCTTCTATGCATGGGTTAAAAAGGACAGAAGTTAAACCCTGTAAACTGCTTTGGATTTCTTGGAAGAAGAAGAAAAGGCAGGATATAGATGCAATGGAAGAAGGGGGAGTGAGGGAACATTCTCATTGTTTCATTTCACAAGGAACCCAAAATTATTTACATAACTTCCTCTCCATTTTATCCTCACAGACTTTGTGAGGTAGGAAAGGCTGTGAGCCAGTGACTCTAAGCTAAGTATGACATAAAACCCAGATCTTTCAAGATCTAATCCAACATTCTAACCACTGAACCACACTGCTTAGTCCAACATGCCAACCGCTACAGCACAGATACATGTGTTTGAATTCTCTTTCTCATTATCAAAAGCTTCCTAATTCAAATAACCATTTCCCAATCAAGGAGCAGCAAACTACTATGATGTAATACAAGTGCTTTCAAAGTACAACCTTCATACATCAAAAAATCAATTCTGAATACTTGTCAGAGTGGCTCTGGATTACTGTGCGCAAGCCACATGCAAGTTAGGAGCGAAACTGAGCAAAATTGTGAATCAAGGCAAAATTGTGAATCAAGGCTTGTCCTTGAGTTCTAGGTCAGGAAAGAGACAAGCCAGAGTTCCAGGTTTGGATGTCAATGGTAGCCAAGCTAGAGATAGAATATCTCTACCTTGTTTAGCTATTTCCACCAGCAGAAGGAGCCAAGCAGAAGTGATTGGCTCCTCACTCATTTTTTTTAATATACTTGGGTTACTTTTTATTTTATTATTTATTTATAGCATTTTTATGCTGCCCCCATTGCAGAAAGCCTCGGGGCGGCTTACAAAAAAGATAAACAACGTAAGATAGAATAACATTAAAAATTCGGAGCATCTCGGCAATAGTTTAAAACCAATAAATAAGAACAACAATTAACAATTAAAATATTGTTTAAATAAAAAGGTCTTGGCCTGGTGCTGAAAAACAAATAACAAAGGCGCCAGGTGGACCTCTCTGGGGAGCGCATTCCATAGGTGGGGTGCCACCGCAGAGAAGGCCCTCCTCCGGGTACTCACCCTCCTAATATCCTTCACAGATATTTTGCAAGTGAACTAGACTAGTGATTCAGAAGCGACTGCTTATACCATGTCAATGAATCACAGAATTAGGACATTGCAATGGTCATCTATTCCAAGCTATATCGGAAGCCATCTACTCCAACGTTCTTATTCAGAAATTTGAGTAACTATTTCTCACTCATAGTATCTTGAATATTGCAATCTTAGTTAGGAAAATACACAGGACACCCAGATTGTGGAACAAAGGAAATAGGGGACAGTGGGAGAGAAAGAAAGTAGAGTACCCTACAACCTAATATGACCAAGCACAGCACTAGAATGTTTATAGTACAGAAAGTATTGCTTCAGAGCATACATTTCCTCTTTTCTCATTCATTCAGTCATGCTTTATAACAAGGTTTTCAGTGATGGCCATCTATTTTGTTAAACACATCTTAGGAAGCTTCGCTGCCCACCTTTTCTTGTACAATTCCAATTCAAGTTCAGACTATTCATTTAAGAAATCATTCCCAGGAGATAGTTAACTGTTATACTTTCCTTGATGGTGGATCCTACTGTGTATTAGTGTTTGATAGAGAGACATAACTATTTTCCATGTAACTATAAACCATGGCTGCTTTATCTGTGTATTATTTTTATAAACTTCTTACAGTAAATCATTTTAAAAATGATTTGGTATTGTGGTCCTTTCAATTTTCTTGGAATAGTCACTGCTTACATTGGACACTGTTTCAAGAATCTCTACAGCTGTTGCAAAATAAGGTCAGTGATGTTAATTGAGCTGAACTCAAACTGCCTTCAGAGGCAAGCGTTTTTTATTTCAGAAAATACTAATGTGTACTCCAAATATGAATGTGTACAGAAACTTCAGTATCTTCAGTTCTACTTCTTGTGACAACTCACTATTACCATTTTCCAATGGAGGGTAATTTTTCAAGCTGTAGTCCTTCCAGGGAGTAAGAACCATTGAACAAAATTGAATTTTCCTTTTGACAGGAGTCTGTCGCACAATGTACAGCAGCTAATTTATAAGTTAGCTAATTTATAAGGAACAACAGCTGTGACGGTTGAATATTACCATGTACCAGAAACACTGACGTACACTATTTTGTTTTTTCCTTTCTGTAGTTGCTTCTGGCCTACTTTGACTCTCTGATGCCAAAACAAGTTATCTACCTCTTAACAGGTCTGCCAAGTCATGGTTGCTGCAGAACTTCCATAAACATTAGCAATTCTACCTGACTGAACCAGCTCAAGCTCCAGAACTATTTGCCGACAAGCAAAAACCAGATCAAGCCTTTCCTTCTCTCCATTGGAAATATGCAATATTTGTTATGGGATGAAACAATGACTACTTCCTTCTGCATTACAAAAACAAAAGCAAGCTACCTTCTTTCTTCAAAGTATGCTACCTGAACAAGTGCTCATCATCTTCGCATACAAATCTATCTGAATAGAAGTCCACGTGTACATACTCCATAAATAATGAGTGGCACTAAGATCTTAACAGGGAATAACATTCATCAAACTGATGGGGGCAAGAGTAATTCAGCAAATCTGGTGGGAGATCATATGTGGCAATAAAATTTGGAAAACTGGACACTTCTATTTGGAATAAGCATGCAGATCAGAATGAGATCTGCCACAGAGTTAATATTTATTTGTTCAGTAACACCTATACACCTAAAACACCTATGTATTTTAATCACCTGGATGTATTTATTCTGTACCATCCCTAGTCTGAGAATATTGTAGATCTATCAGATTTCTGAAAGGCAGAGCTAGTCATGGCTGCTTTAGCAACCATAGCTTAAAAGGTAACGTCCGTGATGCCTCTGATTAACGAAGTCTGGAACCAGAAAATCATCCCCTTCTGCTTTTAACCTTCTCTGCAGCATCTCGATAGGTCTTGCTGAGACTAGTTAGTTATCTAAGGAAGTAGTTATGCAATTGCGGCCGACTAGCAGGTTGATGGTGGGGGGAACAGATGGTTAGCCTGTGGGTCCCGTCCAGCTGCATCATTTGCGAACCCCCGCAGAGCAGCCTCCTTTCTTGCCCTTCTCTTTCATGGCCCCCGCCAGAGTCCATCCAAAGGTTTCTCCTCCGGTCCCGGCACCACCTGACCTCCACCCGACCTTGCTCCACAGAACCGAACGAGCCTCCAGCCTCCGGGCTGAAGGCCCCCACTTACCTCCTTCCCTTCTGCTGAGGCTTTCCGAAATCAGCAGCGGCCGCAGCCTTGCCCAGACTCAGCCGCTGAACAGCGAAAGACAACAGAGGTTCTCGATCATGTGACAGAGCTCAGCTGACAAGCCGCAGCGGTCCACAGCTACGGGTCGCGAAGAGGCTGAGTTCGCGAGGCGCCGGCCGGAAGTGTCTCGATTGCGCTGGAGCAACGAGTGAGTCGCAACCGGAAGGGGAGAAGCCGGACCTTTTCTAGCTGGCGCTGAGGTCGGGAAGTCGCTCACTCAGCCTTCACTATCCCCGCAAGATAGAAACACACGAGGGGAAGATTTACGAACGGATGCCTCCACGGAAGTGTATGTTCTCTAACGCTCCGAAGATACCTGGACAAGAACGGGAAGGCTCCGGAGAAGCGTTTAATGGAGAGGCAAACCAGCTGAATTCACCAGTCACCTGCGGCTGATGCAATAAGGGCGCAGTCCTAAACAGAAAAGAACCTACATTCTCAGCAGCCCCCAGCCAGCACCGCAAAGGATGGCATAGAGCCTTGCATGGACTGTATCTTAACCTGCATACTATCTTAAGAAAACCAAAACTGGCCTGACCTGGCAATTTCCAATTTGGATCAAGTGAACACTCAGCAGATGAGATGAGACTGATGCAATATGCCACAAAAGGCCTACAGAACCAAACACTTCCAGTGCATTTACCCTCCCAACAGTCCACAGAATATGCCAATTTGCTATATAGATATGGAAAAATGTTGTTGTTAGTCACGAAGTCATGTCCGACCCATCGCGACCCCATGGACAACATTCCTCCAGACGTTCCTGTCCACCATCCCCCGGAGTCCACTTAAGCTCACACCAACTGCTTCAGTGACTCCATCTAGCCACCTCATTCTCTGCCGTCCCCTTCTTTTGCCCTCAATTGTTCCCAGCATTAGGCTCTTCTCCAGAGAGTCCTTCCTTCTCAGTAGGTGGCCAAAGTATTTGAGTTTCATCTTCAGTATCTGGCCTTCTA
>NW_025335438.1:17771575-17776077 GCF_004798865.1 Varanus komodoensis | reverse complement strand
ATGAAGGCTACTCCATTTCTTCTGAGGGATTCTTGCCCGCAGTAGTATACCTGATGGTCATCTGAATTAAATCCACCCATTCCTGTCCATTTTAGTTCACTGATTGTTCAGATGTTGACGTTCAGTCTTGTCATCTCTTCTTTGACCACACCAGCTTGCCTTGATTCATGGATCTTACATTTCAGGTTCCTATGGAATATAGATCTTTACAGCATCGAACTTTCCTTTCACCACCAGATACTGTACATCTGTAACTGAGTGTCCTTTCGGCTTTGACCCAGTTGCTTCATTCTTTCTGGCGCTACTAGTACTAGCCCTCCGTTCTTCCCCAGTAGCATATTGGACACCTTCCGACCTGAGGGGCTCATCTTCTGGCGTCATATCTTTTTGCCTTTTGGTACTGTCCATGGGGTTTTTATGGCAAAGATACTGGAGTGGGTTGCCATTTCCTTCTCCAGTGGATCACATTTTGTCAGAGCTCTCTGCTATGACCTGTCCGTCTTGGGTGACCCTGCACGGCATAGCTCATAGCTTCATTGAGCTACGCAAGCCCCTTTGCCATGACAAGGCAGTGATCCATGAAGGAGTATGGAAAAATACAACATAATTAACCCAGAACTGATTTTAAAATAAAGACATTTAGAAACAATACTGAGATATGAAATAAGTATTCTCCATGGAGAATGGATCCTTGACTCTGTTCAAAGTGTAATTCTTTCTTGGATAACCACTAATGCCTAAACATCTTAGGCAGCTAAGTACCATCTTCTACATCTTAGGGGGAAAAAAGCTGCTCTGCTCCTGGTATATGCCCAAGCCAGAGGTGAGGGATGCTTGGAGCTGGCTGACTTTTCCCATCTTAACTTGCCTGGGATTACTTTTTCTGTTCAAACTTGTAAACCTCTGAACTCAGCAGGACAGGGTAATTTCTGTCTAAGTGCAGCCCTTCACAGCAGGAGGAAAGGAGGCGGAGGACTCCCTCCCCCAGAAACAGTGTTTCTTGGAAGTACAAGTCTCCTCCCCCTCACACCCCTTGGTTGCCCACATAAACTGGCTTAGAATGGTTGTCAACTGCAAGGAGAAGTAAGGGATTGGAGGTCTGATCTCCAACTGCAAGGTCAGAACATTTTCGCAGTCTTGTAACTGGGGTCCAAGCAATCCTATGACCACTGTCTAACAGCTATGGAACTTAGCTGTCCATGCATAATATCAGTAATAACAACCTATGCCTGACTCCTGTCAATTTTAGAACGTTTCCACAGTATATGGAAACAAGGGTATATATATATTTTGCATCAGTAGTATGAAGTACCCACACACACTGAAACTGCAAACACTAAAAAGACTTTAGTTAAAAAAAATGTTCATGTTTTGAATACCTTCTTTGTTGTATGACAAATGGAGATGAAGGAAAGTCAATACAAATAAAGAAGAGACATTGGAAAGCCTTATAGGGAACCCTAATATTTGGAGGGGGGATCAGCCATGGGGATTTCACTAACATTTTCTAAACTGCTAGAGGAGAGAAATTTGAAAGTGGTTTTTCATCTTGCTTCATTCTCCTTCTATATAGCCTTAAAGGGAAAAAATCAATCTCATTGGCATTAATGGGAGTGGGGAAAGTATGGCAACTCCAAGGATGGTTGATAGTAACTAGTACCACTTTAATGGAGCTTTCTGTGGTGTTTATTTCAGGTTTGGGGTTCAGCACCATGGAGTTGAGACTAAACACTAGACTGGATACATCACCCATTGACAATGAAGCCACCAACTGGGTTTGTATCAGGAGAACAAGGGCATATGGATCTTCTAGATCTAAGACCTTCATTGACACATCCAATTTTTGCCCCATTGCCTCTCCTAAGTAAAAATTCAATAAAAACTAAGGAAAAATATTTCATTTAAAAGTCCTTTTTTCCTTTCATTTCCTGTAATGCAAATTGGAGATCATTCTTTATTTCTGAAAATTGCAAAGATTTAGTGTACTACTTCTGCTATTTGACCTTTTCATTTCTTTAGCTATCAAGCGTTTAATCTATTTCTACAACAGTTTTATCTCCTATAAAACATACAGAATGGAAGAGCTCTGAAAGTAAATAATTTGGTAAAGGTCAGGTTGACATTATATATTAATATAATTTACAGAATATACTTGAGATTAAGAAAAAAAAGGATGCAGGTGGCACAGTGGTTTAAACTGCTGTGCTGCTGGACTGGTAGATCGAAAGGTCACCGGTTCAAATCTGCACAACGGGGTGAGTTCCCGTTGTTCCATCCCAGCTTCTGCCAACCTTGCAGTTCGAAAGCATGCAAATGCAACTAGATAAAAAGGTACCACTTCAGTGGGCAGGTAACAGCGTTCCGTGCACTTTGGTGTTTAGTCATGCCGGCCACATGACCACGGAGACTGTCTGCGGACAAACGCTGGCTCCCTTGGCTAGGAAACGGAGATGAGCACCGCCCCCTAGAGTCAGGCATGACTGGACGTAATGTCAAGGGGAAGCCTTTACCTTTACCATTTTAAGAAGAAGAAAAAACCCCAAAAATTCAGCAAAACTCAACACAAGACACAATTTAAGGAAAGAATAAAATCAACTTAATTCTTTCTTAATTAAATCTTAGCATAAAAGCTTAAACAGAAAGCTTTAAGAGAATTATCAGATAAGAAGCTTTTAAGAATCTAAACTTTGAGTTGAGTCAGTAAGCAGATGGGGTCAAACAGACGATTAGGAAGGCCTTGGTTTTCTTTCATTTTTTACAAACAATCTGTACCTCGAAATATTGGGCACCTTTCAGAATTTGTTTGTGGTTTTAGCCTGAGCAGTGCACAATGCCAAAGCAGCTTCTTTCTTCAGTAACAGATCAGAAATTCTTGCATCAAAGCTTTAGCTCTCATGTAGTTTTCCGTATATTTGTGTGGAGTGCATGATTGGGCATAGTTAAGAAAGTTTTGAGCAGACAGGACTTTCATTACTGCATTTATTGCAAGCTTTTCTGATATCCCAATATCAGATCTCCCTGTACTTGAAGCTGTTTTTAAAAAAGCAAAGAAGTTCTTGTGAATAAGTTGGATGTGAAAGATATTTTGAAAATGGAAATAAGCACTCCATTATGAACAAGGCACATTGTTTCTCTAGATTTAGCTCATTCAATGCTTATTTACTGTCTCATCAGCTCAAAATCAAGATATCAGACTTGTAACTGCATCTTTGAATTTTGCATAACTTAAGCCAAGGGTATAGATTTTGCTGGTAACAGCTAATATGGGCTTAACTATTGCAACTGATAGAATTTTACCTGCTGAAGACACAAGATATGAACTTGCATAGTTTTCTCCTGTGTATGCATATAACTTTTCTTATTGCTGCACATTGCAGGCACTTATTCATTTATTCATTTATTTAGAGCATTTGTATGCCATCCCATTGCATAGCCTCAGGACGGCTTACATAAATAAAGTAAAACATAATACAGATAAAATCCAGATCCACCCTGGCTGCATATTAAAACCTATAAACTGATATTAAAAATTATTAAAATATTATTGAAATAAAAAAGTCTTAGCCTGGTGCCAAAAAACCAATAACGACAGCGCCAGGTGGACCTCTCTGGGGAGCGCATCCCATAGGCGGGGCGCTACCACAGAGAAAGCCCTCCTCCAGGTACTTTGCCTCCTAATGTCTTTCACGGCGGGTTCCCAGAGGAGGGCCTCTGCTGCCAATCTCGGGGTGGGAGAGCAAATATGGAAGAAGGCATTCCTTTAGGTATCCAGGTCCCAAGCCATTAAGGACTTTGTAAGTAATAACTAGCACCTTGAATTGAGCCCAGACTTCAATGGGAAGCCAGTGAAGCTGGTGGAGGACTGGGGTTATATGAGAGTAACGCCCAGTCCCTGTCAGCAACCTGGCTGCTCTATTTTGCACCAGCTGAAGTATCCGGGCTGTCTTCAAGGGCAGCCCCACATAGAGCACGTTACAGAAGTCAAGTTGGGAAGTCACCAATGCGTGTGTCACTGTCGCTAGGCAATTGTCCTCCAGGTAGGGATGCAGCTGATGGATTAACCGAAGCCACTGCTGTCACCTGAGCTTCCAGGGACAGCTCCGGGTCGAGGAGCACTCCCAAGCTGCGGACCCTGTCCTTTAAAGGGAGTGCAACTCCATTCAGGGCAAGGTCCAAGTCACCTACCCAGGAGCTCGAACCACCCACCAACAGGACCTCCATCTTGTCTGGATTGAGCTTCAGTTTATTGGCCCTCATCCAGCCCATTACCTCGGCCAGGCACCAGTTCAGTACAGCCACTGCCTCACCTGGATTGGTTGAAAAAGAGAAGTAGAGCTGGGTATCATCAGCATACTGATGATTCCGCAGCCCACACATCTGGATGACCTCTCCCAGCGGTTTCATGTAAATGTTAAATATCAAGGGGGACAGAATGGACCCCTGTGGTACTCCATGGCATAGCTGCCATGGCGCAGAGCCATAGTCCCCCAGCACCACCCTCT
>NW_025335438.1:17753613-17771475 GCF_004798865.1 Varanus komodoensis | reverse complement strand
TCGGCCAGGCACCAGTTCAGTACAGCCACTGCCTCACCTGGATTGGTTGAAAAAGAGAAGTAGAGCTGGGTATCATCAGCATACTGATGATTCCGCAGCCCACACATCTGGATGACCTCTCCCAGCGGTTTCATGTAAATGTTAAATATCAAGGGGGACAGAATGGACCCCTGTGGTACTCCATGGCATAGCTGCCATGGCGCAGAGCCATAGTCCCCCAGCACCACCTTCTGGAATCAGCCGTCGAGGTAGGAGTGGAACCACTGCCAAGCAGTGCCTCCTACTCCCAGTCCCGCTAGCCTATCCAGAAGGATACCATGGTCAATGGTATCGAAAGCCGCTGAGAGGTCCAGGAGGACCAACAGGGACGCACTCCCCCTGTCTCTCTCCATGCACAGGTCATCGTACAGGGTGACCAAGGCAGATTCAGTACCATACCCGGGTCTGAAGCCGGACTGAAATGGGTCCAGATAATCAGTTTCATCCAAGAGTGCTTGGAGTTGTCCTGCCACCACCCGTTCCAACACCTTGCCCAAAAACGGGATGTTGGCCACCGGTCTATAATTGGCAGCCATCTCTGGATCCAGGGACACCTTCTTTAGGACCAGCCTGATTACCGCCTCCTTTAGAGGAGCAGGCACCCAGCCATCCCTAGAGAGGCGTTAATGACCTCCAGGATCCAGGCACCAATCCCATGTTTGGCCTTGGTCAGTAGCCATGACGGGCAAGGGTCAAGTAAACAGGTGGTGAGACGTACTTGTCCAAGCACCTTGTCCACATCATCAGGCCACAATAACTGAAATTCATCCAATAATATCTGACCAGATGAAGTCATTAGCACCTCCCCTAGAGGATCTGAATCACTAGTGGAGTCCAGCTCGTGACGAATCTAAGCGATTTTCTCCTTAAAGTGCTGGGCAAAGTCGTCACAGTGGGCCATCGAGGGTCGTACGGGATCTTTCTTAGGGCCAGGATGAACCAGTCCATGTACCACTCAAAAGAGCTCTGCTGGACAGCACTGTGAGGAGGCAATGGAAGTGGAGAAGAATTTCTGCTTCGCCGTCCTCACATCACAGCATAGGCTCAATAATGAGCTCATAAGCATGCTCGGTCAGACTCATCCCATGATTTCCTCCACCTACGCTCTAGACATCTTCCAACCCACTTCATCACCCATAGTTCAGGTGTATACCATGGGAATGAACGGGCTCTGCCAGGCAGGAGAGGAAGCTTAGGAGCGATCATGTCAATAGCTCTGGCCATTTCCGCATTCCACAGTTCAACCAGAGCATCGACAGGAGCGCCAGCCTTATAAACCAGAAACTCTCCCAGAGCCTTCAGGAATCCATCTGGATCCATCCGGCTCCGAGGGCAGACCAACACAATAGGGTCCGCACCCTTACAGAGGGAAAGGCCGGCATCGAGCTCAAACCTCATGAGGAAGTGGTCTGACCATGACAGGGGAGTCAGACACAAATTCCTCACCCTCAGATCACCCTCTTTCTGCCCCGTCGAGAAAACCAGGTCCAGCGTGTGTCCACATTCATGGGTCAGGCCTATGACATGTTGAGACAGCCCCATGACTGTCATGGAGGCTATGAAGTCCTGAGCCACCCTGGTCAGAACAGTTTCGGCATGAAGACTGAAGTCCCCCAGGACCAACATCCTGGGGGTCTTCAACACCAGGTCCGAGACAATCTCCGTCAGCTCAGGCAGGGAATCTGATGGGCAGAAGGGTGCACGGTACACCAACAGAATCCTCAATCAGTCTCGGTTGTCCAATGCCAGATAAAGGCATTCTAGACCCAGTCTTGAGAGAACAGGAAGCCCCTCAAGGGATATTGAAGCTCAGTAGATTAAAGCAACCACCCCTCCCCTCCAGGCGTGGCTGGTGCTGGACCAGATACCCGGGCGGGCACAGTTGAGAGAGGGACATATCCCCCCTCTCCCGCCCAGGTCTCTGCAATGCAAGCCAGGTCGGCCCTCTCATCCTCAAGTCATGGATGAGGGATGTTTTGTTATGAACCAACCTGGCATTAAGCAACAGCACCGTCAGGCCCAATGGGTGGTTGATAAGCATACCCAGAACCTTCCAGTTGTGGGAATAACCAGAAGGGGAAACAGGTGTCAACCATCTGTCCCTCCTTCTTCTATGCTGGCACGTTAAACCCCCAATGCCATATCGACCATTGCCTAAAACCACCCCAATGGTGGCACCCACGCGCTCCCCAGGCAACCCCATAGTAGCAGCCAGGCATGGATCCATTAAAACAATCTGTTAAAATACAATAAAAATACAATAAATAAAACCCTCCAACCCACCCAATTACAAAAGCCCACCCACACAGCGTCTCTGGCCAGGCCAGCCCGTGCACGGTCCTGAACGGCCCCTAAAGGCCCCTAACAGCGGCGACGCCCTTAGGCCGCCGGCTCTTCAGCTGCTGGCCACGGCCAAGGCCGACGAGTTAATGCTACGGCCCCTCCCTGTGCCCCGCCCCCAATCCAGCGCAGCTGGCACACACGCTGGGGGGCAGGAGGGGCAAGGGCAGGGCTCGCGGGGAACTCGCCGGCAGGGTGGAGGGCCCACAGGCTGGCAGCATCCCGGTTCCCGGTCCCACGGTGGCTGCCATCCATCCTTCGGGGCAGCGGTGGCATCAGTGGGTGGGTCTGGGTCAGCGGCATCAGCGGTGTTGCGCGGGCAGCAGTGGCGAGCAGTCCAACCCAATCCATCCTACTTAGACTGAAGAGAAAGAGTCTGTACTTAGTCAGCCCACCCTTTTAAAGAATTTCAGATGCCAGTAGACTATTGTTGGTCTAATTGTTTGTTTTGTTGTTTAAGATTACAGAGGTGGGAGCTGGAAGTCCCATCCATTTTTGGAATATATGTAGTACCCATGAATGCTGAGGAAGACACAGCTCTATAAATTATAGAAGAGAACAGAGAAACAGTTAAAGGTCAATTTTACAGCTCAGCTGAACTTGAAAGTATCCACACAGTTAGCCAGATTATTTTTAAGTGTATTTACTGGGATTGAGTTCCCCAGTGCACCCTGAGATGCTGATGTGGGAGGGACATTTTAATCTTTTCTCCATGCCATGGTCCCCAAAGATATGGGGCCCAGACCCACAGAACAAAAAAACTGCACACATTTACATAGGCAAATATATGTGCTTAATTAGAAATATATATACATTTTCTAGAAGACAGCTAATTAATCTCTTGCTTGCTTTTGGGAAAGAACTATGCAATGTTCTAAACTGAGCTTGCAAAGAACTTACCTTCTATGCAACCACGCTTTTCCTTGGTCTTTCAAGCCCAAATCCAGATTGGCTAGAGGAGTGTGGAAAGGAAAGCGTTGTATCGCACTTGAAAATTACCTATTAAGCATAACCTGAACAAGGGAGAGTGTGGAAATGTATTGTAGACTATAATAAACATGCTTTTCGGCTGTACGCTTACACAATAACCAGAGAGCAACAAAGTAAAGTTTGCTTCTGAGCACTGTGAAACCTCTCACCTGGAAGATGTTGATTTCCCGCTCCTGGTTCCTACCACAAAAAGTGGTTCTTCGTTTTATTTCCAATACTTTGTTTAGGTAGTTTCTGGTAATCTAGAACACTTATTTTAAAAGTTCTTTGGTTCTGATTTTCTGAAATCCTAAAACCTGCACCAGCTGTTGCAATATTAAATTTCTAGCAGATACATCATAAAATGCAAAGTTAGTTAGAAGAATTTAATTGCAAATGGAACATTTATTGTGCTTAGCATGACTAATGGAGGTTCAGGGGAGTTTGGAAAAGAAAAAGGAAAGCAATAGAACTTGAACAGAGTAGAAAATCTGTTGATGTATAGAATAATGATTTTTTTTTCCACTTTGGCAAACTCTCATAGAGCGTGGGAACATATGAAAACACTCAGTTTTTGGACTGCAATACATAGGCTGTATTTGTTTATAATTCCCTTGGCAACTTTATTAATTTTGTTGACTTGGGTCTGTTCTATTAGGTTTTTTACTATTCTACATTTTCTTCTATGTATTTGTATATGTTAAGAAAATATTTAAGAAAAGAAAGAAGAAAATAAAATGCAAAGTTAGATACCTTTACTAGGGCCAACCAAAATTCCTTATAAAGCTTTTGTCCAATTGTGGACTTTTGTTTTTATTTCTTATGGACCAGAATGGCTACCTTTGTTTTTGGTTGCTTATTTATTACATTACTAATATTAACAGTCCCCAGGTTCCTCTCTAGATTCAGATGTTGGAACTGTCTTTAGGGTGGATAAGGCAGGTTATTTATTGAACATATTTACTAAGGAGCAAGACTTTGATCCTATGTGCACTTACCAGGGAGTTATTCCCATTGAAAGCAGTATGACTTATTTCTGAGTAAAGATATTTAGGATTACACAGTAAGTTTGATATAATTCTGAACATGGTTCTTCTTCCACCTATCTCTCTGTACTGCAGTTGTTTTCCACCCCTGCATAATAGCCCGTACCACCTCAGCAACCATTTCCCACCCTGCAGTTTTCTATAGCCATATCCAAGGCTTTTTGCTGCAATTATATTTTATTTTCCAACCCCAGTCAAGGTATATAGTGGTATTCAAAGTCCATCAAGTTGTTTTGTGCCTGTGATGGAAAACTTTTTATGTATTTTTTCTGGCACTGAAAAGTCAGTTAAAAATAATTAAATAAATAATGATTAATTTGCTTATTTTTCATGACAGCCCACATCAATTGTTTGAGGCAGCTGCCTTGGTCTCTAAATGTACCTTGTCTTCTAAGCACACTCCTCTTTGTAAAAAGGGTTGCGTAGACAGGGGAAAGGGAGGAATTTGATTTCCACAATCCCTTAGGCAACCTGAAGCATAAAGAGTCAAGGGAGAAATAGGACGGTAAGTATATGTAAAAGCCAGCTAGTCCCAGGGGATCAAATGCAAGTAAGATTATCAGGGCTACTGTATCAGTAATTTCAGTAAGTGCCATTTTTATCTGGTTACATGAAAAGCAACATCTTTCAAAATGTACCGTGGACTCTACACTCAACTCTTGTCTATAAAAACATATTATTTGATAGTGTATGTGTGAGTCATTGAGGTTTCTCATGCCATTGTGACTTTTGAAGAGAAAAGAACAAGAAGCCCACTCCAGATGGTCATGTGGCAATGGTGCTTTTAGGCAGTTGCAGACTCTGGATTATAATAAAATAATGAGCAGACTGAGGTTGGAAAGTCGGCAGGCTCCCCTCTACTTTAAAAGGTGGATGCCTTCACATTGTGCTCCCTCTACGTCTGTTAAGGGAGTGAGTCCTAAAGTCTCCTAGTAACATCAAGGCTGTTGGATTCAGATGGGAGGAGGTTTATATTAAGGCAGATTATGGTGATTTGGGCAGCTCTAAAGATCAGGGGGCAGCAAAAAGAAGGGAAAAGGAAAAGGAAAAAACACACAGGGTCCATGGATCAGCTGGACTTCTTAATAACATTCACTATAACATGGTCTAATCAAACTATGTTTGTATTGAACAAAATGTTTCCGCTGGTGTAAAAGGAAGCTTTTATTTCTTCTCTGATAGCAAATGTGGGCCCACCAATCCAAACTGGGACTGTGGCAGTGGAATAGCATTAAAGTTACCCCTTGCCCTCAGGGTCCCAGTCCAGGCCTGGCTCTCACACACCTGCTAACTGCATGAATTATGTCACTTTTTGTTTGACTCCATCTGGTCTCAGAGCTCTAAGCACACCACCATGCTGGCTCTCATACAATACAATATATAAATATGCATAAAACGTATTGATTCAGTCTCAAAACCTCTGCTAACAGGGATTTTACAGTGTGAGACATAATGTCTGTGAAAGATTCTCAGCAGTAATTGGATTACAGCAAGAACAGAGTGATACCAAAGGGCACCAATTTGTCATAAATATAATTATGAAAACAGTGCCGACCAACTTAAGCAGGATTTAACAAGGAATCTCTAGCCACAATTTAACCTCCAGGTTTTATTCCATATTTTTCTGCTCCTACCTTTAGGCTCAACAAGTGATAGGCATTGACAAGATAAATGGTATTGCTGAATGCAACCAGTGAGTCAATTTCTGTTAAGGTGGTGGGGGAGGAGATGCCTTCCATACTATTCAAGCTAAGTTCAAAAGCCTACTAATAATTGGAATTATTATTAGACTGGAAAGATTAGTTTAAGGCCATCTATTTGGTTAGTTGGCTACTCTGTCATTGACAAATATACAGGTCTAAATTGAACTGTGTCATCCTATGCAGGCCTGTGTGTTAACACATATGGGGCTCTGTTAATTGTAACAGATGTGAATTGCTATAATTGATGCTCCTAGGGGCATCATCAGACATTTTGCAACAGAATGCAAATCTCTTTTAGTCTTGATCATGGGATACAGTAGAAGTCTAATCACTCAGCCAGAGCAAGGAAGTAATACTTTGTGGATTGGAAAAGGAACTGCTACATAGATAATCCTATTTGTCCTTCCAGCTATAAGCAGTGCAGGAAAGAGCTAACACTCATCTACAGATCCAAACACTTATCCCTTTGATTCTAGGGGAAGATAATCTTACCCTGATTTCATTTACTTCAGTGTAAGACTTTGAAGTGTATTGCTTAAATGTTGGTAACATTTCTCAAAGATACCAGAGGCCAAATTGGATTCTAAAAGATGCCTTTTTATGACTTATCAATGTGGAGGCAATATCTATTTTCCTTTAGGATGCAAAGCATGAATTCAGAAGATGAAAGTGAAGATGCCATGAAGAAAGCACAGCTGTTTTTCAAGGTAAGACAAAGTTCAAGATACTGTGAAGTTAAAGGGCTGAACTGAAAGAATGTTAGTACATCATTGAAGGATCTTGTAGCAATTTGCTCAGGTAGAGAGAGGGAACATCTACAGTGTAATTCCTAGGTGTGCTGAGAATTACTATATCACCTGAATTAATGGAAAAGCATAACTTACAGGCAGGATCCTCTAGCAGAATACAGTGTAAAATACCTCAAGCTCAAAACAACAGTGCTCCTTTTTCAGGATTTCAACCAACCAGGAATTCTCTAGTGCTGTTTGAAGTATGCTTATATTTCACTGGCTCCATTTGGATTCCATTATGGTCAGCATGTGAGCAATGAATTTGCTAAGAGAGAGTTAGTGCAGCATAAGACATTTATTTTGCCTTATATGCAAATTAGAAAGCTGCTGCATCAGGTCCTCCACTAGTCAAGATAAAAACCACATAAAGGCTGCAGTGCCCATGAGACATAAGTCATGCTGTAAACTTAGAATTTTGTTATGTGTTCCCCACTTCCTTGAGTGGTAAGAAGCTCTCAATGCAGCATGCTAGGTACGTTTCCTTGATGAAGAGAGTGCCACTTAGTGTTTTTAACACTATTTACCTTATGTACTTATACACATGGTGAAGCAGAGGCACTCTTAAAAGACAGGATGTCTGCTACCCTGCAAATCCCAAGAGAGATCCCTGCATCCCAAAATGCTTCCAATTCCCAGCTCTTTCTGTCCAACCAGTGATGGGGACAGCCACACTCAGTAGTCCTCCAGAGTCCGTCCACCCCCTACCCCACTTACATGCAAGTTGCCCATTGAAGGATCACTGACATTGCAGTTCCTTTTCCATCTGGAGTTCCCATCCAGAATCGCTAGGCAAAAACTATGTGGGGAGAGTCAGCCACTAAAGGTAGCCATAGCACAGCTAAGGCAGCTAAATTAAATGGCTGAGACAGAGTATGTGACGGAGGAAAACAGGCATGGGGTAGTGGGAAAAGATATTTCAGAATTCTGGATGTTCATTTCATAATTAGCTGGTCAATAGGCTGTCAATGTGTGGGCATCACTTGCATATACAAAGGCAAAAGCTATTCTTGTCTGAACCTGTTCCTTGGCCCGTTGTGATTTGAAATGGGTTTCTGATTATGGTTTGGAGGAGAACCATGATTAGTGGTAACCATATTTTGCTTGCTTCAGGTGACACAACAAATGGTGTTTACCACAAATCAGGAAGTGTTGGGAAGAATCAGTGCACATGAGGAAGGGAGGGAGCACAGAAGTGCATTACACATTTCTAGCAGTCATGGCATGAATCTGACATTTGAAGTAGCCATAATAACAGGGCAGGGAATAATGTGAAGATGTGTGTAATGGGGGTGCTCAGACAGAACTGGTGCATTGTTGGCCAGGCTATGACAGCCAGAACAAATTCCATTTTTGAACCCAAGATGGTGTGCCTAGTAACCCTTGTAACTGGAGTTCCAGCCTTTGTATGGAACAAATGGCTTCTCTTCATGCTGGGGTCAGGAGAATGTATCAGGAATGTGTTAAATCATGGTCACTACCTTCAGTTCAAAAACAGTTGCATTTGGCAGGTTTCTGACAATCCTAGCTTTCATTTTTTTTTTAAAAAAGCATACTTCTAGTCAGTTGATTTTATTGCCTATAATAATAGCTTCTTCAAAATTTCTCTCTCGCACATACAGAAAGACTGCATAAGCCAATCAGATCTACTAATCATGTGCACATTTCTAGTCCTCTTTGCTATAAAAAGGAAGTTGAAAACATAAATGTGAATTTGCTGGCATTCAGCATCCCCAAGTGCTTTTAATGGCTTTTCTTGTGGCCAGCAGATAGGACTTCCTCACTTGCTTCCTTGTATCTTCCTTGCCTCCTAGAAAGCAATTCCACTTCTTCCTTGTGTAATAGTATTAAAATGAATCCCACCATCCTTTTTCTGTACTATTCCATTTTTAAAGTTCTAAAAGTCTAATCCAGAACTGAATATTAATTTACCACCTTTTTGTAAATCAATCCAGTTGAATTTATTTGCTGCAGAGGCAGTGAAAAAGTTGGGTGAGCATCTTAGAATATCTGCACTGAATTTCTATACCTACAAGTATTCTCTCTCCATCTAAACACTAACCATTTCACTTGTATCCACTTCTGGAAAGTGCAAGCCAGAAGCCTCTTCCTATTGTTTTCTTAGATCTACTGCACCATTAAATATATTTAGACTTCCTGATAACCTCAGTTTCAAACCATGCCAAGATCACTGGACATGGTTCCCAGCAGACTAAATCTGCTTTTGTTCTTAGCTTTATTTGTCTGAATCCTGACCTTGTTGTTTGCTTTATGTCACTCACCTTATTCTGAGTTTACTGGCTTCTGGGTTAATCCAATCTTGTACTGAGGCCTTGGCCTGGTTCCTTGTGAATATATTCTCCTTGGTTTCTTTTTTCTTCATCATCTTAACATCTTATCACAGATATACCATAGCTGGACCTATACATTTAAATCCTTATTTAAATTTAACACATGTATTGTTATCCTTTCATTAGATCAAACTGAATTTTGTTTTAACCATATTTTCAGAAATAGTTTAAATTGCAAAGGAGCTATTTTAAGCAACACTAGGCAGCTTTTAAATATCTTTCAAAATATTTTTCATGGTACTTAAGTTAGCTATGTGAACTGTTAACATCTAGATTTTCTTTGCAAATGATAGGTTGAAAGAGGTAAGATAATTTTTTTTCGTCTGCATTTTTTAACCTAATTCATGTTAAGCAGGCTTATTATCATGGGCCATGTAACTTGAATTTTAGAAAACTGGCAATCAGCTAACCTGTGCTTGTTATGTTGTCTATAAATAAGACAGCTTTCTTTTGACTTTCCATCTTGCATGTATTATATTCCATTGCCAATTTTACCTCTTTTAAGTGTACAATGTAAAGGATTTTATGGGTATTTCACTTTTTCTGATTTATTTTAAGAACAAATTCAAAGCATAATTAGAACTTTACTCCATAACTGGTCAATACATTTCAATACAAAGAAACATATAATTCTGTGCATGGGCCCTGCTTGTACATAATTAGATGTTATTTATATATTACATTATTCTGCCTTCCTTAGAACAGGCATACTAAAGGCAGCTGGTGATTAATAAAACAAGACAACAAAATCACAAATATTTTTTAAAAATAAACTGTAAAAAGCATCAAATATAAATGTCATAAGTCAGGCAGTGTCTCATAACTGAGATAAACATGTCTTCACCTCGTTTCTCAAGGTAAAGAGGGATGAGTGAAAGAAAAAAAATATCTGGTGTCCCAGGCCAGTTAGGGCTGTAAAAGTAAAGCTAGTCTCTTGAACTGAGTTTGGCGAAAATGGTACATTAGTACAGTCGCTAAATAATCAGAATGACATTTTCTACTTTCCTGGCTGAGCCACAGCATTAGCAGCTTCATACTTGAGCAAGTGAAGTTTCCAAACTGCCCAGGTGTGATTATATCAATAGCCTCATCCCTATCTACAATATATTCCAGAGGTTTTCTCAAGACGCTGAAAAGAGTGCCGACCATGTCTACAGGAAAATCTCCAAAGACAATAGGTACTATTTATTGCCTAGAAAAGTTTTACAGGTATCTTCTAAAGGCCAATGATAAACAAATGAATATATTTTTCAAAAATCAGTAAAGTAGCTCCCAAAGACTGACCATCTTAATAGATACCCTACCCTGCAGACATGGAACCATATCTAGCTCCCCACTGCCTACAGATCACTTTCTTCCTGTTCCACTACAGAAAACCAAATCAACAATGTGTCCTGCTTCATGGATTAAGCCAGATACAGCCTGAGAAAGACCCATTATTTGCCCTGGAGACCATGGCATCCTGAGCTCCTCTTGACAGAGTTCTGGAGCTTGGATGTTAAAATCCTTCAAGACAATTAGTTTGGGCATCTTCAACACCATGATGAAGAGGCAGCTAGTTTGGGACATATCTCACTTTCCACTGATGTGAGCAGGAAAGATAATACCTGTGTCAGGTTAATGTAAAATTAAGTTGTCAGCTGAAGTGTGAATGTGGATTGAAGGGGTATAGGAGATGGGGTAAGTGTGCTCTCCCTGTGTCACCTGTGACTTCACTACATTTCATCCATTCCACAACCACTCTTGAAGGCCACGTTCCAGTGATGGTGGGACCAATGGGGACAGTCTGGGGAACCACAGAGGACTGGATTTGGATCATGGGAGATTCAGATTTGAGAGGGGCATGGGAGGGGATGTTATACCTTTTCTTTATCCATAAGCTGGCAAAGTTTCAATATTGGATTGCATCCGAAAAAACTAGGACCTCTGCATTTCAACCTAAATGTCACATGAGCAGAATTCTGCTCACATAACAGAATTTATCTTTCCTCACTTCCTGCCCCCATATGCATCTCAAGTACCCTAACCCTCTGCAGGAGATTTAGGTGGCTTCTTGGGGATTGCAAGGGGGAAAGGGAAATTTGTTGCACCAGAAGTTTCCCTTCTATTGGCAGAATGACATCACTAGAGGCCACACTCGGGGGGAAAATTGATGACCATTGTTGCCCAGAATAATTCTGGGAAGTTAGCTGTATTCAGCAATACAGTCCATGGGTGCCATGTTTACATAATACTGATAGAATAGTTCAGTGCAAATAGTTCATTTTTATACACATGAATTGGAATTGCTTGCAATGTATAGCTCTCACCTCTGAAAGACTCTTTAATGTTTTGAATTGTTACATCGTCAATTCATCCATTAGTGAAGGTCATGCATTCAAAGAACTGGAAGCTTGTTCCAAAATTAAAATATTGAAAGCCACAGTATGTAAATTTCTTTGACAGCAACTTTTGTATCTAACAGTGTGATTCTATGCACACTTAGAAGGAAGTCTCACCGTATTCAGTGGGGCTTATTCCCAAATATGTGTTTATGGGTTTGCAGCTGAGATTGTAGGGGTGTTATATTTTCATCAACAACCCCCACAATAGATTGTAGGAAATTATGGAGTCCATATGCCTGAAATTATTCTTGTTCATTTTGATTCAAATGGATGAAAATTATATTGCTGTCTTCTTTTTCCCTGACAGAAGCTCTCAGTCATTCACACCTGCCATACAAACGAACATTTAACAAGCATGGTGTTGCCTGACATGGAGATACACTGAATGGGAAGAATAAGCGAGTTAAGTGGTTGCCTGCCACAATTTCAGTCTTATATTCTCAATCAATTGTGAATATTGATTCTCAGTATTCAGCCAGAGGACAAAGAAGCCCTTGGAGATTGCATAATACCAGTGGATGGGACCTAAGGCAAATGTCAGCAGAGTTTTGAGAATATCCTCTTTATTCTAAGCTTTGCTACGCAAGCCAATCCACTGCTACTTTCCCTTTCATTGCAGAATCAAGGTACAACTGAACATAATTAACATGCACATGGTGGGCATGTCATAAGTAGAACTGGCTGGAGCCAGGGTTCAGAGTAGATGGCTCGGGAGACCCCCTTTTGACTCTGTTTCTATGTTCTATGTTTCTATATACTTTCCTTTCCTGCACCTAACCTCTAGGTGGCACTGTTGTATAACAGCATAACAGAAGACAGATTTTTATCAGATTTATATCCCCCTTTTATCTTTTTTTAAAGAATTCAGAATGGCTTCTATCCTCCTCCTGCTGCTCTTAATCTTATCTCTGCATCAAGAACATCCCTGAATTTACTCAGTTTCACAATTATATGCAGCATCTTCCTTGCTCTAAAAAATGCTAAAAGTGTTCTTTAGACACAGAAGCTCCCTAGACATACATACCATCTTATAAAGAACCTATAAACAACCATGAATGGGGAAAGATGAGCACACAATAACTGCCTTGCACAGAAAAGTCTTAATAGTTTGTGAAACAGAATGTACAGAGGGACACAGGATGGTGACTAGTGTCATGTAAGCCCATTGGCCTCTGTACTGACTGGCAGCACCTTTTCAGGGTTTCAGGCAGAAGTCTTCCCAGTTGTTCCTGGAGATGCCAAGGAATGACCCTGGCACTTTGCCACTGAATTACACTTCCCCATAGAACACAGAAGTACAATTACTTAAAGGGACAAATAAGGGAAGTAGAGTTGAAGCAGAGCAGTTGTTGTTGTTTGTTATTTCCTTTCTATACTGCTCCGCTGCCAACTGGTCAGGACTGTACACATTTGGCCAGGATTTCACTCATTGCCAAAAAGCAGAGGATGTAAAACAAAGAAAAATGTCTGTCCTGAAACATGTAACTGCACATGCACGTACACTGTTACTACTGTAGGATGGCAGTTCTGCTCATAGGGCATTAGGCATGCAGGCTGGATGCATGGGGAGGACGCATGCACACCATGCGCCATCACCCACCATCATCCTGTGTCACTTTTAAGCTCACCCTTCCTGCCTCTTTACCACCAAAGAGGTTGTGGTATAATTTCACATCTGATTAATAGCTAGGCTATGAAAGAAGAGGGGACTCCACACATGTTCAGATGCATCTGTCCTTAGCTTGCTTTTTTAAAAAAAAAAAAAAAGCAGCTGCATTTCTTCAAAAAGAAATGTCTCTCTGCATACCTGCCCTTAAAAAGCAACAGAAAAATGACCTTCATTTGGGTGCTGGGTTCATGAAAGACATTGCAAATCAAAGCTTTAGATCAAAATTTGATCTAATTTTCATAGATCCTCTGAAGGCATGCTTCGGTAATACAGGGTAAGGAATCCTCATTTTAGGACAACAGCAATGCTATTGAGAAGATACACAATACTGCTGTGCATTCATACAGTTTTTTTTTTCTTTCTTCATTCTAATTGGAAAAAATGGGGCAGTGAGAAGAAGAGGAAAGACTGCTGCACTGGCCAGCCATTAGAAAGGGATATGTGAAATGTCTCCCGAGCCAGTAGTTCTGTCTGGAGAAATGTAACTGCACAAGGGGTTATCTAATTTATTGAACATGAAGGATATAGGATATATCCTAACAGAAGAAATTAATAAGATTGTGTGGAGCTTTCCAATTTCATTTCTGTTCTGCTTCCTCCCTGTCAACATGCTGTATTAAAGAGCACAGTTAATGTTTTCAAAGGTCCAATTAGGAAGCTGTGCTTTTCTAGCAATCTCCATTTGACCCTAAGCGAGTGTCAAAAAACATCTGTCTTGGTTGATAGCAAGCTTCATGAGGAATTTTATAGGGATTAGCTTGGCCAGCTCACCAGTGGAAAGATCAATATGTGATTCAGACATGTGCCTGGATGCCAGCAGTGTTACTTGAGGCTCAACTTTTAATCTGTTTTCTGGATAGTAAAGTCTACAAACAAGCCTGCTTGCAACTGCTGCTGCAATAGCTTCTCCTACAGGCACAATGCACAGAGTTCTCAGCTGCATACAGACTTTTAAAACAGACTTTCCAACCTGACTCCCTCTCTATCTGGTGAAATTCCAGCTTCTACCCACCAATGGCCAAACTGCCAGCAGACAGGGAGGGCCCCAAATTTGGCTAAAATTTGTGCTTAATTGGAAATTATCAGCTGTATTTATTTTATTTAGAACATTTATTTAGAAAATTTCTATGCCGCCCCATTCGCCAAAGCCTCGGGGCAGCTCACAAATATATATCAGCAAAGAACCTCAAAGAATTGCCAAACACTCTGCAATATTTCAGGAACAGCTAGGTATGGGTACACCTTTCTATCCAATGAGTTTTCAGACATGCAAATATACCTTTCTTGTCTCATCATGGAGTCACATTTCTCCAGTACAGATACAACTTGCCAAAGCTGCAACTGGAACTATAGAAACTATGAGAAAGAAACAAGAAAGCAGGCATTGATTGATACCAATTGCTACTGGCTAAGAGGCACAGGATGCAATCTTAATGCATGTTTAGATAGGGGGAAAAAAGTCCTACAACTCCCAGCATGTCCCAGTCAGCTGAGGTCATATGGTCAACCTTGAAGAAGGGACAAAGAGTTTTAGAGTGAGCAGTGAAGGAAGGAGACTGGGTCCACCAGGATATGATGTCTGGCAGCACTCTAGCCTCCATCCCTCCATATCTGAATTGCTGGAATTAGACAGTGGAAATGGAAATGGACAGAGTGAGAAGAGGGGGAAGATAAAGATCATTTCCATGCTCTTCCTGCCATGCATAGTCCTGAGTTCAGAGGTTTATGCACTCCTAGAATCACATTTTCTACTAATGTTTAATCAGTTCTCTATTTCAGTTTAACATTTATCCCTTGAATGTGAATTTCTCAAACAAATCCTGCCAGACTAATCTGATCTCATGTTTTGATTGGTAACTCCCAGATGGACTGTGGGAATGCTGTGGACATAATCTATCTTGACTTCAGTAACACTTTTGACAAAGTGCCCCATGATGTCCTGATTAGCAAACTAGCTAAAAATGGGCTAGATGGAACAACTATCGGGCAGATCCACACTTGGCTACAGAACTGTAGATCATGACCTGAGCATGGGTCAACAATGAAATGTGACTGCAAAAAAGGCAAATTATATTTTGGCCTGCACTAATTGAAGTATCACTTACAAATCATGTGGAGTACTAGTTTTCCTTTACTCAGCCCTGGTTGGGCCTCATCTGGAGTACTTTGTCCAGTTCTGGGTACCACAGTTTAAGAAAGATGCAGACAAGATGGAAAGGGTTCAGAGAAGCACAACAAGGATGGTCCAAGGACTGGAAACAATGTCCAGTGAGAGGAGAGATTGAAAGAACTGGGCTTGTTTAGCCTGGAGAAGAGAAGACTGAGGGGACAGATGATAGCACTCCACAAGTATTTGAAAGTTTGCCACAAAGAGGAAGGCCAGGATCTCTTCTCAATCGTCCCAGAGTGCACGACATGGAATAACAGCCTCAAGTAACAGAAAGACAGATGCTGGCTAGATATAAAGAAAAAAATCCTGACTGTTAGAGCAGTACAACAGTGGAGCCAGTTACCTTGGGAGATTGTGGGCTCTCCCACACTAGACACATCCAAGATGCAGGTGGACAGTCATCTGAGAGGGATGGTTTAACCTAGAGTCTCCGTTGAGCAGGGGGCTGGTCTTGACGGCCCTCTGGCCCCTTCCAACTCTCCTATGCTTCTATGAGTTAAGTTTCTTGTTTTTTATAGTCTATGGCAGTACAGACAACAATAATAAAATTTACTAGTTATGTTGTTTGGCATATACTCGCAGAACATATGCTTTATTCATCTATAAAAATACAATCTGTACTGTTAGTCATCCTTTTAAATAACTAAAGTGCACTCCAGATTAAAGCAGTATTGGAAGGGAAGACAAAAGATATAGTAATATTTGTATTATATATGAGGAAAGAAATCAGGAAGTGAACAATTAGTTTTGATGCCTGAATTCAGTATCATAAAACTATAGACAAATCTGTATTTTCATAGTATAATAAGATTTATTGCAGCATTTATAGAAATAGAGCACATACTATTTCATTTTAAGTACTGTGTGTGTGCTCTTATCTATTTCTTAGAAAACAAAAACTGCAATAGCTTGTTGTGCTGCAGCACCCCCTCTCCACCCCATGTAATCTTTGCTACGTGTTGTTGGAGAGCAACTGCAAAGCTTTTTCATGTCCAAAGAAAGGGACATTCTAAGTTTCCAGCTAGCAAGTCATTTACACTTGAACCATATGAACAATGAGGAAGAACAAACTATTCTTCAGGCTGCTTTAAAGCAATATTATGAATTAATTTCCATTGTACGTCACCCAATAACAGAAGCTCTTTGGGCAGTTCATGACAGTTCATATAACAAGCAGAAACAGCTGAAACAATAAGTGGTGCAGAGCTGACCTATTAAACACCTGGGGTAGGCAGTTCCTTCAAACTCCTAAATACCTTTGTATGTCTTTACATGCATCAGTATAGAGGGCCGTCTTAAAGTTGTGTGAGAAGGATGATCAGGTTGGTGCCAGGAAGGCCCTATATGTGCTTTGACTCTCTGTTCTACATGAATATATTTATGGTTAGGAGGCGCAAATGGGGGAAAACCCCCACTGTGGTTGCCTTCACATGCATGGATAAAAGAAGTTCTTGCTTCTCACAATTTAAATATAGGAATGTGAAACATACATTAGCTAAAATGCTCAATGCATTACAAAGAAATCTTTTCTGTTTTCTCTTTTGTATTAACATGATCAAGTGTTCTCACAAAAAGTATGAAAGAAACTTTAAGGGAGTATATGCCTCACTCACATTAATGCTCTGGAATGCACTGGTCTTTACTGGAACAATACACTGCATTTTACTGTAAGCCTATAGTGACACCTGCTGGGACTTCTAAATTTAGTACTGACCTTGAATGAGTGAATGCAAATTGAAATCTGATGTACAATAAATATCTGGTTCCTACTGAAAAATCTTTGTGAAGTATTCAGTGTCACTGTATTGAATGCATGAATGAAACACTTTTCTGTGACAGAATAATAAACCACTTCAAATGTGAAAAAGTATTGATTCCAGTATGTTTAGAAGCAAGATGCAGGCAAATATCTTGGCACCCTGTGTTGCTCCTTACTGTCATGATTAGTTGGCAAAAGATGACATCACAGTTGTGGGAGCAGCAGTAGCATAATGGTGCCTGCTCTAGGACACAGTTTAAATCAGCCATTTGTTGGGGGCATCCTTCTGGGCATCATCACCAGAAGATCAGGTTGTCATGGAATTTGCTGTTTAGAGTTTAATGTGTGACAAAGTTCAAACAGCTGTCCAATATTTACTACACTTTAAGCATGCACCAATATTCACCAAATACTGTATTTATCACATGGTTAGGTTGTCCTTGCCTGCAGTGCACTAGAGAACATGGAAAAGTCCTGATTTAGTTGTCCATGTTAGTGTGGAAATCTGGGGCCCAGGTCTACTGCTTTGCCACTGACAGCCATCCAGCTCCAAGGTAGTTGTGCAACTGGAACTAGCCAGATCATGGGATTTTATATCATGAATGAATCAGAGCTAAGTAAAGATTAGATCTCCAGATGTTTGG
>NW_025335438.1:17651900-17753513 GCF_004798865.1 Varanus komodoensis | reverse complement strand
CCAAACATCTGGATATCTATCTTCTGCCACCCATGCTTTAAGTAACGTGATCTTCTAGCATATTGGAGCTTAATGAAATATGGGAAAGCCCTTAACAAAATATGGTAAATGGAAGCCACATGAACCTTAAATAACAACTTGGAATGTATCCAGTTCTGGCCATCTGTCAGAAGAATAGAAACTGCCACACACACACACACACACACACACTCAAATATGTTCCAGAGGTAGGGGGACTCTTGAACCAGGCTGGGGGTGTGCACAGGGGATGCAGTTGGAGGAAAGCAAGGGAGGTTCTGTTGTGCAAGTGGAAGCACCCAGCACTGGATTTAAGCCTTTTGGAGATGCAAATGAACATCAGAGACCTAAATCTTTTTTTAAAAAATCTAAATGGAAAAGGACAGTATCATAAGCTTTTCTACAGGAGGTTATTAATTGGCTGCTAATCCACAGTATCTACTTTAGTTTTGTCACATAAGTAAGATCCATACGCTACTAGAGGGGTGTTTCCTTTTCTGCTTGGCAATGTGATTTAGTGACAAAACAAATACACAGAAAGGTATTTCTTTTTACAATTAAAATGTGTTGCTTACCTGCTTTAAAAACAAATAACTCCAAATCGAGAGTGCTTTTTTGACACAGAAGTAAAACTGAAAGTTTGCAGCTGTAAAGAAGCAGTACACAGCATAAAAAGCTCAATTCTACCATTTTTTCTTGCATTTGGTTGAGTTTACATCTTCCTTCTTGGATCCAGATGTTTGACTACAATCACCATTAGCCCCAACAACCATGGCCTATTGTTGGAAATCATGGAGGTTGTAGTCCAGATTATCTAGAGAATACCAGGTTGGGAAAGACTATATTACAAAAATGAATCATTCTGGGACCATAGGGTCAGCAATGGGATCTTAGAATGCTCCAAAAATGACAAGGCATGTATTCGTTTACCTATGTATTCATTCATTTTGTACTTATAGCACTTTATGCAATAACATCCCAAAGGGTACAATCTTGGAGGCTAAGGCATCACCAGGGTATTTTGTAGTGTGACCTTACTAGTTCTTTTGGAAATGTACCTGGAATTTTTGCCGGCTATGAGAGTGGGAGTGGAGGATTCTAAGTGCAGATTCTCAGATCCAAAGTCACAACTGTTTCCTAATCTTGGAATGGGAATCCAAAAATCCTATGATTTTTGACACTGTCTATAGAGCCATAGGATTGCTCTGTAAGTGGTTCACATTAAAAATATTAAAACATGGAAGCTTAAATGCAACAAACGTTACTTAAACTAGCTCTTTGGCATGAACCTCCTATATGTTGTTGTGCTAATTTGTTGTTAGTGATATGATATCCTTATTAATCTGCCTTCTTTTGGAGAAAATTTCTTAAAAATATTCTATTCATAAAGTCGCGTGTTTTGCCCAGACTAAATAGCAATTCTGAGTCACAGCCATTTTCAGCCATCCACATTTAGTGCCTAAGAGGGAGAGCAAAGGAGGTCACAATACACACTGGAACTGGTACAAGTGTACAGACCTAGACTCCTCCCCTTCTGCAGCACACCTTCTGTTTTTATCCCTCCCAAGCCCCTGTTGTGACCTCAGGGAGGAACAGCTAGAATAGTTCTTTCCATGCCAGCTATGAGGGGAGGAGCAGGGCTTGGGTTCAGTCTTTGAACTCCCAGCTCTGAATTCTTTGGCCTTTGTAGCTGGGACTCCAAAAATTCCCTGGTGATGTCAGGAGAATGCCAGATTGCACCCTCACTCTATAATTTACATTTTAAGACTGGATTCTAACCTCATGGCTGCAATATCTGACCTGATACCTGAACTTTATTTTTTATCCTCAAAACTCTCTCTTTTGCACCTCCAGAACTCCGATGAAGAGTTTGGAGAACTTGAAATCTTGCATGCTTTTGTAGAATTTTAAAATATGGTGAGCATATATAAATCTGTTAAATAATACTAAATAATAATAATTTTGTTGGTCCCAGTAAAGGTATTGTTTCACTATGGAAAATATTCTGATAATCCTTTAGAAGGAAGTTTCATGCCCCACTGAAAGTTGGTTGCACCTACAACATTTCTCAAAAAGAGGAGATCTATACACACACACACACACACACACATACACATGCAGAGCCTAAAATTCCAATATACAAACTTTAGAACAGTTTAAACAACTAAAACATTTCAATAAAACCTGTTAAAGGACCAGTCATGTCTACGATATGCTTTTAAATGTCTTATCTGAACCTGACACTGAGAAGGTGACAAATTTAGCACTAGGCAGGCCTCACTGGAGGAAACATTTCACAGTCAAGGGTCCACCACTAAGAAGACACTCTTCCGTGTGGTGGCCTGCCAATCTTTCATTGGAGGTGGCACTTGGAGAAAGACCTCAGGTGTAGATCATAGTGTCTGGGTAGATACCAGCTGAGAATAATGCTGTTTGCTTCTAAACAAAAATTCCATCAAATGCCTAGCCCAAGACTAAACTTTTGAAAACTTTGCAGGGTATGATGTATTCTTCTCAGGAGAACTGCAGGTGGGATTAGGCATTCTGTCAACACAGGATGCATCAATTTTGGTTTCAGTGAAATGCATGCACTACTGAAAACCAACCCAAACATATGAATAATAGAAGGGTGGCTAACAAGAAATGGCATCTACATAATGTAGGGTACATCAGCACCATGCAGTGATGTAGCCAGAGTTAGACCATGGGGCCAAAGTCCAGGGCTACACAGTGCCAGTGGGCCCAAATCATCACTCACACAGTGGCAGCAGAAGGCAGCAGAAATTAATTCCTACTAGGGACTGGGACCACTTCTCCAAAAATATAGCATTCTAAGGTGGATATTTCAAACTCCTGGAAGATGTGGAGTCAGAATGTTTAGCTGAAATGTCCCAGTTAAAGTGACAAGCCAAGTGTCTGATGCAAACTACACCACCTTGGGTTCAAGAGGGACGAAGGAGGAGGGATGTGACTTTCTCAGCTCCATAGTTTGATATCAAGTCAAACAGGTAGGCCAATTAAATAATGTCCAGAGTTCCTGCCATCTGGCTCTCAAGCAGTGCAAATCTCCCTGAAGGTGGAACCAAATCCATTTGGTGAGAAGGGAGCAGGAAAATTCAGTTTGGAAAGAACTCCTGGTATGAGCAAGAATTAATTCCACAATTATAGGTTTTACCTCAATGGATGCTTCTTGCCAACAACCGTTATATTATTCCATTTGAATCACAAAACCAGTCCTGTTGGGCTAGTCTTAACATAATAAAGATTGCAGTTAGAAGCCTCTCCTTGTCATTTGCTGGGAGGGATAAAGGAAAAGTTGGGAGAGAGTGATACTAGCCTACAGCATTTCTCTGCACCACTTTAGTCATGATGGTACTAATATTTAAGTGAGTGTGAAAAGCAAAACCGAACATACTCACATTATTAATATTTTAACTGTTTGCAAACAGCTTTCCTCTAATGTATTGAGAGTGAATCATAAAGCACTGGGGGAGAGGGAGGAAGGGGAAGAGGTATATGAGTTGTCTGCTTCACAGCTGATGTAACATACGAATCCACCTGAAAGCCTTCCCCTGGCACAGAGCACAATGGCAGCACAAACCTGTCCATTTGTTCCTTCTTTTTTTCTAGTCGTCTTTCATGAACTTTTGGTTTGATGCTAAACCATGTATCTGGAAGAAGGAAAAGTTCTCTGGACATGTAGCCTGATGATGGTGCAGAAGACTGTCATGCTTCACCCCTGCACAATTCCTGTTTAAACCAGACCTACTTGTCATATTCCCACAGCCTTTCCTTTAACTAGAAGAGAACTCTGACAGGAATTCTGCTTTTCACAGAGCTTCTGCTCACTAATACAGCCCTTAAGACCAGCGTACTTCTGAGTTAAAGTCTAGCTGCGCAGATCAGGCTTGCTGCTGGGCTTCTCTTGGTAATTCTTCTTTTGTGTTTTTCTTTCTTTCTTTCTTTCTCTCCCTCCTTCCCCGCTGCTTCATCCAACTGTCCAGATCCTCCAGTCCCTCTCAATCCTTCTTCCCAATTTCTCTCTCTTTACTGGGCCGTTCTTTCAGCCTCTGTCTTACCACCTGCTCCTTTCAACTCCACCAGCTGTCCCCTTCTCTAATATCTCACCCTTCCAAACAGGGTCTCTGCTGTGGAGGGAAGCAGCGGCTCTAGCTTCACTTGACCCCTTGCTAGGAGGCCTCTTGGCAGAGCTGGCCTTGCACAGCTGTATGTCTTTGCAGCCCATAAGATGCTCTAAATGTAAAGAAGAGACTTTCATGAAACCTGGGAATTTCCCCAAACAACCCACTGATGTGAGTACCACTTCTACAGACCCATTCCTCTGAGGAGAAGTAGCAGCTGCTGTATTTTCCTGTTAAGCTGGTGCACAGGGGCTCCTTATTGTTTCTAAAAAGGAAATCATCAGACCTCAAGGCATTATTATTAGTATCATCATTATGCATGCTGCCATTTTCTTGGGAGCTTACAGTAACAGTGAAATATGCCTATAAACATTCCAATTAAAAGCAGTGTACACTGTGAGCTAAAGGCAGAGTATAGAATCAGTGTAAGAAAAACCCTTAGCTGCATCCAAAAAATAAGCACACATTACAAAGTGTTAAAACAACGTGCATTGAAATGTTTGTTTGTTTTTTAAAGTAAGAGGCTGGGGAAATTGAGCAGTCTTCATCTGGTACTGAAAAGACCACAAAGTAGGTGCTAGGCAAGCTTCTTTAGACTGAGCTGGGATGCAACATCAAAAAGGTTATTTCCTCAGAAGCCACCTGCCACACCTCATTTCCTTTAATGGGAATGCAGTAGTAGCAGCATGTGAAAAGACCGTGTGCTTCAAAATTCTTATCTCAGTAATAGCTGGCCAGAAGCTTCTGACAAGCAGTAAGACAGGCAGATAACAGCCCTCAGCACTTTTTATTCATCACTCTATTGTTATGGAGGGGCTAGTGGCTCCCCCACCCCATAAAAGAACAATGATGATGCTCAAGTCTACATATAATCAATGTTCTTCATTGTCCCCCAAATTCCATGTGCGTGGGTCCATCTGAGATGCCTGAATGTCAGTTCACCATGGTGCCGTTATATATTCTGTCAATACAAGGAGATGTGGAAGCAAACCTTGAGCTTGTGTGCCTTCACTCACCGTACAGAGCATCTGGAATGTGACCAGAGGCCCAGGACTGGATCTGACATTAGGGAGAATGATGGAGCTGCTTCAAAGGACATGTTGTGTCCTATGATCTTTCTCTGTGTGTGTGTGTGTGTGGCGGGGGTAGTAGCTTCCATCATTCCCTCTGTTGGAAGACAGAGCTGAGTGTCCCAGGAAGCCTACCCAGAGGTCCCTAAGCTAGCCTGTGACCCTTAGGGGAAATGGAATCAGATTCACCAGCCAGACCAATCACCTTCTGAACAAGGAAGTGGGCATCATCTTGCCCTTTGTCTGTTCAGCAAAGCATCCTGAACAGACCTACTTTAACAGGTTCCAGGATTAAACCAGCCTTTTCCTAGTCTGGGGCCTTCCAGGAGTGCTGGACTGCAACTTCCAGAAATTGCGGACTTGGAATACTGGGGAACAGCAGGTAGTGAAAAGCAGGACTGTGTTCGTGTTGATCCTGTAAGAAAAAGGCTGGCATGGTGTGAAGGTGTGTGAAGGGGAAGACAGAAAATAATAAGAGATGTGTGCTTGTCTTCATCAGTTTAAATGTGCCCCTGTGGTGGAACATCTTCAGCCACTAGGAGCAGCACCACTTCTGCAACCAGCACATAGTTTTTCAGTGCATACCTTTTGAAGCCAGGGGAAACTAGTATGCTTGTAGCTTCCCTGCTGTAGGGCAGAGCAGGAATTACAGTGGTGCATCATGGCAGGGGCTGCACTTCATGATACCAGTGGGTAAGGCTTCACTCAGACATGATGATATTGATGATGACGATGACAACGACAACAACTACATTTCTAAACTGCCTGAAGTGGAAGGTCTCTGGGTGGGTCACAACATTTAAGTCACCCATCCAGTTTTCAACAAGGCCTGACCCTGCTTAGCTTCCAAGCTTAGTCATGGTAAGGCACTTCAGACTATATGGTAGCAAACCAATGGTGGGTACCATGTGTCCACCTTTGTGATAGCTATGCAGGTTTACTTCAAGGTTTTGCTACTTGAAATTAAGGGTCATTCCAACCCTTACTAAGTTGAGTATGCTTGTCCAAAATCCAAGCAGTGACATCTCGACATCCAAAACCTTGAGGTCTTGGAAACATGTCCTCCCAATGCCAAGGAGTTTATAAGGGCAGGTCTGAAAACCAGTAGTTTCTGAGAGGAAAGAACCTAGATAGATGAGGTATTTCTGTTCCAACTTTGTATCTTGTCCAGGTGTCTTTGTTCTGTGTTTGCTTATTGACTGAATTGATTTTGTGTGTGAGAGACAGGTACCAGAATTCCATTCCTCTTACACTAATTTGCATTAGTGCCAGTATATTGGTGCTAATTAGTACAAGTGCATTTGCACTATTCCCCTCCTCCCTCAAAAAATAAAAATAAAAAAAATCTATGAGTTTACCAAAGTATTTGGAAAAAGCTGGTGTTCTGTGGAATCCATTAAGTCGTATTCATAGAAATCTGAACCCATTTGACTGTGTTTCGGGTTTCTCCACTAACCATAGCAGAGGAGGATTTCTTTCTCTGTCCGGGATCCCTCTGGACTAACTCAATCAAAACCAAAGGCGAGCCCTTATCATGACCACCATGGCTGCTTGTGAATGCGCTCACTCCCTCTTTTCCTGGTAACCAGGCAAGAAGCACTGATTGAAGCGCCCAAGAAAGCAGAAGGAAGTGACGCGAGGGTTATTTCTGCATCTCGGATCAATCTCTGTTCCGCCGCGGAAAGCATCGCCTCGCTTCCTTCTGTGAGCACGCGGCCATGGAAAAACAAAGCAGACAAAAGCAGGAGGGAGGCCAGTCCTGAAGTGGCCCCGCTGCAAGCGACGCTGGCCCGTGCTCGTTTCCCCACCAACCAGACGAATATCCTTGATCAGAGGCTCCGCCGTGTGGCTCCATAGCCGCGCTAGAACGCCGGGGCGCCGTCAACTAGTGTGCACAACTTAACGCACTGGAGAAGGGCAAGCGGCGGAGGGGAGGGACGGGAAGGGATGTGGAGGGCGAGGCTGCCTAGAGGTGCGATTCCGTCCGCGCTTCCTTCCATCCCGCGCCTCGTGGAAGGGCAAACCCAGAGAAAGCGAAGGAGAAGGCGGCTTCTTCGCTCAGCCCCACCCCTTGCAAGAACCGGGCCATCCGGATGAAAGGCGAGGGAGAGCTGCGGAGGGCAACCTACTTGCCAGGCAATCTGGGCGGCCACGCAGCCGCCCCGCCCTGCCCCTCTCCTCCTACACAAACACGCTTGTTTATCCCTGCATCTCTCTCCCCGAGGGAGATCGGAACAGAAGCCTCTCTTTTCCCCTCCTCCAGTCCGTTTCCAGCGTGTTTGCTGCAGATGTTTATTGCTCCAGATGTCGATTGCCTGGGCTGGCGTCCGTGTGGTGGCGTTTTCCACCGCCGAGGTGCTCCCGAGGTCAGGGTGGGGGAGCGACTTGGAGCGAGGAGCGCGCGGCGGAGGGGTGGGAGTTAACAGCCGACCGCTGGCCAAAGCGCCGGTCCCCGCTTCCATCGAAGCGGCTTTCCGGGAGCTGTCCAAGTGCTGAAGCTCGACCAGGCGGCTAGGGAGGTCTCGGATCCCGCAGCTGCAGCCCCCCGCGCCGTCCAGTCCACTTTCCCTTCCGCGGAGCAGGAGCAGGAGCACGGCAAGGTGCTGGAGATTTCAGGGAGGAAGTTTTCTTCTTTTGTGGGGTGGGCAATCCCGGCCGTGGAAAGCCACAGCAAACTGAGCTTCCCAGCCCTGCTGGAGACGCATGCGCATGGCTGGTGAGCTGCCGTCCCCGGCTAAAGACTCCGCTACTAACGGACGAGAACGATGCAAAGATTCCCGCTCGGCGGCTCCCGAGATCGAAAGGGAGATTGTAAGTACCCAGCGGCAGCTCTTCCAGCTCTGGGCCGAGGCCGGCTGGGTTTCGGTCTCAGTCCTGGCGACTGATTGCACTGAAGGGGCTAATAGAAGCCCTCGTAGCCACGCCGAAAGGGATTCCTTGACTTCCCCTTGGGCTTGAGATAGACTCCACGCGCTCCTTGTTCAGGTACATCGCTCAGCCCAGATTCGCATGCCACAGGTCTTTGGGCTGGCTCTGCCCTGCAAAACCGACTAGAGACTTTGCAGGAAGGTATCAGCTAGCATGGGGTAGATGAATTGCTTGCAATTTGGGAAGGGATGCCAGCATCACCCTGATGTGACCCACGAGATTCTCTTCAGGTGCTTGGTTGGTGATAGCATTGAGGCTGGCTTGAGCAGGACAGGTGGACTGGGTGATCATTGAGATATCTCCTAACCTGAGTTGGGACTGAGCTGAAAAGCAGGTGTGAAGGTTAGGAGATGTGCCAGGCATATTGGAGATGCAAAGCAAGGGAGGAAAGGGGTTGAAAGAGAAGTCTGCTTGAGGAAAGATTTGAGAAAGAGAAATCTCAACTCTCAAGCACTCCCTTCCCCTGCCTGGTACCTTCCCAGACCCCAGCTTCTCAGCCATTGTTCATGTTGGCTAAGGCCAATGAAACTTGTAGTCCAAAACATCCAGAGGATTCCAGGTTAGAGAAGGGCAGGGTTGACCATGAAGAGATTTGGGATGGGGGCAATACAGCATAGTGCTTCTTCACTTGACATTTTCCTGGTCTACCAGGCCAGACAAGTGGCCCAAGCAGATGTCATCCATCTAATCCTGGAAGAAATGCTGTTCTCAAGGCTAGAAGCAGGTGTGTCATACCAACTGGATCTTTCTGGATGCTTTAATCCTTGTGGATGCTCGAGCTCCATGGGCTTGGAGTAGAGATAAACTGGAAAAGTGTCCTGATAGTGTTCAGTGCTAGCAGATAGATAGATAGATAGATAGATAGATAGATAGATGGATGGATGGATGGATGGATGGAGAGAGAGAGAGAGAGAGAGAGAGAGAGAGAGAGAGAGAGAGATGATATAAATATAATGGGGGCATTTAGACTAGGGGTGGTGGAGAAGAGGGAGCGCACAGATGTCTTCCTCTGCTTTTCCTCTACACCAGGTAGCAATTTAGAAATCCTGTCCCCAGCTCACTCCCACCTGTCTGGTTCATTCCTGAAATACTTTGTTTCCAGATTGGTGGTGTGTCAGTCTCATCTTATAATGCTGTGATTTTGCTAGAACAGCTATGGCAATCCTTTCTTTCAGTGAGCCTATGAGCTTAGTCCACCCCCTCCTCTTCAAGTTAAATAAGCAGCAGACAAGAACATATTTCCCTATGACAGATGAAACCCCTTGTTGCAAGCTTACTGCAAAGGGCACAGTTGGGAGTGTGCCAAGAGAGTGCTGACTCCTGGATTAAAACAACTGACTCCTGGATTAAAAATGAAATCTGAATCCTCTATTTTGAGGTGCCTGGCCAAGATTTTAAAGTATACACCTAAACTGTGGTGCATGTGTACATCAAAGCATGTATGTTCACCAGAGAGCCAGGTGTACATACTCAGCAGCAGATTTTAGTCTGCTGTCATGTAAAGGTAGGAGTGGTCCTCAGATGGGTGCACTTTGAAGAAGGTTGACCTTGATGGAGTGTAAGTGAATTCAACTTTTCCTTAAGCCATGAACAAGGCCTTAGACCTTAGTACGATAGCCAGTAGGCACTGGCTGGCTGGCCATGGGAAAAGGCAAAGTCCCTGCTGGGACTTTGGAAAATCCTTCTGAGGTTGCTGCAGAGGATCTCTCTTAGAGGCCCAGCCAGCACCGTTTTTGCCAGTTAAGGCTCCAAAGATGGAAGACAGGCACCAGGAGAGGGACATTTTGGAGGGACAGAAAGGGTAGTGGCCAGGCCCCACTCTCAACCTGCTTCACTCCCTTCTCCTTGGGAGAGGGGGAAATGTTTACGTGACTATCTAAATGTTTCTGAGGACAAAGGGAGTGCCTTTGCCTCCATGCTCTTCCTGCCATTGATTGGAAAACTTAACCTTCCAAAGGTTATTGTTCAGATAAATTTTCTTCATAGTGCTTGATCCATCCAGCTCTTCTTTTTGGTTGTTGGCAAACTTTGGAGACGATTCAAAATGATTTTTCCCAGCAAACAATACTTGTAGAAATGAAGTATAAAACAAGTATTCAAAAGATCAATGGAAAGTTGATAGGTATGTGGTACTGACCTCTTTAATGAAATGTCATGATGTTGAACTTGCAACAAAATGACAGCAGCTCCACATGGTCTAGAAGAGTCAATTCTGCACTGGGTTAATTGGACTGGAAACAAAATACACATCACCCCATGCAGCTATGGCTGCTCCTGTGTAGTTCATGTACAATTGTCAGAAACAAGCACTGAAGTGTGAGAATCCTAACAATTGCACTCAGAAGGGAAAGGTGCATGAATCAACGATGAATGCACTCACTAATGACTCACCCTGATGCAAAGCAGTACGCAAACCAATACACTGTCAATTTTGATTTGATCCAAGCTGGATTTCAGCACTTAATACAATAAAATGTGAGTCATACACAACCCCTTAACTCCAACATTCACTATGAGTCGCCTGAGCTTTTATTTGGTGTGAATCACTGCATACTATGATCAGACTGGATTTGTAGAGATGACTTCCTCTCTCTCTCTCTCTCTCTCTCACTCACACACACAAAGCCAGTTTAAAGCATTCCACACCAAGTCCCCTTCTTGACACTGCTTCTGTGCTGTTCATACAGTCACTGGGACAAGCAAGGAGCTTTGGTTTTTTCCACCATCTAACAACTCTGGAGCAGTGATTCCAATTAAATCCATGGGGCAAAAAGGAGTTAAGCTTAAGAAGGAGTTATTTTCTGCAGTTGGGTCCTACATTTTAGGGTTCTGTATCTTATAAAATGATGTATCTTAAGAAAATAAATCACGAAGAAGTCCCTACCACATTTAAATATTCACAGTACCAGTAAAGTTCAACACTTGTGGAATCATTCCCTTTCTGTACTGGCTAGCTTTGCAAAGCAGCCAAGAGTTCAGTGTATGCTTGTCGCTGTTTAATCCTTCATGCTGTCAGGTTGCTTTCAGATACATCATACATAAATCATATGTGTAAAGTTCTTTTTTACTGTGTGGGTGTCTTACATTCCCAACTTGGCATTGCCATTGAAATGTAAAGCAATGCCTTAATGTGTACAAAAAGAACAGAGATCTTCAAAGCTGCTACCCTTCTAAAGGGGAAGAAAATAAACCCCAAATGGGGGCAGGCAACTCAGTTTCTGCTCTTCTATAACTTTTTGATATACAGCTTGCATGTCTTTATATGCAAATCACTTTCCAGCTGGTTGATATTTGTCCATCTATGTTGTTTCATCTAGCACACCCATTTATTTTATTTCTATTTAAAATATTTTTAGCCACCTTTAAAGGTAGAACCTCTTAAAGCAGTATATAGCAGGAAAACACACACACACACACACAAGGAGTTGTATGCCAAGAAATAAATATCATGTACATTCCATATTCTGATAATATCCCAGTGGCAGTATTTCAATGTATTATATGCAGAACTGCCTTAGAAGTAGGCTCAGGAGCTACAAATAGTGCCGGATGCAGCTGGGAGGATTTTAATCAGGTCAGCTTTCTTGGATCACATTCTGTCAGGTTTTGGAGAGCTTTGTTAGCTGCACAACTGCTTCTGAGCCCAGTCCAAAATTATTATTATTATTATTATTATTATTATTATTATTATTATTATTATTATAACATTTCTATGCCGCCCCTTGCCGAAACCTCGGGGCGGCTTACAACATGATAAAATACATTGAAATACAATAGTACATAATAAATTACCATTAAATATAAAAATACAAAAAATACATTGATTTACAAATACAAAATTAAAATTATCAGTATAAAATAAAAATATAGGAGGAGAAGGAGAAGGAAGAAGAAGTTGCCCAGGCCAGATCATATGTTTTAACAATTGAAATGATGTTTAAATAAAAAGGTCTTTACCTGGCGCCGAAAAACCAGTAACGACGGTGCCAGGCGGACCTCTTTGGGGAGTGAATTCCATAGGTTGGGCACCACCACAGAGAAAGCCCTCCTCCGGGTACTTACTCTCCTAATTTCTTTCATGGAGGGTTCCCGGAGAAGGGACTCTCCCGCAGATCTCAAAGGGCGGTCGGGCATATACGGACATAAGCGCTCGTTCAGGTAGCCAGGACCCAAGCCGTTTAGGGCTTTGTAGGTCATAATCAACACCTTGAATTGGGCCCGGGCTTCAATGGGAAGCCAGTGAAGCTGATGGAGGACTGGAGTCATGTGAGCATAACGCCCCGTCCCCATCAGCAACCTGGCAGCTCTATTTTGCACCAATTGAAGTGTTCGGACTGTCTTCAGGGGAAGCCCCACGTAAAGCGCGTTACAGAAGTCTAGGCGGGAAGTCACCAGCGCGTGTGTCACCATCGCCAGGCAGTCGTACTCCAGGTAGGGGCGCAGCTGATTAATCAGCCGAAGCTGAAGGAAGGCGTTCCTCGCTACCGCTGTCACCTGAGCTTCCAAAGAAAGCTCCGGGTCGAGGAGTACTCCTAAGCTGCGGACCTTATCCCTAAGAGGGAGTGTTGCACCATTCAGGACCAGGTCAAATCCACCCTCTCCGAAACCCGATCCACCAACCAACAGGACCTCCGTCTTGTCTGGGTTGAGTTTCAGTTTATTGGCCCTCATCCATTCCCTTACCTCGGCCAAGCACCGGTTCAGCACAGCCACTGCCTCACCTGGATTAGTGGAGAACGAGAGGTAAAGCTGGGTATCATCAGCGTATTGATGATTCCGCAGCCCACACCTCCTGATGACCTCTCCCAGCGGTTTCATATAGATGTTAAATAGCAGAGGGGATAGAATGGAGCCCTGTGGTACCCCATGGCATAGCTGCCATGACGTAGAGACATGGTCCCCCAGCACTACCTTCTGGAATCGACCGTCGAGATAGGAGCGGAACCACTGCAAAGCAGTGCCTCCAACCCCCAATCCCGCAAGTCTATCCAGAAGGATACCATGGTCAATGGTATCGAAAGCCGCCGAGAGGTCCAGAAGAACCAACAGGGATGTTCTCCCCCTGTCCTTCTCCCTGCACAGGTCGTCGTACAGGGTGACCAAGGCAGATTCAGTACTGTACCCGGGTCTGAAGCCGGACTGAAAAGGATCCAGATAATCAGTTTCATCCAAGAGTGCTTGGAGTTGTCCCGCCACCACTCGCTCCAACACCTTGCCCAGAAATGGGATGTTGGCCACAGGTCTATAGTTAGTGGCCATCTCTGGATCCAGTGACGCTTTCTTCAGGACCGGTCGTATTACCGCCTCCTTTAAAGGGGCAGGCACTCGACCCTCCCTCAGAGAAGCATTAACCACTTCCAAGATCCAGGTCCCAATCCCGTGCTTGGAGTTATTTATTAACCAAGACGGGCAAGGATCCAATAGGCAAGTGGTGGGACGTACTCTTCCAAGCACCTTGTCCACATCATTGGGCCGCAATAATTGAAATTCCTCCAGTAATTTTGGACCAGATGGTGGCATTGGCGACTCCTCAGAGACCTCTGATTCATTAGTGGAGTCCAGCTCGTGACGAATCTGAGCGATTTTCTCCCTGAAATGCCTGGCAAAGTCGTCACAGCGGGCCTTTGAGGGTGGCATCGGATCTTCCTTAGGACCCAGGCGAACCAGGCCTTGCACCACTCGAAAAAGCTCCGCTGGACGGCATTGTGAGGAGGCAATGGAAGCAGAAAAAAACTTCTTTTTCGCCGCCTTCACCGCCACAGCATAGGCCCGATAGTGGGCTCTCAAGTGTGTTCGGTCAGATTCATCCCGTGATTTCCTCCACCTATGCTCTAGCCGTCTCCCAGCTCGCTTCATCGCCCGTACTTCAGGTGTATACCAAGGGGAAGAGCGGACTCTGCCCGGTGGGAGAGGACGCTTAGGAGCGATCGTGTCCACAGCCCTGGTCATCTCTCCGTTCCACAGTTCGACCAGAGCCTCGACAGGAGCACCAGTCTTGTCAGCCGGAAACTCCCCCAGGGCCCCCAGGAATCCATCCGGATCCATCCGGCTCCGGGGGCGGGCCCATACAATCGGGTCCGCACTCTTGTGTGCACTTTTTAAAAAATCCTAAGTGACTTGGAGTACTTTAAAAATACCTGTTCCCACAGTCACCTGCCTATTCTCCCTTGAGTAAACAGATAAGGCCCTTTTAAAGCACCACACCTGGGCCTCTTTGACATTCTAGGGGTTATCTGAGGCAAATGACAAGAAAGCAGCCTCATTCCAAGTACAGAAGCCAAGGAGACTGCCAGGTGACTCTTAGTGCAACGCATTTGCAGAACAGTGTCCTCCATCATACCCGAAGGCAGCAGGGCAACTTAGGGGACACAGGACAGGCAATATGACACACATTGCTTTGTCATTCATATCATCCTGTCTGCTCCCATGAATCTGCTGCCTGAGATTACTGCCCAACCTTATGACATGGTAGGGCTAGCCCTGTAGGACACCCTTTTTGAGGAAGGTTATCTAGCATCCAGATGACCAGGCATTTTAAAAAGTTGCAAAACTATCCTTTTATAATTAGGTTGTTAATTGTATATATTGTTCTTTTAAAGGCTGCATTTTTGTTTGTAAAACTGTCCTGGAATCAATTCTGGTGAAGGACAGTATAGTAATAAATACTTGATTGGAGTTGATCATGCCTAGCATCAAGAGCAGATGACCCTGAAAGTCCATCTTAAAGCTATGACTGGATTTGCACTACATTACAACCAAACATTGTCTGTCATTGGCTGTTCAATATTATGCAGATACAGTTGTGGTGACCAAACATTGTGGCTTAACACAGTTGTTAGCCTGCGACAAAGCTTTGGCTTGGAGGCGCTGCCCCATTTGTGAGGCAGCGCCACCAAGCAGATCAGCCCCTCTGCTTCCTCCCACAGAGAATCATCATTATACTTATCTAATCATGCAATGGAGCATCTGTAAACAGAAGCATTCTTTCGCCCACAGGGTGATGTGCTAGTAGATCCCCTGTCTAAATATCCAAGCATAATTGCATAATGTATCATTTTAGACTAGGAATTATATATGTGCCACTCAAGATAAAGTCTGTTGGATGTGCATGTAGCTGTATAATTGGCCTCATGAGGAGCATCTAGTACATGCATCCCATCAGTATTGCCTAATGTGAAGGCATACATTTTCCATCCAACTTGTGAAACACATGGAAATGGGAGCTCCAGTCAGAAACATCTGGAGATCTATTTTCTGCTAATCCCTACTTAGCAGAAAGCAACCCTATCCTGGGTTGTGGATAGAACTAAAGTACAATTCTAAATTTGCTCAGGCTGTGCTTGACATAAATTAGACAATCAGCATTTGTTGATAGCTTGGGGGTGTGAGTATCAGAGAAACAGAGAGCAATGCTGCCAGGAGGCCAGGCTGAGACTGTCATCTTTGGACACATCACAAGAAGGCAAGACTCACTGGAGAAGACAATCATGTTAGGGAAAGTTGAAGGCAGAGGAAGAGAGGAAGAAAGGAAAACTGAAGGAAAGATGGATGGACTCTATGAAGGATACCACAACCTTGAATTTAGAATGTCAAGAACATTTCGGAGAATTTTCATTCATATGGTTGCCATTAGTCAGAGGTGACTTGACCACAGATATCAGCAACAACAAGAACTTCAGCTTGCTCCTTCCCCAATCCTGAATACTCCATGTGGTTTACATTTTGAAACAACTAGAAAATATAAGAGGGATCATAAATTACTCAGGTGCCCCTCCTCCCCCATGTAGCATTTTCTACAATTGCATTTTGCTTTTTGTATAAAGCACTTACATGACCAGAATAAAGCCCAGGAACAAGGAATGACCAGAAAGACATGAACAGCCATATGCAGACATTCAAAAGATCTATCTGGGATAAGCAGTGACAATTAGATTTATTCAGGAATAGATTCTCCAGCTTTCTTGAACCAGCAGACTGAGACATCTACTGGAAATTAAATCTGAAACAAAGATCTATGCATCTTTGTCAAAACCCCCACCACTATTATACCTTAATGCCAAATGTAAAGAAAGAATGCAGATTTTGCTTAGGACAAAATAAGCTGTGCAACTATTTCTTCCTTAATCCTGTGCAGGCAAGATCACTTTCTGCTTAATTTAGGAGCATGAGCAAGTAGGAATAAAGCAACATAAAGCAATACACCATCTGCTTTATTATAGTTCTCCACTGCTGTGAAAGCCAAACTACTATTGCAAATAAAAACTGAGCCAATCTTCTTGTTGATTTCTTGCACACAAGCCTTTTTAGCTTTGGCAGGCACTGCATATGTACCATTCACAGATTTTCCTCGAAGCCAAGGGGCTCACATACTTTTTGTTTAGTGGTCTATAAAAATGCTTTTGTAAGAAGGGGCTCCAGCTCCAGCAAATTTTATATGTCTTCTATTTCCTTTACTTCACCAGACTGTTTGCTGAAGACACTTATGCTCAACTCTCTAAGGTATATTGATAGTAGACTGGGCTTTCCATGTTCATTTTGCCTTTGCTGAAGTATAAATAACTTCTAAGTTCTAACCAGCATGTGCTACCTTCTCCAAATAGATAAACATCCAAGCGAGGAAGATAAATAATGTTAACTTATTCAGAGAGAGAAGAGGCTACAGGGAAAACAAAGCAAATTTTGTATCAAAATGGAGTTTTGTGTATACAAGGATGAAGAATTTGTGTATAACACAAGTTGAGAGTGGATACACAATGGATTTTGTTTTGCCAGGGACTGCACTATACAGTTTGCCATATCATACAATATAAGATATGCTTCACAAGACTGGGGCAAAAATGATTTTAGGCCTGCAGTAGTACGTTACATGATCTTAGAATTGCATCCCTTTATGACATTGCAAGCTATCCTATGGACTGTTTGCACTTAAAAGCCCTGTTGCTACTGAGTATCTGAGAGTTTTCTGCATGGGCATAGCCCTACTTTCCTATGAAGATGGAAAATAAATAAGTTTGTGTTGGGGCAGAAATTGTATGAAGACCTGCAAAAGATGACAACCATATACAGTTTGTAGGGGAACAGGTATGCATTTAATACATGTGACCCCCTGCATTTCACATGCACCAATGACTCCAGCTCTTTCCACTACTGCTCATACTGTTGTGGAACCCATGCAGCCAACCTAGTCAGCCAAGTAGATATCACATGTTCCAAAAATAAGTAAATAAATAAAACTTAAAACATAAAAATCGGACCTTTTGGGATAAATGCTTTATCCCCCACTTCAAAGTCTGATACAACACAAAACTGTACCACAATTAGAAAAGAAGCTGCATAGTTGCATGCTAAATGTTAGCACTTTCTTCAGTCACAGCAAACCTGTGGCTGAAGATAAGTTATCCCAAACATCTGACTGGTCAACAGGCTCTGGTCTAGCCTCTGTACTGCTCTTCTTTTTGGGAAGTGGAGGAAAGCCACAAGAAACATATGTAGCACCGTCCGCTGGGTATCTTTCCCAACACCTCTGCCCTTTCAAAATCTTTGCTGCATAGTTCTTTTAAAAAATTAAATGATGACTGTGAAGCAGCCAGCATATTGAGATTTATTATTTATTGTTGAGATATATATATATTGCCCTATCTGTTAAAAAGTCATCAAGACTTCATAAAATAAAACCTTAGAACAATAAAAACAAATACTGAAAAAATAAACTACACAGTTTGAATACAAATTGAAAATGAATCTTGGAAACCCTTCTAAAGGCCAAGAAAGTGGGTGTCAAGTGCTGTTCTTGAGGGAGCACATTCCATAGTTTGGAGACAACATATGAGAAAGCCCTTTCAGACATGCCTGACAAACAGGTCGTGGAGTTCCTCCAGAACTGACTACTCAGGCAGGTTCAGAGCAAGACCAGCAGTCCATGAAGGTATCAATAAATCAATGCTGAACAGTCCTAGTGGGCTTGAAGGAATAAGCACCCCGGATTGCTCCTGCAACTAGGAAAAGGAATTATGTACCCTCTACTAACAACCACTAATAAAGCCAGTATTGTGGATTAAGTGTAACAGCATCTGACAAGGGCTGGCATGCAGCTTTCCCCACACTGTTTAACCTCCTTCCCAATTTTTCCTCTTGCAGCCAATGGGATCAGAGCAAATGGAGATGCGCAAGAGACAGACATCTGTATCCCAGGAGACCCCAAGTTCCATCCAGGCACCACCTGGGATAGGGAATCGAGGTTCCAATGCCTGCTGCTTCTGTTGGTGCTGTTGTTGCAGCTGCTCCTGGTAGGCCTTTCAAGCTCCTCCAAATCTTCTGTGGGAGGCAATGGGCAAGATGGCAGGTAGCCATATGGGAGCATAAGCATCTGCGCCTTGGGCAATCAGGAGACTAGAAAAGAAATGCAGTAGATGCCAAGGTGAGAATGCTGCTGCTTACAATTCTTTAAAGCAGGGCTAGAGAATGTGTGAATGTGTCACATCAGTGCAATCCCTAATGCTGAAAGTGTTAGCATTTTGAACAGGGAATGGGAGATCTGCTTCTAGTCCCGGCTTGGCCATGAGGCTCATGAAGCTTTGGACAGTCACAGGCTCTCAGCCCAAGCAAGCTCACAGGGATGATGGAAAGAGAAAATGGAACTATGAAAGCCACCCTGGCAAGTCCAATTATGATAACTTGCACTGTTAGCTCCTGCCTCTTCCTCACAAGTAGGGGTCTCTGTTGAGCCGTCAGGCACGACAGGAACTGACTTTCATGGAGAAGCTCCTGTGTTCAGTCTCCAGCATCTCCAGGTAGAGCTAGGAAGCAATCCTGGATTGCTTCGCTCCGGAACTCTTGCCAGTCATTGTTGACAGCTCTGGGCTAAATGGACCTATGGCTGGACTCAGTCACGGGAAGCTGGGAAGCTGTGCACGAGCAGTGACTGCTCTTTATTGTGACAGTGATCTATCCATGAAACAAAGAGGCATTTCAGAAGGCCATGGTGGCATCTAGGTGACAGCAGAGCAAATGCATCTAAGGAGAAAACTGCTTTGAAACATATATTGTTTGAAAGAAAACCAGGAAAAAAACAGATGTGGGTACTTTGAGGATATGGTCTCAACCTGGCTCTAATTTATAAACCCTTTAACACAAGGCAGAGGAATTAGTTAGCAACAATGTTTGGGCATGTATAATCCCAGTCATGCATTGAAATCACCTCCAAAAGAGAAGCTTCTGAGCAGCAACTCTTCATCAGTGAAAATTTAAAATTTATATGCACACATATTTGGAACTGACTTACCCTGACAGGATTTAGCATGGAACCTAATGTGTTTCCTGAGCTACATAATCTGCAAAGCACTGTTTTGACCAAAAACCATTGAAATCAATTGGGGAATCATAGTATTAGCAATATAATCTATTTTGCCCATGGACAGTAACTAGCTCACTTAATTGCAAATAAAAATTGTTACTGAATTCTGAGTCCAGATTTATAAGTTTTTGGTGGTGCTATAGCAACCTATTGATTGTAACCAAAACTGGCTATTTTAACCACCATCATGCTGCCCTTTTTCCCTCTTGTGAGGAACCCAGGGTGGCTTTCCCTCTGGCTTAATCTGGGAAATTAGTTGCAATGTCCTGCCACAGAGGCCAAATGCTGGGTTCTGGTGGGAGGGGGGCCTTCCTCAGATCCAGGCAATATGGGAAAGTGAGATGTCCCAGCTTATTCCAGGCATCCTGCCTGCTTTCTGGTTCAGGCTTAGAGGATCCTCAGAACAAACAGTGAACTGGTGGTAATTCCAGAGAGTAGACCTGTCCCCTCTCTGTCTCATTTTGATAGGACCTCAGAGCAAAACAGAAGGCAGTGACTGCTGTGGGAAGCTCTGCTGTCTGCTCTTGTACTGAGGCAAATGGGGAGCAGTCAGTGGAGATCTTGTGACCCGATTGTAGCGTTGCATCGCAAGAGCAAGGAAGCAGCAGGGGGGTCTCTTGACATGAGTGTGGAGTACAGCATTTACTGCCTCATCTGTGCTGCCCCCTGAGGGAAGGGATGCATCCCACCTACAGCTCTGGCTGTAGTCCAGCATATCTGGAAGACACCTTCTGAAGCTTAAAAACTACAACTGGCATTTCCATAGTAATTTGGGGTTGCTAGAAAAATAATGTCACTCTATGTTTAAAGTGATTGATTTCTTCAAAGCAACTGTTTTCAAGTAATGAGAGGTGTAAAAGAAATGGCAATTTAATGCTCTATTTATAATAATTATTGAAAGCATTTCCTCAAATAACCCAAAAGGAGAAACTATGAATAGGAACCGAAATAGCACCCAGAGCTACAGATTCTCTAATATGTAGAGCTCTTTGGGGGGTGGGGGGGAGGAAACTACCCATTTTTATAACTAAGCAGGAAGAATAGTCACCAGATGGGCTTTTGTTGGCTGAAGCCATAACTTATGCTCCATCCTTTCATCAGCAGTTTAGGATCAATTAGACATTTAGCTGTGCAATGGTAATGAATGGTCTCTTTTAAGTGGCTTCAACATTAAAAAGGGCACAGCTATCATTCTGTGAAGCATGACAAATACAAGATTTTAAAGTAGAGAAGGAACATGGTTCTTTGTACTTCTCCACATGAAATTTCTCAGTCCAAAGAAATTCTCTATCACTGGTGGTACAGACCATCTTGTTGAATCAGATTTATTTATATAGTTAATCTGTCTTGCACTGTTCAAATGCTTTCATTCTTAGGGTGATGGAAAACTTATTTATCATTGCATACATAAAGAAAAAGTTAAAACACAGATGCTATAACACAATTAAAGATGCAATTTTTATTGGCAGAAATAAAAACCAAAGCAGCTTAGGGTTTGTTGTTGTAGTAGGTTTTTTTTTTTGTTTTGTTTTTGTTTTTTGCTTTCCCCTTTTTTTCAGTTGGGTAATTTTGCAGGGCTTTTTGGTCACAGGCTAAGACAGAAATCATGTGACAAACAAACAGTTTTGTGGGACAGTGGTGGCTCAGAGGCAGAGCACTTGCCTTGCATGCAATGGTCTATGGTTTAATTCACAACTTCTCCAGGGAGAGCTGGAAGAACTCCTGCCTGAAACCCTGGTGAATCACTGTCAGGCAGCATCAATAATTTTGGGCCCCGTGGGCCAATGGACTGAATCAGTAGAAGACAACTCATTAAGTTTCATTAGAACATGGTTATACGATTGTGTGGTGGAGGGAGAAGCTGTTAGAACACAGGATTAGGGCTTTTTTTTTCTCCAGAGCAATGGTATCATCTGCTGGAACTCAGACTGTTTGATGGACTTTCTTTGCTCTGGCAAGTGACTGAGATGATAAAGACGTACAGTTTTTACTCTTGCTTTTGACAGAGTAGCATGGATGAAGTCAGAGACTGAGAAATAATCAAGCAGAGGCTGGATACCTCTTTCTTTTTCCTGGCTAAAATTCCTGGTTCATACTAATAATTTAAATGATAACGATTTTTTGCAAAATGGTTCTCATTTCTATTAAAAAGCTAAAATGCATTGTCAAATTCCAATATATTCTCCAAGTCAGAGAAGTAAGTATCATTGAGTTCAATGGAGCTTATGAAGGACAAAATGAGATAATTGTAAATACATGTAAAATGAGCCATTTTGTATTGGGCCACCCCACCCCTGGCTTCATTCATATGCTGACGAAGTCAGAGCTAACCTCAACTGACCAAGAAAGGAATTTTAAGGTTGACCCAGTGTGTGGCTGCTGTGAAAAAGCCATCTTCCATATTGGGCATAAATAGTAAAGGAATCTAAAACAAATCTTCCAGTAACAACCTTCATGCAAATCTTTTCCACAGTCACACTTGGAATACTATGTACAGCTCTGGTCAGCACACCGAAAAAGTATTTGAAAGTTAAAAACCATGTCGAAAAGGCAGCTAAGGGCACAATTGCATCAAATGCCCCCTGGATGCTTGTAAAAGTCCTGAACCCAGAAGCTCACAACAATTTAAATGAATGGAGGAGCAGCCTCTCTGCACCTCTTACCCTGCACTTTTAGTGTTCCAGCTAGACAGCCCCTGGAACATTCCCTTTCCCCACTCTCTGAGTCACATTTTTGACCTCGGAGAGACAGCCTGTATAGTTTTTTCCATACCAGCTGTTGGTGGTAAGGTAGAAATAGGTCAATGGATAGATCCCCAGCTCTAAGGTTGGAGCTCTGCCTCTAGCTTTGGAACTGGGAATCTAACTTCTCCAGGACATAGGGTTCCTCTCTAAAATGATCAAGGAGCTGGAGCAACTCACTTTCCGTGGTCTCCACAAAGATGAGTTTGCCACAGTTGCTTATGAGAGTTAATGTGGAGCGGCTGACTATGACTGAATCTCAGTTCAGAAATAATAATTGAGCAGCCACAAAGCATGCTCAGTGGAGCAGCAACACTGGCAGAAAGCAAATCCAATATCCCATGCTACTTCCTTGATGTAAAGCCATAATAGCTTCAAAACTGCTAATAGGGTTAGTAGGAAGGTGATGAGAAAAGAACCAGTGCTGGCACCTGTATGATTCTTGTGATTTTCCTCCAGTGATGCTAAAAACAGGTGAGAGAGAAGGAGAGAAAGGAAGTACATACATGAGAGAGGAAAAAGTTGTATGTGGCTTCCATGAAGTTCTTTATTACTCACAGAAACTTTAAAGTCTCCAAAATATAGTAGTTCAACAAATTACTTAAAAACCTTCTGCATTACATCTAACAGACTTAGAGGGGGGGGGGGGGAGAGGGAGAGGGCGAGGGAGAGAACAAACACCTGTAAATTATGTAGGATTGCACAACTGGCAGGAATAAAAGACAGCTATGGCTGCAATCCAACAAAAATGTCCTACAAGTAATCAGCACAGAACTCAGTGGAGTTTACTTCTGGGTAAACATAGCTAGGATAATGCTGTCAGTCCCACTGAATTCTGTTAGAGTTTGCTTTCAGGTAATCATGCAGATCCAGCAAGATCTTGCAAGCCAAGAGAGCATCCAGTTTTCATGCAAAAACTTCCTTGTTCATGCAGCTGCTCTGTCAGCAGAATTGATGATGAAGGAAGCCCATTCATATGAGAGCGCCATAAATACTATAAAATTCTGCTCTGCATGGCACCATAGTGCAAACTGGTTTCAGGTATAAACTCCTAGTACAAACCACCAGAAATGGTAGGCTACTTAATACTACAGATTTTCTGAGATGCAGCTACATGTAGCAGAAACTACTTTCTTGCCCCACTTTTTACTTCTTTTTTAATATGTAATTTATTACAAGAAATAGATGATGTTGTAAGACAGGAACAATGCAGTGCTGAGTTCAATATAAATAGAAAAAAATCATGTGGTGCAAGCATTAGGAGCATCCTTCCCCAACCTGGTGCCTTGCAAATGTATTGGACTACTACTTCCATCATCCCTAGCCAACATAATTATCTGAAGAGTATCAGATTGGAGAAGACAAAATAAGAGTATTAATTATCCCCAGTTTTATACTGGGGAAAACTGGGTTGGAAACTATGTTCAAGGATACAGTCTGGAGGAAAGTACAAAGCTTCAGCAAAATGTTCTTCAGTTCCACTTGACTGAAACTATGTTTGTTACTTTGCAGTCTGACAGTTAGGAATCAAGATGAAAGAGCAGCATTACATGACATTGGATCAGAACCCATTTCAAATGGTGATGAAAGGTAAGGAGCATCTGGGTAATAATAAAACATCCTTTTTCGGTACTTTTTCAATATTACACAATACACTTTTCCTACCACTGGAGTTGGGTATCATGCATACAGCTGCTTGCATAGGCATTAATATATGTGTTTAACTATGGGCAGTTAATACAATTATCTTTATTTTCTCTCCAATATTTTGCTGCAGAAAAGCTTCAGAAATAACATTGCCTTATTGCCATTGCCTTATTTCCATACAACACACAATTCCTAAGAGAGTAGGGCATGGAAGCACATGGCAGGCTACTGTACTACTCTGTCCAATAATTAAAACACCGCTTATTAAAGATGGATACGGGAAATGATTGACCAAAACAGTGGCTTTCTGTAGGTCATTCTACGTAACTTCTTAACAAACTGAGCATCCGTACCTCCTGCTGAATGGTGAAATTTTTACCCCTTCCTTGTATTTGTTGGTTTGTTTGTGGTGAATTGCAGTGTTTCCTCTTTATGACTTAGAAAGTTATTCCACAAGTATCAGATTTGCTGTGTTGATCAGGATATACCCAAGGACATTTCACAGTCTGAGGCAAAGGAGCAAGGCTAGTCCCATTAGATGTACAGAAGCTGAGCAGACTGGCAGTTGCATCTTCCTTCAGCATTGTGTCCTCCGCCTCAGCTGAGGGCAATGGGCTAGCTTATGGGGTGTAGTGCACATTGCATGGAACACACAGCCCTGTTCCCTAACATATCACCACAGCTCCATGATCCATCACCTGCTACCTAAGGTCTAATGCTAGGGCTAGCTCTGCATAGTGTACTTATGACCTCCAGATTTCCATGCTTCCAAAGGTCTTCCTTCGCATTGTCACCAGGTGTCTCTTCTTCACTCCTCTTAAAGCTCAACTCCTACTGTAGAAGAAGTAAAGGCATGGGGCAAATCCTTTGAGAAATTGATGAGATCGACATCAGGCAGAAATATTTTCAGGGAGTTCCTTCGGACAGAATTCAGTGAAGAAAACATGCTTTTCTGGTTGGCCTGTGAGGACCTAAAGAAGGAATCCAGTGACAGACTCATTCAAGAGAAAGCAAAGCGAATATATGAAGATTATGTTTCCATCCTTTCTCCAAGAGAGGTGTGTAACGTGCTGTATAGCCTTGATCCTGAAGATTTTTTTTTTCTGATTACCAAACAAGGGGGCAGTTATTTAGGGTTCTATCAGAGAGATATAAGAGAATTGAAAATATAAATTAAACCTCTGCCAAGAAGGTCAGAATATGTAAAAGATAAGCCTGGAGCCAGTTGTTTTGATACCAGAAGTGTAGGTTAAGAAAACCATGTGCAAAAGTAATAGGATGTTTTTTGGTAGGATGTTTTTCTACATCTAATCATTGCAAAAAGCTAAACACATGAAAGCACTGTGCATGATGGATGTGTGAGCTAGTCCCAATTGAAGATGGGCTCACTCTCTATTGTTGGTGTTTCCCTTCAATAAAGAAGTTTTTTAAAATATAAAATTACTTGCTGGTGTTGCCTGTCTCTCTCACGGACAGACAATGAATAAGAGGGTCCTCTCTTTTTTGTCCTCAACAACCTCAAAGTGACTGAACCAAGGAACAGAAAGGGAGGATAGAATTCATATTGCAAGTTGTTTCAATATAGCTGCTGTTCTTTTTAAATAGAATCTTGCTCTTTTTAAATTACTCAATATATTATTTTATTAAACGTTGGGTAATCTTTTCTGGATTACACATTTTATTTTTTTAAATCCACTAAATAGAATTATGCACTTCACAGTAGTATTTCTTATGAAGAAAAATGTTAGTTTTATGGTGGCTGGGAGTTATTTCGGGTGAAATCCTCTGGCCACTAGAGGCTATCTAAATTGCTGTAGGATCATTTGGAATCCAGGTTATGACCTTTGAGAAATGATTTGTGTAGAGCTGGGATTCCAAAATCAGATCCTTACACACTTGGTCACCATAGTAGTTTCCATGCTAGCTGGTGCTCCAGGGTCACAAGGCTAACTTTGAAGCCAGTGTTGTGGGGGTAGAACAGGGGGCAGGGGTGGGAAGAATAAAGCACTGCTGTCCTATAAGGAATCCTGGCAGTGCCTCTGACTGCTCATGAGATGGTGTAAAACAGGGGTCTCAAACTCAACTTACCTGGGGGCCGCTGGAAGTAGAGTCTGGGTGAGGCTGGGCCGCATCAAGTATTCACCGCGGTGGTGGTGGGCTGCTCATCCCGCGTCACTCCTGGAGGCCGGCCCGGGTGCCACCGGTGCTTTGAAGGTCGCAGGGCCTCTCCCCCGTGCCTCGCCTGTCCCGGCGCGCAGCTTAGAGGGAACATTGCGCCCAGGGTGCGACTCATGCAGGTGCGTGTGAAAAAATGTGCAGGCCGCACTATCACTAAACTTTGATATCAAGTGGGGGCCACAAAATATCCCACGGGCCACAATTGAGACCCCTGGTGCAAAACACTTCAGGCACAATCCAGTATCTCCTGCCCTTGGTGCACTTAAGCCTCTGAATTCAGATACTTGCCTGCATCCAGAGAAAGGAGTGGCAGCACTGATCTTGTGCCCTGCATTTCATCTAGCCACCTGGGTTCAATATGAACTATTGCCCAGAGTCTTCTCCCCTCATCCCATCAATGCACGTGTTTTCCTTTATGCCAAACCCAATGAGCATGTTCTGAGAGACTGCCACAGCAAGTTTTTCCACACAGACTGTGAGCAGGACAGGGCTGCATGAACAAATCTTCACAGACCCACCAAACCTAACTGAACCCCCTAGCCATATATTGCAGCCTTTGAAGAACATTCTTGATTTGTAATCCTAAACTGACAGCAAAATCAAGGAAATGTGATTTCAATTAACACACACAGCATTCCACACAGGGGATTTTAAATACAGGTTTTTGTACTCCTGATAAAGGTTCTCAAAACAGCCAGAATAGCCTGAATTTCTCCAGAAACAGAATATGCCAAAGCTCTGTTCCAGCTCCTGCCAATCTTGCAGTTCAAAAGCACACAAATTCAAGTAGATAAAAAGGTACCACTTTGGTGGGAAGGTAACAGTGTTCCATGCACTTTGGTGTTTAGTCATGCTGGCCACATGACCACAGAGACTGTCTGCGGACAAACACTGGCTCCCTTGGCTAGGAAACGGAGATGAGCACCACCCCCAACAGTCAGACATGACTGGACTTTAATGTCATGTGGAAACTTTTACCTTTAAGTAGGCTTATCAGCATCACTGCAATCATAGCAAGTTTTTTTTTTTTTTTTTGAAAGTATGCAGTAGGTTGGGGAAGGATGTTTTAGTAGGCTACTAATAAGGTTTTTTTTCCCATTGCAGGTCAGCTTGGACTCCAGAGCAAGAGATCTGGTCAACCGGAATATGCTGGAACCATCACAATATAGTTTTGATGATGCACAACTCCAGATTTATACTTTGATGTACAGAGACTCCTACCCTCGATTTTTGAGCTCTACTTTTTATAAGAACTTAATTGATTCTGTCTCTCAAAAATCTGCTGAAGCATAGAATTTAAACATATTAATTTTGCTTTCATTTGCTCACACATACATAAATGATACATTGAGCTACCATCCATTACTGTGGAGTTTAGAGCCGATGAAAATAACTCAACACATATTGCATATTTTCATTGTGTCAGGAGGGTTCCATCATGGAAAGAAATCAAAACCATCTTTCCAGCTTCTGCTTGACATGACAGTGGTGGACAGCTGGTCCAACAACAGCTTTCCAGGCTAGTTCATGAGACACTCTCCTCTCCTCTCTTTGTCTCCTCTCTGCCACCGCTGCTCCTAGTTAATCCCAGCTGAGGTGAATAGTTTGCCTCCACCTCTCAGGGCCTTTATGTGAGAGTAGAAAGTCAGCTGCTACATTCCCACTCTTCTATGGCTATGTCACTACTCATCTTCCCTGTACACCCACTTTGATTCATTTGGTAACCATAATGAAAGTGGTCCAGGTCATGTGGGACAAACAACCAGTCCTTAAAGGTGTAAATAACCTAATAGTTTAACAGACTTTATTTAATTAGACTATTACTTAAAAGAAGGATGAAAATGGGCTAATTAAAGAAAATAGTAGTCATGTGCAATGAAATGAGAAAGCCACACCTAAATACCAAAGATTAACTTCTTGTGTTCCTATGCTACATAAGCTATCAGAGCAAAACCAGACTTGTATTAGGGTCCCTATGGCAATCAACAAATCATATAAGCATATGAGTGTTGGTCAAAGATGGTAAATGGACTTATCAGTCCCCTTTTTTTTCTTTTTTGCTTTCAGGGTGATCAATTGTTGCGCGGGAACCCTCCAATCAGTGGGTTCAGGTTCACATACACAGGAAAAACATCACCTGAGTTTATTCTGCTCACCTGCTCTGTATATCTGAAGGGATGTGAGATGGAATGTAGCTGAAAGGGTGGCCACCCCTCTTAAAAATGGAGGCTGCTTCTTCAGCCACTATCTGGAAAACTAGCACAGACTTTTTCACAATTAAATTGTAATGAGAGATGGTAATAGCAAATATGGAGAAAAAAGGGTTAAAGTATCAACAAAGAGGAGTAGGATACATTACTATATAAAACAGAGCATAGGGACAGAGCATTAACATTACTTCCAACTAATCAAGAATAAAATAACCCATTTATTTAGAGGTGGAGTACAGTTAATTGGCTTTTATCTCAATAGTAGTATCAAAATAATATATGTCTATTGTAAGGCTAAGCAGTTGAACTGCTGGGACCAGCATAAAGTGATGTGTAGTTTCACCTTGCCTAACCAGAAATGCCCATGAAATATCCATTTGATGAGTCTTCAATGCTCAAATGGCTACTGCACCTGTGTTTCTTAACCTGTCCTTTAATAGTCATAGCATTCCTTTCCAATAAAATCAATCCAAATTTTGTCTCTGATTTCAACAAGAACAAAACTACAGCCCTTCTTGGATATGAGCAGAATGTTTGATGTCAATGGCAAAGACAAGAAAAAACAAACATGGAATGGCATTTTCCACATAGAAAAATGAAAGGCCCTGGTATGAATGCTATCACCTATAAAGTATTATTTTACTAGAATTGTGGATGTTTCTAAAAAAAAAAAATTAAAGAGCTTATTTAGAAGGAAACAAGCTGGTATCTACTTATTTACATAAAGCAGAAAAGACAAATTTCAGCTATTTTCATTATACAAACTTACTTTCAAATATAGATTTATATTGGTACAGCAGCCATTGTTGTTTCATGATTTATGGAAGTATGATTATCAGTTAGGTTTGAGCTTCACTTAAACTTTCATTTTAAAAGAAATATACAGAGAAAGTGAAGCTGAACTGTACAGTATATTACGGAGCCATTTTAAAGAATGTGTTGGTTTAGCTCAATAAAACAATAACCAATACGTACAGTAGATTAGTATACTTTTAAATTACTGCCTTGATCCATACATTCCAGATTGGATGAGAGATGAGCAATCATATATCTCATTAGTTTTAAACAATAGTAATGGTACTACCAGAATGCCTGTATGTTTCTCTCAGTAGCTGGAGTGGGGGAGATTTAATCTGGAAAAGTCTAAGGATTAACCCTCTTCTGTGAATACTGTTGAATCATTTAGAAACCTCTTCCTGCTGTTACGCTATTTGCAATGTTAAAGGGCAAGGGCTACCAAGACTCCCCTAAAATAGAATTGAGGCTAGTAGGCACATGTTACCTTTTCTTCCTTTCTAGTCATAAGTATTCCCAATTGGCACTGAACAACAAAAACATGGACCAAGACTCCTCCCTACCGGGAGAAAATACACATAAGATGCTAATTTACTTGATTGCTCAATGTAGCATGCTGGAAATATGTTTTCCATTTTCCATGTTAACCTCTATTTTAAAGAAGTTACAATAACAAGCTCTGTCATCACATGGTATCAAGGGAGATGACTTGGAACAAAGTTTATATTGTTTAGCAACACTTCACCTGTGATTAAAATTTCCATCATCTTACTCCAGAAATAATACCTGTAGTATCTAGCTGAAGGAAGCAACAGAGATGCACCATTGCATTTTTCTTTGCAGGACATTTGCAAACCAGGTAAGAGTGGAATATCCTAGATCAGGTGTGAGCAGACTAGGACCTATGTTTTTCCTTTTAGAGCTCTGAGATCCATCAATTGGAGCCAGGTACAGTGACTTAGCAAGAGGAGATAATACATACTTTGAATTAAGGAATAGGGCCTCTACAGGCATCCATATGCCTCTATAAGCATCTCAACCTGGAATTTTTTTTCAGAATCAGAACTGAGCTCTCAATCCTTTTCACACAAAAATTCATTCTTGGTTTCAGAAGCAGTTTTAATTTAAGCTACAGTAATACTAAATTAAATGACTATAAGCAAGCAAAATTCAAAGTCAGCTTTAAGATCACCAGTGAGCCATGAAGAATGAATGGATGCTCAATGTATTAAATATATAACACCTCCACTCCATATATCATAATCAAATCAAAGCATTTGAATGTCAAAACATGCTTTGAAGTGAAGAATCTACATGTCTAAAGAACCAAAGTCTTAAAAATATTGGCATGCCAGAAAATAAGCACGCAAATCTAAAATTAGGTCACCATGAGAATGTCAGATAAATTCTGAATTGTTCTGATGAGCCCTCCCCTTTAGTAACCGAGGCTCATTTTTTCCTCACCTGGTTTATTTATTTATTTATTTATTTAGGGAACTTCTATGCCGCCCCATTCGCCGAAGCCTCGGGGCGGCTCACAATCATAAATAGCATAATATAAAACAATATAATTTAACAGTATAAATTAAACTGTGCATTTTATCACATGCACTGAAATGCATTAACAGAAATTTATCCAGTATGAAGACTGCTTCTGGAGATAGGATTGCATGAATAATATATTAAATTCTGTTCTGCTCAACAAGGATCTCATGAGGCACAATGGGACGACACAGCCTCGTGTTTACTTCGCTAAAGATAGTTCAGCGTGAACAACATACCACAGAGTTCTGTAGATCCGTCTCTCCCATGTTCTGCCTGCTTTTTTGGAGAACTGTAGACCCTTAAAAGAGCCAAGAGCCCGAAGAAGGGTATTTTGCTTTCCTCTGTGGCGTTCTGCCTGATGCACCCCCCGCCCCGTGCTGCTGGATCAGCATGCTGGTATGAGAAGCACTTAGCTTATCAGTGTGACTGGGCATCGGGGGATCTTCATTCAAGTTTAGCAGCTCACTGTCCTAGATCTGCTCCAGCAGTATTGCAGTTTTGCGTTCAGTAATGCTGTCCTCATCCTAATGTTATGATACCTTACTCATTTTACCTACCAAATGGGTAAAGTTGGTTACTGACTGTTGGTTTACATTTTATATCCCTGATTTTAACTTTAACTAAAGTAAGTGTCATATACCAAGATGTTATACTTACCAAACTTTGACAATTTTATAAAAACCACAAACAATCTTGCCAGGAAAAATACTTGACAATTAAACTGAGTGCTTTTGTGCTACACAGTGAAACCCTGCTTAACATCTCAGTGATGTGTAGCTACATTCCTTGAAAGCTAAAATTTCCACCTGGCTAATAGTAGAAACATTCCACAAAACCAGAGGTTTTACAAATATGCTGAAGAAATGTTTGATGTTTTATTATTACTTTTAAAACACCAGCTCAATCTAAGTAAGTATCTGAATTTTCAGAAACTAGTTGCTCAGGCAAGAAAAAAGACTTTCACTTGAATAGATCCCAAACAAGCATCTGAATATTAAATATATTGAGTTTTATTAAGTAACTTTATTAAGTAGAAATTTCCTAGTGGACTTATTCCTTAATTCATGTTCTGATTCAGCCATCAACCTATTATGAAAGCTTAGGAAGCTATTTTCAGCTTCAGCTTCCTATATGCAAAGTAAAAATAACATCTGACATAGGCATTTATGAAGAACCTTGGGGTGGGGGGACCAGGTGGAAACTGAAAGGGTTCTTTTATGATTTAGGTTCATGGATTCTATTCTGTCAGCCCTGCACTGGCGCCAACTCAGTTTGATGTGAGTCAAGCCAGCGTACAAATGCCCATCTTTAAAACAGGCTACTATTTGTGCACATTTACACAAATGGTGGGCCTTTCATGAATTGCGGAGCAGAGATCCAAATTTTGCACAGACCAGAAATTAACTATCACAAAACTCACAGTGACTGAAGTGGAGTGTGGGCATCCACAGTTGAGTGGCTGGTTCCACATAATTAAGACATAAGAAAAGCCATGCTTGATCAGACCAAAGATCCATCTAGTCCAGCACTCCATACACAGTGGCAAATCAGCTACCTATGAGCAGGATGGGTGCCAAGACCTCTGCCTGCCCCAGTTCCTCAGCAAGTGGTGTACACTGGCATGACACTTCTGGTAAAGGAGGTAGCATATAGCCAGCAAGGATAGTCACTGGAGGCCTCCTTCTTCATGAATCTATCCAATCTCCCTTTAAAACCACTCAAATTGCTGGCCATCACCACTTCCTGTGTCAAGCCCTCCAATGAATTTGCTACTAAATAAGTTTCTTGAAAAGTTTTGTAGGCAGATTCATATTTACCCTCACAATGTCAAACCTACTGCTATGGAATCAATATACCCCAGGATTTCAGAAAAGATAACCATTTCTACATCAGACTTGGTATTTATCAAGCACCAGGACATTCATTAGCAACTTGCAGTGCTCTATTCCTGACATTATCAGTTGGGGGTCTACCCTTCATTTAACAATGACTGTCACAGAACATTTATACTGTCCAGGTATTCTTTTCATTAGACAGTATTAAAATTGTATGGATACTTCTAACTAGGATAATCAATTGATCCTAGCCACAGGAGCTTACATTCATTGCCCTTTAATTTTTGACTTAATTAGCAAAAGTTAAAATGCACTTAACATACATCTCGAGAATAGACCAAGGTTTACAGAAGATATTAAAAGCAATACCACTGAAAAATCTATTGTGACATTTATATAAGATAAAATCACACTTAAGGTGTGTAATGCCCTATACACAAGTAGCCATGTCCATATGTGCCAAATTTTTCAAAAATAAACTCCACTTCCCTTTTACAACTTTAAGAAGTATTAACTATGAACCCAAAGAACCTAAGTCAAAGTTTTGTGCCACCACCTACAAGCATGCACTGGATATTTCCAAACTTTTCATGTAACCACAAAGAAACTTACATAAATTTTCTCACCCAAAGTAAAGTAATACAATTTTAAAAAATAAAGCTCAGATTTCTTGAAACAAAAAATGGTTTAGGGAAACAGCTATAATCTATGTATGTATCTTCTGACAAAACCCTAGATAACTTCAAGACATTTGCCACCTTCAAATACAATGGAATTTGCTTGAAGCAATCAATTGGTCCCAAATCTGCTTGCATTACATTGCTTTGTGGAGTTGCACAAGGAGCACTGCTGGATGTAGGCTGATACGCACTTCCACAAACCTCTGCACTGGGTCACAAAACCCTGGTTGCAATTTTGAGGGGGTTCCAGCCTTTGGGGTTTCTAGTTCACACACCAGATACTCTGAAATAATATGCTCTTGTCATTACTGCACTACAACACAAATCTTGATATTACTATTTTAGCCATTTATTTACATTGTTAGGCACTGAAACATTTGGTCACATTATTTTATTTAAATCACAAACACCACTAAATTCTAAGCTAGATACATAAAGACAAGATTTTGCTTTACAGGGGTTTTCACCTGACCTTTTTATTATTTAATGTAAACAGAAGCAAACTTCAAAACTATTTCTATCTGTTTTTGAGGGCTCTTGAGTCAAAATATCTGACTGAGAAGGTCCTATGTCATGAATTATGGAGTCATGGAATGGCTCCCTGACAGTGGTTGACAGGCTGTAGGTAGTTCAGATTCTCAGATCTGAAGCTGGAGATGGTGCTCCAGCCTTGGAGCTGGGAATCCAAATTCTCACCCCCCACCCCCTTGCAACCAGTGAGAACAAGCTGTGCCAGCTGTTCTTTGAGGTCTGGAAAGCCACCTCAGAAAGGCAGGCAAGGGTAGGGGAGGAGACTGAGAGGATAGCATGTGAGCTGTCCTCTCCAGCTCCCCTTCCTTCCTGCTTTGAGATGCTTCAGTTAGACAAGCCAAAAAAGCCTGCCTAGTGTAAAATGCAGGGCAGATGCGGATGTGAAGAGTGCCTCTCCTGCTCATCCTGCACTGCTATAACTATAAGCCCCTGAGTTTGGTGGATTACAGCAGTTACCATTGAATTGTGGTCTTAAATCCTATAATTTATACATTTTACAACCTTTTAGCAATATTTTCAAAAAGGAAATGCATCATTTGCCTACATGAAGGAAATATCTTCATTTGCCTACATAAAGAGTTGCTAAAGATTGATGCAAATAGATTGCCAGAAGCTTACTGAGAAATTTTACACTGATTAAGATACATATCACTGTCCAAAGTTATCTGGTATATAAATAAAGAAGGATGCAGTCTAACAAAGTTGCATGGAAGAAAAGCTTTAACAATATAATCTATATGCATTTTCCTGGTTATTCAAGTCAGTCATCCATCTGCTCAAGTACTATTTCCCCAAAGGGCAAAAAATACTTTTAGAACCTCAGAAGTAAAGCATGATGAAGATCATCAGAAACTGGAACAAACAGGGAATATCACATGTATACAGTAAGGGTGTAAAATCAAAGACACAGATGCTAAATCCAGCTCTCCTGAAGTGCCAACCTAGTTTTCTACGGTCTTAAGGTACTGGGTAATATGGAGTTTATGCTAAACTAGGCTGAGTGTGTGTGTGTGGCGGGGGGGGGGGGGGCTTACCTCTTTTACCTTTGGTCCTGTCTACCGTTAGAATCTATCCCCCAATAGCTTCTCTGAAACTGAACTCAGCTTCAGACTAAAAGAAGTTCTTCACCTTTAGCATAGTCTTTGAACATGAAGTGTGCTCATACTCTTCAAGAATATGTTTAATTCTTTAAGCTAGTACCACCATCATGAATAATCTTTTAAAAATTAACCATAGAAGTTAGAACCATTGTAGAAGTGTTACCACCTGAAGAGAACTAATTTTTATACCAAATAGTTGCTTCTCTTTCCCTGCTTATATACACTAATGAAATTGAAGTGTGCATTTTTTCACATGTATTAATATTTCTGTTAATAAATGTAGTGTGGAAAGAGATATACAATTGCACAAACTGAACTGGTACAATAAATTCATTTTAAAAGATGAACAAGGAAAGAGACACATGTTAAAAGATCAACAAGGAAAGAGTGCCTTATGATTTGACACGTGCATTTGTAGGAACAGGGTCAGTTTAGCAGTTATTAGAATCAGTATCAAAAGTGGCTTAGAATTGTCTCTCAAAATTAGAGAATAAACTATTTTTTCAAGTAATTGCAGTTTAGCTTGATCATTAATGTGAAATTGAAAACTTTAGCAGACAATGCTTACATAGGTGTTTGATATATTTGAGGATCTTATTTTCTATAATCACTGCATAAAAATTAAATTCTGCAGTAAATAAAATGAAGATTTATGTTATTCATAATATGAAAAGACATGAGAAATATCCTATTATCTGTTCCAAGTCAGGCATTTATATTTAATAAAGGCATTCTTGGTGGGGAGCTATTTTAACCAACCTAATTTTTGACAGATTAGTATGTTATACCAAACATGTCATGGGTGGTGTGGTTAGTGTTTTAAAAAGTAGTTTGAGAAACATTCTAACAAAAGTTTACCTAAACAAGTGGTGAAAAAACATTATTTTATTTCTGACCTTTGAAGTTTAGAATGAGTGGTTCAAAATGTAAAAATTGCGGGTCATTAAAGTCTTCACACGAAACAGTACCATAAATTGGTGAAGATTAGTTTAAATCTCTAGCTATGCAGCGTACCACAAACCAGCTTTGTTTAACTACAGAATCTAAAATGAATTATACCATCAAGAATATAAAGAAAGGAAAGCTGCAAGAAATTTTGCTATAATCAAGGACAAGATAATAATAAGCATGCTTTAGGGCTGTACAATAAACTGAATAGATCAACACAAGTTTTGAAACCATAAAACACTGGATTATGTAACAGAAGAGTCATGTGCATTATAAAGCATCAGGTTTCCTTATTAACACTCAATGACCAGTGCAGAAATGGTTTCTACCTGACTACCCACATTAAATGTAATTTATTGTGTTGGTATAAAACTTACTGATTTGCTCTAGCACCAAAATGGTTAAAAAGGACAATGTTATTAAATGTGAATTCCATTCTACAAGAAAATATTTCAGCTGGATATACCATGCACAAAGATATCCAACTTTCTGTTCACAAAGTTAAGAAAAAAAGCAGTTACCCAAATGTCATTGATAAAAGTTTAATGTACACTTGCTTATAAAAAATGAGGAAGTGAAGTTACACCATACAACTGAGTATCCTGGCTCTACTGACTATTAACTACAGGGATGGCCATGTCAAACCAAAATCTAACTTCAGAGATGTCAGCTTAAAAAAAAAAAGAGAGGGAGAAATCCCAAGGGAAAAAAAAATCCTCTGCTGCAAGCTAAATGCTCAACCTAATTTTTAAAGCTAATTATAAAATCCTCTTTCATACTGGTCCAGATCTCAATAATTTCTTCTTCTAGCAGAACTGTAAAAAAGAAAATAATATTTCTGTGATATATGCATATATTCAAGGTTTATCTAAGTAAATAATAGTATTTAACATTCTGTTCACAAACTTATCAGCTCTTATTTAGGACTCATAACAGAATTCTCACCTGCCTCTTCCCCCAGCTTTCATTATTGATCAATAGAAATGATCAATAAAGAATATGAAACTCCTAATTTTAAGGTTATTGCAGGATGTGCTAAGGTCTTGCTTTTGCAGGTATCAGTTTTCCTGCCAGTTTCAGGGGGAACCATCATAGAAAACATGCAGATTCCATTATTGTTGCCTCCCTGCAAAATGCCATTTTTGTCACATTAAAATTCAATTGTTGTACTTAAAAATAGCTTAACCATCAATATATGGTTTGAGATCAAGGAATTTATTAAACTTATTTTAATATCTACATTTAGAAACAAGTATTCCAAACAGTATGCATTACAAATTTTCATGTATTCTTTTTGGATATGCTAGTTCATTCAAAGACTTCCAACCATTTTTTTAAAGGAAAGTCTTGTTAGGTCCAATGAAAGGTCCAACTAGCTCAGCATCCATCGCAAATGATGCCAGCTAAATGCTTTTGTTACCTCTGTAAGCAGGGCATGATGCAATAACCATGACACTTCTGTTTGCTCCCACCAACATCCATGGAATGTTTAGCACAGGGGTGGGCAAATTGGCTATGTGGGGTAAGGCTGACAGAAGCTGCAGTCCAAAATAACCAGAGGGTTACAAGTTGCCCACCATTCCTGGTTTATGATAATCAAACCATACTCAAATGACAATATTTGGCTAGTCAATGGACTACCATCCCCATCTTAATATTTTTGAAAATATTTGGCTTTGAACACTTTCAGCTTGTAAATAGATATGTACATCCAAAATATCAAGAAAATATTTCAAGAAAATAAATCTAACCCACAAAATACAATCAAAATGAAACTTCTTACCTTCCATCTGTTTCCACATTCATTACACACAACAAATGTTGTCATAGGTTCATCAGCACTTCGGGTCTGAACCTACAATAAAACAGAGGACAGCAAACAACTATATTATTCTATCTAAGCAGAATCATTTTGCTCCATTCTGACAGTACAATTCAATCCATAATTGCTCAGATGTAATACCAACTTTGTACAATAGGGGTTACTTGTAAGTGTGCCTAATATTGCATATTAAACTTCATTTTATCTCATAATACTACCTGAATTGAGGATGGCTCAGAGGAAGAAAACAAAATCTCCTTCATTAATTTTGCAGTTTACTGTCCCCCTCCCCATTATTGCTATGCTTTTGCTCACTGTACATCTGGTCAATACCCTTGTCCACAGTTACACAGGCACACCTATTCCTTTTTAGATAATAGAAGAATAACATCCAAGAGGGTACTATCTTCTTTTATGTACAATGTCAGTATCAGTTTCATGAACCCAGAGAAATCAAAGGCATTGCCCTTGAACAACTGTTCATTTATGAATATAAGCAATCTGGGTTTTCAGTGCCAGATGGTCTACAAAGTATTTTTCAAGGAGCAGTCTGGACCAAGTTCTTAACTGTGATAGTCAAGTGATAGTGAAAATAAACTGTGCCCTGTGGAGCATGGCTCCCCACAGCCCCACTCATGGTCACAGGCTGCAGCTCCTCTAAGCTCTGTATGCTGAGTTTTTTTTCCTGATACCCACCAGGCACTGATCCAATATGAATTTTCTGAGACCATGTGCAGATTCTGTAAATGTACTTATGGTGTCATTATATAAATGTTTGGCTTTACTAACCATTTATTTCTCCAAGGAGTTTGGCTTCTGCTAAATGCACTTAAACTTTTGGTGCTACTATGAGCATCACATATGTCTTTTGCTATAGCAGTTTCTTTAGAAGCTTCTCTTGTTGCTTTTAGTCCAACAGATACAAGAAACATCTTGTAGCCTAACCAATATTTTGGAATCTTTTATAGACATGTCAGGAAAAGTTGGCAGCATAATACTTAAAGAGCTTCCAGAGGAAGGACTCCTAGCACTCCTAACCATTGTGCAACTGATTCGTCTTTTCCTTCTTAACAGAAGTTTTCTGGTAAGGGAAAAATGGAAGTAGTAGTGTTAAAACATGGGACAATTCCAAATTGATGACAGTGTTATCTGGATCTTTTGTAAAATTCCATGCGGCAGCAGAACAAAAGCCTTGACTGGAAGCACTCTTTAAAAAGTTACCAGGATTAGATGTTGGAGAAGTATGGCTTTATGTACCTGGGTGTAAGTACAATTCTTCTTTTTACATTTTCCACAAGTAAATAGATCAGTCTGGGTGCCTCCTGTTTTAGCCATCTGATGCTCTCTTATTGCTTCTTTGGTAAGATTTTTCCTCATCTCTTTCAGTTCATCACTTGCCATTTCCTGTGGTAAGGACACAGATGACCATTTTTGTTTTCAACCTGTTCCAATTGTTTGTAGCTTTCAAATACAAATTAATCAATAACAAGCAGAGAATTAAGACCACTTCTAATAATTATGCTTGATCTAGATGGAACAGTTACAGAATATTTTGTGAATAGAATGTAAGCAGATTTGGTTACTCATTGATATAACTGAGGTCACAACAAACCAATTCAGGAAGCATTATCCTCAATCTAAATAGGGGAACACTTTCAACACAATTTACAAAAAAAGGTGTGTGTCCATATGCAATTTCTAGCATGTTTGCAAGAAGACCTCATCCTCTCTATCACCTTCTGTAATAACATAGTAATAAATCTCACCTTATTTAAGATTCTAACATTTTTAAGAACATTTAGGGACACTGGAAGCTGCCTTATAGTAGATCAAACCATTGATCCATCTAGCTTAATAGTGAGTATATGAGGGATGCAGAACCTCTGGCCTGTGGACCTAATCTAATCTGCAGAAGTTCCATGTTTCGACCATGGAGCCTCTCTGGGTTCCTCCAAAGGGCCTCCAAATCTCACTCTCTGGAAGAATGTCCCTTGCAGGAATCCCCCTTGAGATAATAGCAGGGATGCAGGAGACAGAGGATCCAGCTGATGCTAGGAGGAGCAGTCACTTCCCAGTAACAGTCAGGTGGCTTCTCCTCCCTAGCCCACACCCCAGCATTGGTTAATTCCTTTCTTCATGCTGAGAAAGGCAAAAAGGGCTGTGGGGAACACATGGGGGCAAAAAAAATCCTGTCCATAGAGGGTCTGGTGGGAGCAATTTGACCCACTACCCAATTATACTTCCGTACCTCCTGTTAATACTGACAGTATTCACCAAACTTTTCAAACAAGACTCTTTCCAAGCAACTTTTTGAAATCCCAGGGGTTGAATCTGGAACCTACTGTAAGCACAGAATTTGCTCTACTATTTGAGCCATGGCCGTTCAGATCCCTAGGCAGAGTTTAAAGGAATAAGGGATAGCTTACACCTAGTTTATTCTTCTGGATACAACTAATTTATACGATAGGCACACTTTTACAGTAATAATTTACAAATGATAAACAGCATCAACATTCCACATGAGGTATGAAAGGATATGAACCACTGCCTAATCAAATCAAAACATGCAGGCAATATGGCTCAGGCACTGGGCTCCACTGAGCATGTATCACTACAGCTAGCACCTAAGATAGCACATTCAGCTCTCAGTAGTATGAAATTGCACTCAAATCTTAGACTGAGGGGACATTTCTCATTGAAAAAAATGAAAGATATATTGAGTGAATTCTACCATCCTGCTTGAAGTTACCTGGGAATTTTAAAAAGCCTGCATAATTTTTGTAATCCTTTGGGTGGCCTAATAAATATTACAACACATACGTTGAATGAATTACTTACTTCTGCTGTCATTTTAGCAAACCTGTCAGGAAGTATATTTCCACATAGAACGTTTTTCCTTAGATTAGGATTTTTGGTATCCTTAAGGTTTGCTATCCTGCTTCGTACCCTATTTTTGTATTTCATGTCGGTGTTTTTTAGCTCCTGAAATATAGGTGCTTACAAGTTAAGGGCAACAGCAATAGGAACAGTATAAAATTGCACTTTATTCTTTTACAAACATTTGGCCAAACCTAAGCTTACTATTTACATCTATTCCTTTCATTAAATCAACTAGAGCATATTGAACATATAATACTCACTGATGAAGTTAAAGATATGAATCTTAATGCCACCTGATGCCTGGGAATGTGAGCTTAGCATGGAAAAAAATCCATCAATATAACAGAAAAGCGGCTACAGCCCATGAATGCCATTCCAGTGAAATTAATGAAGTCTTTACAAAATCAGTGTTTGACAAAATGCACCCTTTTATGAAGGCTATTAGTGGTAAATACATTTTCTCAAGTAATGAAAAACTGACCTTTTAAGTATATTGGATGAAAAATCAATATGAACATTTTGCTCATAACATAAAGAACACTTCTTTAACTGGGGGCAGTGCAAATATGGGTTACAAAGCCAAACCCCTTAGATCTCCTCAGGTTTCTTTATATAGCCCAAGTAGAGCCAATGTTCATACTGTATTCTAACAAAACATGAAGATAACACCTGGGCCATGCAGAAAGGAGACAAGGGATTACTCCCTTATGACAGCATCATTCCTTCTGGACATTGGAAAAAAGCTGACATGGGCAAGATATACAGCATAAAGACCTTGAGTTATCTCTAAGACTGGAAATGTTAACATATAAGAAGGGGAGATTCAAAATAAGGTACCAAGAAGTGGCCTAGTGAGTACGGTCAAAATCTTAACTTTCATCAATTTCATAAATAATGTTTCAGTACTACTTGAAAGAATGTATTTTCTGAATGTGGACACTAAAACGTATACAAGAACATAAGAAGATTCCCTACTAGATCAAGCTAGGTGAGTTCACCTAGTATGGCCTCCTGTTATTAACATTGGCCAGAAAAGCAGGTTGCTTACCTGTAACTGATGTTCTTTGAGTGGCCATCTGTGCATTCACACATATGGGTGCTGCGCCTGCGCAGTGCCTAGGCCAGAAGATTAGAAAGCTAACGGTTTTTGGCAGGAAAACGCTCCACTCCCTCCCCCAACAGTATAAATAGAGCGAAGCGTCCACCATTTTACTCAGTCTTGAAGACCGACGTTTGCCCCCTAGTAGACAATGACAGTACCACAACAAGCCACATCGGTACCGTAAGATTAGTACGGAACCGATATAAAAGAGTAAGTGCACTCACCGACACCATGTGGGGCCGGCGGGTAGGTTGTGTGAATGCACAGATGGCCACTCGAAGAACATCAGTTACAGGTAAGCAACCTGCTTTTCTTCATCATGGCCTCTGTGCATCACACATATGGGTGATTAGCAAGCTTACCAGACTCGGAGGAGGGAGGTGTCGTCACTGAAGAATGGCAGAGAGCACTGCTCTGCCAAAGGAACAGTCCTGTCTGGCACGCAAATCAAGCCAATAATGCTTGGCGAAAGTACACAGAGCAGCTCAGGTTGCGGCTCTGCAAATATCCTGAATTGGAACACCTGCCACAAAAGCTGACGAAGTCGCTACTGCTCGCGTAGAATGGCCCCTCGGAAGTGTAGGTAAGTCCATTCTTGCCAACTGATAGGCCAACACAATGGTCTGAACAATCCATTTAGATATTCGCTGAGATGAGACTGGAGAACCTGTGTCATTATCAGCATATTTAACGAAAAGTCTGTTAGAATTCCGAAAGGATTCTGTACAAGATCTGTAAAAGGCAAGGCAGCGCCGAACATCAAGTGTATGGAGAGAGCGCTCAATCGGAGTCAATGGAGATGGAAAGAATGCAGGCAATGTGATATCCTTATTCAAATGAAACGATGTAGCCACCTTAGGAAGAAATGCCGAGTCCATTCGAAGAACCACCTTTTCTTTGTGGAAATTCAAAAATGGTGGATCTATGCGTAGAGCGCAAAGCTCACTGGCCCTTCTGGCTGAAGTAACCGCAACAAGGAAGGCAGTTTTCCATGATACAAGATGTAGATTCACTGTCGCCAGAGGTTCAAAGTGTGGCTTTGTTAGTGCTTGGAATACAACAGAAAGACTCCAAGTCGGCATAACCGGGCGAATCAACGGGTGTAGATTTTGTAGTCCTTCAAGAAAATGACGAATCAGAGGTTGAGAAAAAACCAATAAGCCTTGTATGGTACCACGGAAATGTGAGATAGCAGCCGTGTAAACCTTTATAGACGAAGGCTTAAGTCCCGAACGGTGAAGTTCAAACAGAAATTGTAGAATGTTCTGAATGGATGCCGATTCTGGAGAAAAAGAATGACGGTCACCAAAGGAGGAAAATCTTTTCCATTTTGCTGAGTAAGACCGGCGTGTAGAAAGTCTTAGTGCAGATTCGAGAATCACCCGGATATCAGGATGTAAAAACGTCGGTTCCGAGACTGATTCTGCTGGTCCTGAAGGAGGAGTCGGTCATGTATACAGTTGAGGATAGGATTCCGTGGATCGAGATGGTAATGGAACTAATAGAGAGACCGAATCTAGCAAATGCTCCATGCTGTCAGTCCGAGCGAAGCTAGGTCTGGGTATCAGATTGCTCCATTGCACTGCGTCAACAAGTGAGGGGAAACACCTTTGGACTGAAGGAGGAGAGCAGTGAACCAGGGTTGCCTCGGCCACCATGGGGCTATCAAAATCCCTGTAGCATTGTCCTGGACAATCTTCGATACCACCTTCATCAGAAGGGGAATCGGAGGAAACGCGTAGAAAAACATGTTGCTCCAGTTGATCATGAGGGAATCTCCCCTCGAGTTCTGTCCGAAATCCGCTCTGGAGCAAAACAGTTCGCATACCCTGTTTGTTCGGGTACTGAACAAGTCTCTGTCCGGATATCCCCACAACTGGAATAGTTCATTGCAAATCATCCGGTCCAACTCCCACTCGTGGGTCGTTGACATCTGCCTGCTCAGTGTATCCGCTTCTACGTTGTCGGTCCCTGCAAGGTGCACCGCCAGTAGCATTATGTCCCTTGGGATGCACCAATCCCAGATCTGCATTGACAATCGGGCCAAGAGCGGAGACCTCGTTCCACCTTGCTTGTTGACGTAGAAGACAGCAGCCATGTTGTCGGATGCAATCTGCACAACTTGGCTGTGTATCACAGTTTCGAAGGATTTGAGAGCGTTGAAAATTGCTAGGAGCTCGAGGAAATTGATGTGTCTCCCTGCTTCCTGTTGGTTCCAAGCTCCTTGGACCCACAGTCCTACACATGCCGCACCCCATCCGATGAGGGACGCATCGGTGTGCAATGTCACAGTTGGTTGGGGCTGACGGAACGGAACACCTGTAGATAGGTTGCGCGCCCCAATGAAATCGATGACCTGTGTCAGGATAAGTGACGATTTCTTAAAATTAATGCATAGTCCAAGGTTATCAAGCAAAGTACAAGTTATATGGACAGCCGCAAGAAGGTTGTCCTTAGTCTGTGACACAATGAGCCAATCATCTAGATAGGGGTAGACTTGTATACTCCGAAGCTGTAGGTGAGCGCATACTGGAGCCATGCATTTTGTAAAGACTCTCGGTGCCGTAGCTAGACCGAATGGGAGTACATTGAATTCGAAAATATCGGATCCAACAGTAAATCGCAGGAAGCGTCTATGGGAAGGATGGATAGAGATATAAAAATAATATCCTTCAAGTCCAATGAGGCGAACCAATCCCCTTTTTTCAGCAATGGAAGGATATTCTGTAAGGTGGTCATCCGGAACTCCTTTGGTTCAATGTATCTATTGACATTCCTGAGATCCAGGATAGGTCGAAGACCACCGTCCCGTTTGGGGAACGTAAAATATCGAGAATAGAATTGGTGAAGCCCATCAGTGCAAGAAAGTTGTTGAATCGCACCTTTACGAAGAAGTTGGTAGACCTCATCACACAAAACCGAAGATGGTGGCATAAATCAGACAGGGCTTGACGGTGGAACGATGTCGAATTCTATTCTATATCCGAGCTGAATGATGGACAACACCCACCTATCAGATGTAATGGACTCCCAAATGGGGAGTCGGTTTTGAAGCCGGCTCCCAAAAGGGAGAGGGGAAGGTGGGGAATGGAAAGATGAATTGGTTCGCCGGGACCGTCAATGAGGGTGTTTCTTGGAGTCGAAGCGCCGATGGCCCTGAGAGAAGCGCTGTTGGGGCTGTTGTCTTCTACGCTGCTGCCTCTGCTGGTAGTCTTGGCGAGGTTGGTACTGTTGGCGTCCATAAGGCCTGGACCATGACCACTTACGTTTAGTTTGTGGGAGCTCCATGCGACATGCTGTCATGCGGGATTCATGGATGGCTTTGAGTTTTCGATTGGTCTTCGCATGGAAAAGACCAGTGCCATCGAATGGCATCTCCTCTATCCTCCACTGCATCTCTTCAGGAAAATTACAATTCCTGAGCCACGCATGTCGTCGTAAGGAGATAGCACTGACCATGGCCTGAGACTCAGTGTCCACATGATGTCTTACTGTGGACAACTGCTATATGGCCACCTGCATTGCCTCTTTTATAAAGACCCTGGCTAGGTCTGCCTGCTGGTCCGGAAGGGAGGAGGCAACGTTATCCAGCTTCTGCATTATGAAGTACTGGTAACGTGCCAGAGTAGCTTCATAATTCGATATGCGCATGCCAAGTCCTGCAGCTGTATAGACCCGACGTGCAATCATATCAACTTTCCTCCCTTCTTTATCTCGGGGTGTTGTATGGCCCTGAGCCTCCCTGCCCTGGGACGACTCGACCACCACAGAGTTGGGCTTAGGGTGGCGCAGCAAGAATGGTACCCGGTACATAGACTCGTACCGACGAGATGTCGCTTGCGGTTGTGCCGGTTGGTCCCAGGGCTGGACCATTGCCTGGCGGAGTGTGGTAATTAGAGGTAAGGCAATGGTTGTGGACTGCTCTCCCCGGACGATATCGTAAAATTGGACGATGCTGGGGCAATGGTAGGCCTCTATTTCCAGCGACTGAACCAGACGAGAAACGAGTTCCGAGAAGGAAACATGAGGCTCGTCCAGGGATCCAGGGTCTTGGGAGGTGATGGCCACATCCGGGGACGTGCAGTCAACTTCCGACTCGTCCAAGTCCTGGTGGTAGCGGTAGTGTTCGCTAGACGAGGTGGTCTCGGGAGAAGGCAGAGGTCTCTGTTCCGCACGGCCGGACGTGGATGGCGCCTCTCTTGGGATTGACAGTGAGCAACGGTCCTGAGAGTAATAGGCATAGGGTGGATAGCCACTCCAGCCGGGAAAACCGCCATAACCCAGCATAGGCCAGTCATCCCCTTGGCATTCCGATGAGCGGCTCCTATGCCCAGGCGGCGACTGTACTCTCTCAGGTGGCCCAGCAGTAGGTATCAGAGTTGGAGAACGCTGCCCCGGTGGGGAATCTCTAATTTCTCCATCGGAGATGGGACTCCCGAAGCAGTGGCTCCGGTGGGGGAGACATGCTCTCAGGCCGAAGCACAGGCCTGGGGGATCCCAGCGGCGTCACCTGCATCACCAATTGCAAGGCCGGTCCCGAGGAAGTCGGTACCATAGCGGCGGTCGGTACAGAGAACCCCGACGAACCCGAGTCCCAGTGCTTGGGGCAGTCGAATTTCTTGCCCTTATGGGCCACCTTAGCCACCTTGTCTTTCCTCGGCTTCTTATGCACAGAGGATTTGTCCGGTTCTGAATGCTTATGCTTCTCCTTTGGCTTAGTTGGAGAAGAAGGTAGCTGTTGCGCTTCTGTTGAAGCAGCACCTTCATCCGAAGGATGCTGCGGTGGCGCGGCCAATGCAGAGGCGGGGCGCTTAGAGGGCGCGGCTGAAGCAGAGGCAGAGCGCTGTGATGGTACAGCCGAGGAAGGGGTAGGCCTTGGAACCAACTGGTCTGATTGGAGCAAGGCCTGATCCCCAAGCAGCTTACGGAGACGATTCTCCCTATTCTTCCTGGCCTGTTTGGTAAAGGCCAGGCAATGGACGCACTTGTCGGTCCTATGCCCCTCGCCGAGGCAGAGGAGTCATAAGTCGTGCAGGTCGGCGGGAGACATTTTGGAGCCACACTCACTGCATTTGCAGAATGCCACCCGCTGTGCCATTGCGAAAAAGAAGAGAGAGATGACAGTACAGAGGGTAAGAAGAATTTTTTTTTTTAATAGATGGAAGAAAAAAAACTACAACAAGGAAGAGGACAAAGAACTGGGAATATAACGAGGAACAAGGTAAGCAGAAAAAAGTATAACCGTTAGGAGCACAAGACGAGAAATCTAAGCGAGAGACGAACAGGCACGAGGCACAGTGAATGGCGGTCGCAAAGACTGAGTAAAATGGCGGACGCTCCGCTCTATTTATACTGCGGGGAGAGGGAGCAGAGCTTTTTCCCATCAAAAACCGTTAGCTTTCTAATCTTCCAGCCAAGGCACTGCACAGGCGCAGCACCCATATGTGTGATGCACAGAGGCCACGGCGAAGAAATATGCTTGTGGGAAGCCCATGAAAGTCTACCCTGTCATCTTCTGCCCTGTACAAAACAGCCACCTACACTCCATTTACAACACCTGTTTTATCATTGGGTCTGAATATGTAATTGAAGTAGCAAGCTTTGGTATTATTAAAAAAAATGCTTGCCTTTTAGACAAATGAAATTAAAGTTACTAAAGTCAAACTAAAGCATGCATAGGCAATGTTCAGCCCATGGGCTACATACAGCCCCTGTTGTCCCGCTACATTCCCACAATTGTAAAATAATAATTATAGTTTTAATATGGCATCCAGAATACCAATTTTGCAGTAAAGCATACTATGAAGCACAAAAAGGGTTGACATTAGCTAGTACTGACCTTTATGCACTCTGTAGCTACTCTGAATTCTATTTCTGTAAAAATACATGTTTACATTTTTTCAAAAGGTGGGATGCAGGGGAATGTAGCACAGGAGAAAATGGGGTGTGAATGTTGTGAAGTTGCCCACCCCTGTACTAAAGTAATCTTTCTTCAGCAGGCAACATGTTCATTTTGCTTTTGGTAAGATCTTTTTTCCCCTTGATACTAAATTTTAAGAATTTCATGTGGCCCATTTCCAGGATATATCAAGAAACATGTTAGTTCAAGAAGGCAACAGTAACAATCAGAGGGGGCAGTGCTTGCTTTGCCAGAACATTTCTATGCTATTTTTTGTCTTTTTGAAAATAACCCCTATTATCAGTTCTACTGGAGATTTTAGAATTACTCCATCTTTATCTTTCTGATAATTTGTTCTGATTGCTCTCTGGAGGTTTGTTAGTCTGAATTTATATCCCTGTGTGTGGCGTGTGTATGGAGTGTGTATGTTTTCTATGGTGTTTTAAGGTGTGTCTTAATAAACTGTTTGTGTTGAATTACAGTAAGGGACTGGTAGATGACTTATTTATATAGTACCATCAATGTGCATAACACTGCAAATTAAACACTGCACTACTGCAAGCAAATTACAATCTAAAGTTTGATGCAGGGGTTGAATAACATAGTACTACTTCTACACTGCCTTTCTGCACTCAGTGCAATTCATCAAAAACTTTAGCTTGCAGCAGTTTGTTAAACTGATCAAACATTAATAGTTCAGGAAAGGATATCTTCTTCAATCTGAGAACCCAGTTCTTCTTCATCAGCACCAATGGCAATGTAATCATCTGAAAAAGAAGTCAGGTATATTATTGTTAATATTGACTTTTTCTAAAAATGTTTTATACATAAACATTATATTGCTGGTAATAGAGTACCATCATTCTTTATGATTACAATATGGTTCCTGTTCAGCGTAACATGTTATTGCAGCAGACTCCAGGAACATGCAAATTGTGAAATTGCCCAGTTTGATTAATTCACAGATGAAGTTCTCAAGACAGGGCATACAGTCCTTTGCAGGCCCCTGAAAAGGATCTGCTATCCAAAATCCATAGACAGCCTTAGCTAGTTACAGCAAAGAACAGAGAAATTAAATGAAAATATTGAAAACATGATGATTACTTTAAATATTTTGCTGTCCATGAAACTGTATGGAAATCAGAGCAGTAAGGACTCAGTGGACTTTTAAAGGTCAGTCTTATACATATTTAATCAGAACCTAAGGTAACCGTTTCAGTTAAGCTTATTCCCAGGTAAAAGTGCATACAGTTGCAGCCTTACAGTACAATTCTATGCATCTACTCTGAATTCAATGGTGCTTACTTCCAGAGTAGTGGCTGTAGAATTGTAGTCTTAATTTATCAATAAGCTGAATAAGATTTTCCATTTTACTGCAGAAAGAGTCAATTAGGTATAGTTCTGTTCCTATCAGTCTTCCTTGTAAAGCTCCTTCAAAATGCAACAATTGATTGCCAAGTCCACATTTCAAAATTACAAATCTTGCAAACAGGGAGGGGCCTGGGAGACATAATTTCACACAAAGGAAAATAGTCAAGTCTTTTGATAGAAATCAAGATTCAGCTATTTCTCTACTACACAGCTAGAACCGATAACTGGGAAAGCCACATTGCCACATACAAAATGTCTTTTGAATCCACAACAGCAACTCAAAGCACAGAAAGGCTAAGTTGGGACAAGTAACCAAGATGAAGCCCATGGAGTACAGGGTTTAGGGAAGGATCTGCACTACCAACACTAAACTGCTACTCTACACCAACATTTTTATATTCCAGGAATGACTACTATTGCACAGAAAAAAGAAATTGAGGAAAATGGGGAAAATGTTACACACTCATACTCATCTCTTCTGGTAGTATACCTACTATAAAAAAGCAAGGAGGCAGAGGGCTCAATCCACCCCACAGATTTGTAGCTACTCAGTCTGTGTTCACATCTCTCCTTTGCACAGGATTAAAATGAATAAAGAAAAGGACATACTACAAAAGAAAGGATGGGGTCCTGTGCACAACAGGAGATCTAATTCCACCCTGTCAGAGTTGTCCTCACAGAAGCCCTGCTTATCCACTCTGCTGACTGCTTTGCTGGCTCTGGCAACATTCTAGCCTTGCACACCCATCATATATGCTCAAGTAATTCAGCTGGCAAGTTTGGAGGTGGAAGACTGAAGAGGACCAACCAAGCCAAAGGATGAGCACACCAGTACTTGACATTGTAACATGACTGTAGTTAAGAATTAAAGGATCTTCAAGGATAGCTCCATGTACAGTATATTGCAATAATATAATTTAGAGATTACCAGAGCATAAACTACTAAGTCAGACAATTCCTGCCCAGATAGAGACAGAGCTGAGCCACCAGCTAAAGCTGCTAGAAGTCACTCCAAGCCACCGAGGTCACTTGAGCTTCAAGTGCTAAAGATGGATCAAGGAACACCCCTAAGCTACAAACCTGCTCCTTTAGGGTGAGCACAACCCCATGTAGAACAGATTGAACATCTGTTCTATCCATCTGAACAGAGGAACCGCCCACCAACAGCATCTCAGTCCATTGGCCCTGCCCCAGTCGCTTGTCACAGGCAGACACCAATTTAGCAAATCTAGTCTCAACTGCTGACAATGAAAAAAAGAAATAGAGCTGTGTGTTGTCAACATACTGATGGCAACATACCTCAAAACATTGGATAACCTCACTCAGCAGTTTCATGTAGATGTTAAATGGCATGGAGGACAGACCAAATCCCTAACAAACTCCATGCTGGAGATTCCACAGGGCAATCAATATTTAGTGCTAATAAGGTAAAGGAAGCACTGTCTTTAACAATGTTCAGCTACAGTGCATCAGGATCAGGATTTGTTAAGTTTTAATTTGTCATGCTTTCTCCCTCTCATCATCTCTTTCATTAAGTTTTCCAGATGTCCTTCCCTACAAAAAGAAGTTCAGGTGTGACCTTCTAGATGTCTATTATCTTCCACAGTAAGACTGAAATAATGAATTCATTAAGATTCTCTGAAATCTGCCTATCCTCCTCTAGCAGTCTTTTCACCCCTGTATTGTTTGGTGACCCAACATTCTTCAGAACTGGTTTCCTACTTTTTTAAGAAACACTAGATCATAAACACTCCTTTTGTAGCCATAAGACACCTTCTACTGTGAAACAGCAGCTTTGGATAAAACTCAATTATTTTAGCTTCAGAATTAAGGAATATTTCTTAAGAAATTGACAAAAAACTTTAGCAAGAATTAGAAATGCAGAGCTGAATATGATAAACTAAGACAGCTCTCAAAGAAAAATACATTAATACATTCAAAAAGAATTACTGCTTCCAAAAAGCAATGGGTTTCTATGATGAAACACAAAATGGATGATATTGATTCCTCAGAAACTTGGACCACACCATTCACTTGATATTTATTTTAAAATAAAATTAACAAATGTACAGTCAACACTAAATAATATTAGAGAGGAAATGTGGAGTAGAATGAAATCTAAGGTGGTAGTACAATATTTACCTCCTGTTTTGAGGGCTGCTGCCAACATTTCCCGACATTTCATCCTTACAGAATCAGATGTGCTTGGAGCCCGAGGAAAAGAAGAAATAAAAGTTTCTGAGGGAACATTGGCTTCCTCTTTCTTGCTGCTTGAGTTGCTACTGCAACTGCTGAATGAAAGAAAGCATAGAATATATTTATTTTGTTCATTCCATTACTGAATTATATTCTAGAGAAAAAGCAAAGAATTTGAAATGGCTTAACTGTTTAGATACACCAATCCTAGATAGCAGTTACAGCATTTGACATTATTATCTGGAAAATCTTACTTTTCAGGCTACTACCAAGCTTGTTTGTGCCATGCAACATTAAGCAACAATGTTGCAATGTTACCTAAAATCTGACATATTTTGACCTAGACTACTGAAAAAAGATTAGGAGAAGCACCTTTCTTCCCTTGCTTCAGGACTGTTTTGTGATGAAGATGCTGCATCTTTCTTTTTCTCTTCAGAGTCTTTATCATTTGAAGGTCCATCTGAAATACATAGGTATCTATAAACCCATATAGTCAATCTTATTTATGTAATTATTATATCAATATTTAAATGATTGTTATTATTTAATAAATAAATTAAACAATTATTTCTTATTTAATGATTATTTAATTATTTCAACTATATTTTCAGAAAATATAGAAAGGCTATAGTGCTACCTGCTCATCAGGAAGGCTTTGTGTTACCTGCTTAATAATTGCTGGGGTGCTTTTAAAATTCTGATTGATGTAGATGAAACAAAGTTTTGTCTATTGGGCAGTATACAAATGTAATAAATAATTAATACCCAAATATTTTATTTTAACTATTGTAGCTTACCAACTTTTTATTTTATTGAAGATCAGTCTGAATTCACTGATTTGAGAGAATCTTTTAAAAAACAAAGAAATTCTGTAACAGTTCGCATCATCATTCAGTCATTCAGGCCAAATTTGCCCTCCTGCCCCTTGAGATCGGCAGCAGAGGCTCTCCTCCGGGAGCCTTCTGTAAGAGATATCAGGAAGCAAAGTACCTGGAGGAGGGCGTTCTCTGCGGTGGCACCCCATCTGTGGAATGCGCTCCCCAGAGAGGTTTGCCTGGCGCCGTAGTTATTTGTTTTTTGGTTCCAGGCCAAGACCTTTTTATTCAAACACTATTTTAATAATCTTTAATATTTATAGTTTTAATTATGCAGCCAGTGTGTTTCCAAGTTTTCATTGTAATTGTAATTCTATTGGTTTTATTTATTTGTTGTTGTGAGCCGTCCCGAGGCTATGTAGCAATGGGGACTGCATACAAAAACTTTAAATAAATAAATAAATAAATAAATAAATAAATAAAATTCTTGACTGTTTTAAGAGGGATGAAAGAAATATCTATTCCTTACTACAAAACTGATCAAGAAAGAGATTATCTTTAAGTGGCTAACACCAGAAGGAATATTGTTCACATGGAACTCTGTAAGATATAAATTGGATTCAGTTCTTAAAGCACAAGAGTTCTATGAAAAATGTAGAGCCATGTTGGAAGAGGAGGACCCTGTCGTCTCTAAAGAAGGAGAAAAAGGTGCCGAAGCAATGGAAGTAACAGCATACCATTCTGAAGAAGGAGAAATACTGCAGGTTGATTCACAACAAGAAGTACAGACTTTGCACTCAAAGGAGAAAAAAAAGGTAGAACTGTAAAGGCAAAGAATAAGTAGATAATTCTATTAAATATGGCTCTTAAAAAGGAAGGGAAAATTGAATTGTTCTCCTTAAATGTTAATTGACTAAATGGACCATCTAAGAGAAGAAGGATTTTTGCTCAACTTCAAAAATGAAAGTTAGATATAATTTGTCTACAAGAAACACATATTAAGAAACAATGTGTTAAACTTCTAGAATGTTTAAAACTGGGAAAATTGTTCATATCTACTGCATAGCAAAACAAAAGAGGTTTAGCACTATATGTTAAAAAAAATTGGACTCTAAATATATTCTTGCTGATGAGGATGGTAGGATCTTGATTGTAGAAATTACAATTAAACTTAAAAAGGTGCTCTTAGTGGCAATATACGCACCAAATGACCATCAGGAAACTTTTTACCAAAAACTACATACGTTACTCTTACAAGTGGACTATCAGACTATGTGTGTAATGGGTGATTTTAATGCAATTGTGAATAAGGAAATCGATCACAAGAGTAAAAGTAAGGGATAAAAGGGTAGGAGGATGCTTCCAAAGTCTTGTTCCAACATGACTGAAGAACTCAGATTGATAGATGCCTGGAGGCATAAAAACCCAACTTCTGCCAATTATTCTTTTTATTCAAACAGACATAGGTCATGGTCTAGAATTGATATGGTTTGGATAACTCCAGACTTAGTTCCAGATTTGATAGAAGCTGAAATGGAGACAAATGTCTGGGCAGATCATAATCCTGTATTTAAATCACTGAAAGGAGCTGCAAGGACGCCCAGATGGAGCTTAGATAAAGCGTTACTAAAAGATAAAAAATTTACAGAAGAGATAAGCAAAGAAATGCAAATATTCTTTCAAATAAACAAAGCAGAAGAAACTTCTTTAGTGGTGAGGATTGCATTTGCTCAATATTGGAAAAGTGAGGAGCTGCCCACCGATGGATTGATTGTAAGAAAGATCTTGGACTGTGCAGAAATAGATAGACTGACTTTATCATTGAAGGAGAAAGAGGATACTGACTTCTATCAAACTTGGGATTCTTTCTATAATTGGCTGAAGAAACGGGACTTGGCATAAAGAGATGTTAGAGATGTTTTTAAATTATTATAACTTGATTTGAATTTGACTTTAGAATGTTAAAAATATGTAGTAGGCGGTTGACCCAGTAAATCCGATGTATGTGATGTTTGATGTTTTTAGTGTTAGTTTAAAATTTTAATTAAAAAATTATAAAAAAAAGAAACTTCTTTACAGAATGTCTGGGATACAGCTAAAGCCTATGTCAGGGGACTGATAACTTACTCAGCAAAAATAAATAAAAGAAAAAGCAAGAGCAAGCAACATTAGTAGAAGAACTGAGGAAACGGGAACAAGAACTGCAGGAGGATCCAACAAAAAGAAATCTTAGGGTCCAAATGAATACTTTAAAGCACAAATTGAATCTCTTGGATACAAATGAACTTACTAAGCAAATAAAACGGGCTAAACAGAATTTTTTTGAAAATGCTAATAAACCAGAGAGATGGCTAACATATAAAGTAAAAAAAGAGAGAGAGAAGAGACTGATTTCGAAACTGAAAGATGGAGAAGGATGACCACAGGTACAAAATACACAAATTAAGAAAACAGCTGAAGATTTTTTTGCAAGGTTATACCGGAAGGAGGAGATTTTAATCGAGAAGGTAAAAGAACACATTTGAAAGGGAGACTTACCAAAAACTACCAGAAAAGTATCAAAAATTATTGAATCAAGAAGTAATAACTATGGAAATAACAGAGGCAATCATGCCACAAAAGAACGATGAAACCCCTGGTCCGGATGGGCTTCCAGCTGAATTTTTTAAATCTTTTGAGGGAGTTTTTGCTACATTTCTTAAAGATATATGTAATGAAGCATTGTTAAATGCTAAAATACCAGACACTTGGACAGAGGCAAATATCACATTAATACCGAAAGAAGATATGGACTTAACACAGATTCAGAATTACAAACCTATATCATTACTAAATGTGGACTATAAAATTTTTGCCTCTATATTGGCAGAAAGGTTGAAGAAGTTTTTAATAGACTTTATTCATCCAGACCAAAATGGCTTCCTGCCTAAAAGACAAATGAAGAACAATCTGAGGACTGTCTTGGATATTCTAGAATACTATGAGACACACAAGGAAAAATCAATGGTCCTACTGTTTTTGGATGCCCAGAAAGCCTTTGATAATGTTAATTGGCAATTCATGAAGCAACAGATGGCGCAAATGGAGTTTGGGGGAAAATTCATGAATGCGATATCAAGCTTCTATCAAAGACAATCGGCCAGGATTTTAATTAATGGAGAACTTACAAGGGCTATAGAGATGCAAAAGGGTACAAGGCAAGGATGTCCATTGTCACCTCTATTGTTCATTCTGACTTTAGAGGTCTTGAATAGAAATGTCAGGGAAGACGAGAACATTAAAGGTACTAAAATTAGGAATGAAAATTATAAATTGCAAGCATTCGCAGATGATTTGGTTTTTATAATAGAGGAACCTTTTGTAACAATCCCTAAACTTTTACAACGGATTGAAGAATATGGTGAGGTTACGGGGATGAAAATAAATAAAGAAAAAACAAAACTTTTAGTTAAAAATCTTACACAAGATCAGAAAAAAAGACTCCAAGGACAAGTGGACTTGCAGATTGTTAAAAGGGTTAAATACTTGGGAATCTATCTTACAGCTAAATGCACAACTTTGAAAGAAGACAATTATGATAAATTATTGAAGGATGTTAAAGGTGATCTGGAAAAATGGGCCAATTTACAATTGTCTTTGATGGGAAGAATTGCACTGGTTAAAATGAACACACTGCCAAAACTTTTGTTTTTGTTCCAAATGATTCCCGTAAAAATTGATAAAAAGTTTTTTGAGGATTTAAATCCTCAAATTTCGAGATTTATTTGGATAAAAAAGAAATCAAGGTTTAAATTAAAAATGCTGCAGGAAACCAAAAAGAACGGGGGTTTTGGTCTTCCTGATTGGATGTTGTACTATCACGCGTCTATTTTAACTTGGCTAAAAGAATGGAAAACCTTGCAAAATAAGAGAATTTTGTATCTTGAATGTCATGATTTGCAAATAACCTTCTCGTGCCACATATAAGCATGCCAACCCATTTGCATGCCAATTTTGTGCCCATGTTATCATAGTTTCCTTAACCTGTTCCCCTTCCATCTGCACCTTATACCACCATGAGACTTGGGTTGGCATGCTTATATGTGGCACGAGAAGGTTAAGTCTCATGGGACTTTTTTAAGTCACTTTATCAGAAGATCATTAATGTCCGTGTGGGAAAAGTTACAGTCAAAATTGTATAATAAATTACCAAGATGGCTTTCACCTATGGAAGCTTTTGTGTATCCAAATGTATTGAAGTTTGAAGGGATCATAAGATATGATGATATTTTGGATAAGGATGGAGGCCTGAAACTAGATCAAGAAATACAAGAACAGGGACTCAATATCTCGTGGTAGTATAAGGTGCAGATGCAATCAAGATATGCTAAAGACTGTAAAATATGGGGGCTTTATAAAGACCTAACAGCCTTTGATCAAGTGATGCTAAAAACAGATGAGAAAATGATTAAAAGAATTTATGAGTTCTTACTTGACAGGAAAATGGAAGGGGAACAGTTTAAGGAAACTATGATAACATGGGCACAAAATTTTGGATACAATATTGAATTATGGCAAAAGCTATGGGAGAGAAATATTAAGGTACTTTAGCAACTTCATATAAAGAAAATTTATATAAAATGTTTTATAGATGGTATTTGTCACCAAGTCAATTAGCTAAGATGTTTCCAAATATGTCAAACGGATGTTGGAAATGTAAACATGATGTGGGTACTTTTTACCATATGTGGTGGACCTGTGAATATGTGAAAAAGTATTGGATTAAAATACATAAATGGCTTGAGGAAATGCTACAAAAACCCTTAGCTTTTAAACCTGAAATTTACTTGTTAGGCATTATACTGGAAAATATTAGCAAAGAAGAAATGTATTTGATGCTACATTTAATCACAGCCGCGAGGATTGCGCTTGCTCAATACTGGAAGAATGAGGAACTACCCATGGAGGAACTGATTTTAAAAAAGATTCTGGACTGTGCAGAAATGGACAGATTGACTCTATTACTGAAGAAGAAAGAAGATACTGACTTCTATCAAACTTGGGACCTTTTTTATGATTGGCTGGAGAAACAGGACTTGGCTTAGATTTAAAGATGTTTTTAAATTTTTATAAATCGATTTGAGTATCATTACAGAATATTAAAAAGATATGTTATGGGGGCTGACCCAGTACATCCGATGTATTTGATGGTTGATGTTTTCTAGTTCTTAGTTAAAAATCTTTCTTAGAAAAAAAAGAATAACAGAAATGGGTAAAGCCTTCAGCCAGTTTACCTAATAACTTCTTCCATGATTTAATAAGAGATTTTGCTAAAGATGTAACTTCTTCATCTGCGCTTTGCTTGCGTATTGCATTCACTGACATTCCAATTCTTGTTGACTGTAAACAAAACAAACAAATATCAGCAATTGAATAGGTATTTACAATGATACAAAAGGAAGTAAACAAGAATCTCAAATAATATTGTAGAGCATGCAAAATTGCATGCACTTGGAGGTCAGGCACGAAACTAGAATTAATTTTCAGTGCCTTCTGTTTAAAGAATGGGTGGACTTCCAGGTGTTTTGGCCTACAAATCTCATCAGTGCTGGCCAGCACAGCCAATGGTGAGAGAAGCTGAGAACAGCAGGCTGAAATATGGAAGTCTCCTAACTGTGCACTCATGGCTTAAAGTTGTAGCCAAAATGTTATTTTTTTCCAGTTAAGTACAGTTCCACTTACCCAAGGCTCCACTTTAATGTTTGAGAGCCAGGGGAGTTTAAACTTTTGCCTCCAGCCTTTTATCCAGCTTTTCTTAAATTAAGAACCTACTCAGGAACTACAGTAGCTTGCAGGAAATTCAGCTATCCATGACTTTGTTCCTGTTTAACTTTTGTACCACAATAAAAATAATTTCACCTTGACAATGCCAAATTTCTTATGCATATCAAGTGGTAACAATGCCAATTAAATCCTTTTCCATTTCATGTTGTAAGTATGGGGAGGATGAATATTCCTGGAAGGCACTGTAATAGTAATTCTTACAGGCTATACTGGTATACAGTACCGAGAACACCTTAATTAATGTTGAGTTTGATTTGAAATTATTTTTGAATCAGAAATTGTCAGAAATGGCTCATTTTAGATATTAATATATTTCTCCCTATTTTTGTTGTTCTTGTTAGTCATGAAGTCGTGTCCGACCCATCGCGACCCCATGGACAACATTCCTCCAGGCCCTCCTGACCTCCACCATCCCCCAGAGTCCACTTAAGCTCACACCAACTGCTTCAGTGACTCCATCTAGCCACCTCATTCTCTGCCGTCCCCTTCTTTTGCCCTCAATTGTTCCCAGCATTAGGCTCTTCTCCAGGGAGTCCTTCCTTCTCATTAGGTGGCCAAAGTATTTGAGTTTCATCTTCAGTATCTGGTCTTCTAAAGAGCAGTCAGGGTTGATCTCCTCTAGGACTGACCGGTTTGATCGCCTTGCGGTCCAAGGGACTCGCAGGAGTCTCCTCCAGCACCACAATTCAAAGGCCTCAGTTCTTTGGCACTCAGCCTTCCTTATGGTCCAGCTTTCACAGCCATACATTGCAACTGAAAAAATCATAGCCTTGACTCTGCTATGACCAGTCCGTCTTGGATGACCCTGCACGGCATAGCTCATAGCTTCATTAAGCTATGCAAGCCCCTTCACCACGACAAGGCAGTGATCCATGGAGGAGTCTCCCAGGTATATGTTAATACTGCCACCTGTATCTGATTGCTGCTATTGTTTAACTGTTATTATAGGCCTGATCACAACACTTTTGATAACACTTTTTACAGAATAGAGACTGTACAGAACAGAACTTCTTGTTACAAATAGGAAGACTGTAAATATGTCTGTCACTTATTTTACCTTATCTTTTATTTTTATCTTCTAAGACAAGATTGGAATTGTTGGATGAAGTGTCCCCACCTAAGCATCCTAGGTATCTGCCCCCCCAAAACATGTCTTGGGTCAATAAGATTTATTTTACTGGGCTTTCAAATTTTTATTTTCATTGCTTTATTTTACTTATGTCTATACTGTTCAATACTTAAAACTATTATTCATTAATAAGACTAGCTTACTCTATAGGGACAACTTTATAGTTAAGCAGAGAATTAAAATACAGAGTGCTACTGCCATCTACAGTGTTAAAAAGAAAAGACATAAAATTTTATAATTGAACAATGACATAATTTGTATTTGTTACAAGATTATGCCTTTCCTTTAGGCACACATTCAGTTTGCAATTCTTATATAAATTGGATTTGTCTGTATTCTTATTTAAATATAAAAACAAGTTCAAGCATAGATAAAAGAGCAATACTATATAAAAGAGAGTGACAACAAGATTTCCTCCATAGCAATGTCATTGTTGAGGCAGGCCTTTCTTTCCTCTCTCCTTCCAAGCAAGACAAAAGGCTTCTGACTACAGTCTTTATTACATTAAAATTGACCAGCTAAATGAATAGCTCTCCCAGATTCAGACAACATAACAACCCATTGTGGTATCAATAACCTCTAGAAGAAGCAGTGTATTGTCAGCATGGCTTGTTCCCAAAAAATTAAGCCACCCTGAAAGCAGCAGTCTGGGTTCAGATAAACCTACAATGTATTGTCTATGTAATACAAACCAAATCAATAAACATGCACCATAGTTCCCTTTATAAAACTGACAGTGTAGAGTGAGTATACAATATGCCAGTTTTTCTCCTAAAATATGCTTGCAACCCTAGTAATAAGGGTGTGTCATCTTCTCTTTTCCTATGCCAGGAAGAAAAAATACTTTCCCAATGGGTGCTGGATAATAATAAAATGTACGCAAGCCTTATGGAAGAATTGGAAACACATACCTGTAACAATTCCAGAGTCATGGGCATATTCTTAAGTTCCTTGAGTAAATCAAGAGCCCCAGCCTGTAAAACATATTGTTAAAACTGAATATGCATACTGTCATACATTTAAAATAATATTTAGCATCACAGCTATATTATTCATCTCCAAGGGAAAGATCAAACACCAGTTGTAAAGCTGTGCTATTGCTGTTGCAGTTATATAAACCAACATTTCCATAACATCAACAAAGGGAAATTCAGTGATACGGGAAGCAGGCACCTTGCTTTCAAGCAAAATCACAGTGCCCAAGTCCTAATTGGAATTTTGGTGAAAATACTCTTGATCAACCTAAAGAATTAATCCTGATAATGTCAGGTACATGCTCCAGAAGCAACTAATTAAACTAGCCAATCTTCAATTGAATGTCTCTATCTAGTTATGTGCAGAACAAATGATTTCACTTGCTGGTATGAGAGTGTGTGTGCATGTTTCTGTCCGCTGAATAGCAATTTCTACAGTATCTTACACAGAATTAAAGCCAACCCAGAAGGAAATGTACTGATTCAGTTTATCTCTTCAGACATTCCTTGTGCACTACTGTTCCACCACATTTTCACTAGCTTTTAAAAGCCCAGTTGTTGAATATTGTTAATTACATTTAATGCAGAGGAGCAGCAAACCAGCTGCCCTAAGGATCACTCAAGCAGGATGGGTGCAAGACCTCCTCCTGCTCAAGCTCCTCTGCAACTGATGTATGCAGGCATGCCACCTCTGGTAAAGGAGGAAGTGCATAACCAGCAAGGCTGGTAATTACAATAGTTCTTCCCTCATGAAATTGCCCAGTCCCCTTTTAAAGCCATCCATCAGTTCCCATGGCAACAAATTCCACAGTCTGTCTATAGGCTGTGCAAAAAAGTACTTTTTATCTGTTCAAAACCTCCCATCAACCATGTTGATTGAGATGACTAGAGGTTCCAATGTCATGGTGAATGAAGAAAAAATTCTCCACATTATGCATTACTCTAAACACCTCTATCATGTGATCCATTACTTGCCTTTTTTCTAAGGTAAACAGCCCTAGTTGTTTTAGCCACTGCTCACGGGGAAGCTTCTCCAGCCCCCCTGATCATTTTTGTTGCCCTTCTCTGTACTTTTTCCAACTCCCTAGTGTCCTTTTTAGGTAAAACAACTAGAACTGAACACAGTATTTCAAGTGTGGTTGTACCAACCATTTGTATAAGGGAATTAAGATTTTGACAGTTCAATTTTTTTATTCCATTCCTAATTATGTCAAGCATGCTTTCTTCACAGCACCTGTCATTTTCTCTGAGCTGTCCACTGTTACCCCAAGATCCCTTTCATGCTAGTCACTCCTAGTTCAGATTCCATCAGTATAGATTTGAAACTGTTTTGTTTTTTGCCTCAACAGGCGTTACTTTACACTTACTTATATTGAACTGTATATAACTTTTTGATCCCCATTCTCTGAGCTTGGAGAAATTTCTTGGAAGCTCCTTAAGATCCCTTTTAATTTTAACCATCCTAAAAGTTTAGTGTCATCCGAAAAATTATCCACTTCTTTGCTAATTGCAGATAATTTATGAATAGGTTGAAAAACACTGGTCCTAATATAGAACGCTGTGGGAATCCACTGGAAACCTAACTCCATTGGGAGAAGCTGCCATTAATTCCCATCCTCTGTCTTCTTTAACCAGTCAGTGATCCTAAGAGGCCACATCCTTTATTCTATGACTGCTTAGTTTGCTCAGGACCCTTTGAGGAGGGAGTTTGTCAAAAGCCTTTTGAAAATCCAAGTAAGCAATGTCTACTGGATTGCCCGTCTATATATTTACTGACACTCTCAATGAACTCCAACAGATTAGTGAGACAAGACTTCTCCAATCTATGGCTATCATCTCCTTTTCCATTAGCACAACTTTACATAGACCCACACTTAGTACAAAAAGAATACCTCCTACTGTCTTTAAGGAAAACTGACTTTTTAAATTTATTTTTATACCCTTGTGTCAATGACTACATCTCCCACTTCATGACAGAGCAGAGTAACTAGGTGTCCAATCACAGCACCAAAGCTGGAACATAAACCCCACTCAGGGATATAGCTCAACCAACAGTGTGTACAGTATGGGCCTATTTTTCTCTGGTATCTTGTTATGTGCACTTAAGGGTCCAGAAGGAGACATTTTGGTTATAGGAAACTGGCCTTAGGACACACAGGGAAACTTATTAGGAACACTTACTTGCCTACAATGTTCACAGATACCTCACTTTGGAACTCGAAGACACGAAAGCCCAGTGCTATTCCAACAGCTGGCAATGCAGAAACATGGGTAAGGAAGAAGGCCAGCTGTGAATGTCCCATCTCTGCTGCCATATATAAACACTGTGCTTTGTCTGCACCAAACAGCTCCGACATACTCTCCATCTCTACAGAGTGGTGCCTCCTACATGCAGGAGAAACACTCATCCTCACAAACAGGTATGCTTCCTGTTGGCAAATGACAGGCATTCCCCCCAACCATTGCAACTACTGGTTAATTACACATGACCACTTTTTGTCTTGCTGGCTCACAACCCTGATGCTTACAGAAGAAAAAACTTGTCACCATACAGACTGTCACTGAAACCTTCAAGGGTAAGAAGTATATTCCCAGTCTGTAGTCCCCCTTGCCTTCCACAGAGGGATGCAGAGACTCCACTCCTCTCTCTCTCTCAAATAACTAGTATGTATCCAGGTGCTGGGAATATGAGTATGTGTACCAACTGCTACCTATTGCTTATTACTTCATCTGTTCCACCCCTTGTTCTCCATAGGATTCCTCTTTCATAAATACAGGGTCCATCCCACATTGCATTCCAAGGCAAATTACAACAAAGGCCTACTTCAAGATCAGCAGCAACAGCTCCCTGCTGTTCCTCCATGGATTGTTGACCTGTGTGTTCCAGGCAAGCTCCCGTTCCTTTGCATGCACCATGACAAGATAGGCATGCAAGTGACAGTATCTCCAACATGGAGCTGGAGTCATAAGAGACGCTACACTAGTTACCCTGTTTATTTTAGCCACAGAAGCCTGCAATTACAACTGACAATTACATACAGCTTTACTTTTGAGACTCTACCCCATCCTAAATGATGATTAATAAAGGCCTAACTCTGTCACATGTGATATCGCCAGGTAGTGTGGTACAGCAGGATCCTGTTTCTCAGTCCAGTGGGTCCATCTAGTCCAGCACTCTAATCCATATATATCTGCTCACAATTTTCCAGTTTTCTGAACACCTAAGAGGCTTGGGAAGAAGTGGAAAAGATACAGGACACTGAGACATGTCATAATCACAAAAGGTTCTTGCTGTGAAGGGAGTAATTTACTGACACCCCATTTTGCAAGCAAAGATCCACTTCAGCTTTGCTTCCACTTGACAGCTCACCTTTTGACAGCTGCCACAGAAAAACAAAGCAAAAATTTAATGTATTTTTTGCCTTGTTTTCCCAGTGTTATTGGAAAGTTCCTCCTGCAAATTGACAGGAAATATTTCCCAGGATATTGCTAACCCTCATTGGTGTGCAGGTGACTGACCAATTTTTTAAGTGCAATTTGCACAGATTTTAAGACTAATTTAAATATATGCAAATTACTCCCAAAAAGTAAAAAAAAAAAAAACCCAAAAAAATCAGGGGCAATCTTCCACCTTTTGTCAGATTAGACATACTGCTCAATAATGTTGTGCTTAAACAAAACAGAATTTCTAGTATTGCCCATCCCTACTTACAAACCACCTAGAGACCAGTAACTCTTGACAAACCAGAGTCATTAAGCCACAGTTTATTGTCTGGCTTTTCATGGGAGAGTCAAGCCAGAGTTCCCAAGTTTGCACTTAACTCTAAACCATGGATAGAAGACCCAAGGTTTGTTTAGCTTAGTCCAGGGTTGGGGAGTATGTGGACCTCCAGATGTAATTGGACCACAATTCTTAAATCTTAGCATGGGCTATGCTGACTAGTGCTGATGGAAGCTGCAGTCCAACAACTTCTTGAGGGCCACAGTGTTCTCATTCCTGCTTTCACTGGAAACCTGGCTTAGCATTATGTGCAGGTTAACATTCTATGGAAAATATTTTATTCTCAAAGCTACTTTCTAATTCTTAACATGTCATCATGTTGGATAATATTTGTTACAAGCAACATTTCAAAAAGCAATTACCAAGACCAATTTCAAAGTGAAGCCATCTAAATTGAAGAATATATAGAACAAGAACTGAACATTGGCACCTTTTAAATGCATATATGGAAATTACACTTCAAGGGGATTTTCTGAATATTTAAGCCTTCAAAAAGAGCCTATTATTTCTTGCCTCTTGTTGTTTACAGTAATTCAAATATATTTCTTTTGTAGGAACTAAGTACTAGACAGGTAAGGAATATTATCTCACTGTCACTCCAAATCTGCCTTTCTCTTGCATCATCTAACAAGGGCAAAAGTCCACTTGCTTCAATTACAGACTTGAAAGAATTTACACCCTTACAAGCTTGACAGTACTTTATTCTCTGGCATTCACAGACATCACTGTCAATGTGCATTTACAATACTGTTCAAATCCTCTACTAACAGATTTGGAGGGGGTGTTATGATAACCAGCAATCTATCCAGAAAGTAACTCTCAGTACCTCCATCATGCCTTTCACTGAAGGATTTAATATCTGTACATTCTTGTATATCAAAAGATGTTAATATACAATTCAATTCATACAGGAGGGCAAATAACTGAAACTTAATTTGCAGACATACAAACAGTGCAAGGATTCTAGAATCATGTGGCAAGCCTGTGATAGAAAAAAAACCCCTTGTGTTGAACTAAGGTCAATCTTTTCTTTGTTCATTGAAATTTTCAGATACCATCTTCTGAAAAATCACTTTAAAGATTACCATGTCAGTACAAATAACAACCCATTCTCACCAACAGCCTGTATCAAGCTACCTTATTTTATCTGGTTAACTGCAGATAAACACAAAATGATATACTGATGTGCATGATGTCTGAAAGAGATTAAGAAATATTAAGTTGTTCTTAATCTTTTAGCCATCATGCACATCAGTATATCATCAGTATTGTCATATTAACAAGCTGTGCTATTGACAAAATATATGCCTTTTCTTTCAATCTGGCAGAGCCACAAGCTGGCTTATGATGATAACAAAATATAAGACATTCTGAAAGAAAAGAGCAATGTTCCAAACACTCAAACTGAAAAAGGTCCATCACAAATTTATTACTACAGTCCAGGAGCAAAAATTCTTTATCCTTCAAAACCTTTGATAAAAAACTGTGGTCCAGACTTACAACTAGGTGTCAGCAAGAAGCCAGGCAATCCTTTCCAGGGAGAATTTTAAAGAACAGATGACATGAGAGACCCTTCTCTTCTGACTACTAGTTCAGACTCAGATGGTTGTGGCATATGGGAGAACCCTGACACTTGGGTTCACTATGGGTTGTCCCATGGTGCTGCTCTTGTCCCATGATTCTCCAGGAGATATCCCAGGGCTCTTGGAAGATGAAGCCACCCTACAATTAGTACTCTGTTCTATGGGCTGTTTTGCATTTGCTGCAGCTTACCCCTGCCTTTTAAGGGGGATTGCATTTTGGGATTTCCAACAGCCACTGACATCCCCTCCAAAGCCCTCAAGTGCCTACCGGAGGAGCTGTCAGTGGCTTGTCACATATTTTAAAACTAGTTTTATGCAACTGACCGTGCACAAACTTTTTTTTCCTTTTTATTTGCTATTTTTCTGGACTTGTGCAACTGTTTAATTCAGAATAACCCAAACAGGAAGCCTTGCCTGGGCAATGTCCCTGTAAGTGTTTGCTGCGAAAGTTCAGCAGGTGCCAACCATAGATGCTGACCAAAAGATCCAGCAAACTTGTTTCATTACTTTGTGTTACTTTACAGCAGTCAAATAGACAACTGTCAAGGAAGAGCAAAGCTACTCTAAGAGAGGGAAGTGACTTTTCCCCACTTCACAGTAAGATCCCTTTAGTGCTCCCCCATAGTAGTCAATTCCCTACCTTTTCCTTACTTTCTAGCATCTGTCTATTCAAGAAAATGAAAATAATGAGGCCACCCACTTCCTTTGACTGCTTAAAAAAATTAAAAAAAAAAAAACCTCTCTTCCCTTCCTCCCAAAAAAATGGGCAGGGAGACAAGAATATGCATGTAGAATCTTGGTTGTTAGATGTCACTTCAGAAATCATGAAAAGTATTTGAGAAAGGAAGTAAAATGATGCAGTGAACAATATGCATTATTGATTGCAGCAAGGTACAGCAAATCAGTTATGTCTGTTCCAAAGTGTTGCTTAGGTACTCGGTAGAATGGCAGTCCCAGCTGGTGGCTTAGGCAAACTTTCCAAGAGCAGCAAGGGTGTTTTTGCTGCTTTTGCTAAGCAGCTCACTCACTGCTTACTGGACCAGTCATGGGATCAGTCACTAGGATCAAACAACCTCTACAACAAGCCATGGGTTGTCAGGGCAGCTTGTTACCAACAAATAAGCCAGCATGTGGAAAGGGTCTCAGGTTTGTATGACCTGCAATGGGTTGTGTTATGAGAACCCAGTCATTAAAGGTACCTGGTTGAATCCTCAAGTACGTTCAGGTGTCCAGTGGTCCCTGACAGGAAGTATAAGTCTATTGCAGGGAACTTATAGTTACTACAATGTACAAGAAATTGAGGTGAAAGAAAGAAAGACCAAGGAGAACAGTCTGCAAAATTTTAAATGGTCATATAAATAGAAATGATAACATACTTCTTTTACCACTAAATTGTTGTTTTGTGTGTTTTCTCAGAATAACTTTATTTCAATGAGCAATAATAGTTAAAAGGTGATATCCTATTTGACCTATTATAAATAAAAATTATGTTGTACTAGCATAAGCACCCTGCAGTCCAACACCAATAGTGTTTTTTAGCACAATGGATTTTTCAGGAAAATTCTGTCATGCCAACACGTTATTGGTATTGTGACTAATGCAACAGAATTTCCATTAGCAGTAGTGCCCAACAGAAAAATGCCCAAAGACTTTCACATTGCCGTCTTAACAAGACTCAAGTGGACTTTAGACGTAACTGAGTATGGCAACATCTCTGGTACAATTCCCAAAATAACTGAATGCCATGAACATCTGGAAATATTACATCAAAGATGAAGCCAAATAAAGATAACTTATTCTGTTACCTGTTCCTGAATTCATTTTCAGAACAAAGCTATGAAAAATTTCTGTACTGGTTACATAACACTTTGTAAAACGGACACACATTCAGATATGCAGTTTCCAAAATTATTCCACCTCTGAAAGTTGTCGCATGTTAAGGTTTAGTATAAAACTAATTTTGTATATTTGTACCTTAAATCAAATACACTTTGCCTATTCTCACTATGGTAGGTAGCTGGAACCTAGCCTTACCCAGGTTATCATTTGCAGATCTAAGAATCTCTGAATGTGTATGCTTGTCTTTCCATTAAAATGCAAACATATGCAAAACTTTTCTTTACTCCAAGATACTGGCCTTTACTTACAGAAAATCTGAGACCTTCCAAGAAAGTGCTGTTTTGATTTTCATCACTTTAATGTTTACACAATGTTTACAATTATGTCTTCTCAGTGGTAAGAGAATGCTTTGCCCTAGATAGATTTGCCTTCCAGTATCTTTGCCAGGGATTTTGCAAAAACTTATCAGTTCTACCAAACTTTGGGGAACAATCCTGCTTCAATTATTTGTATTTAAGTAATGATAATGATTTTAATTTAGCTTGTGGTAAAACTGATGCATGGCCTAGTTATTTTATTTATTTATTTATTAAAACATTTTTATGCCGCCCCATCGCCGAAGCCTCAGGGCGGCTTACAACAATAAATTAAATAATTATAATCATAAATTAAAATGTAAACATTAGAATAAAATACAAACATACAATATAAAATAAGCCGCCCTGTTAGTAGTTAGACAAACACACTTTTCAATAAACAAAAATGTATTACTCTTAACTTTTTTAAACTACAGCAACAGTTTCAGTCTCCAAGATTTAGATGGATTCCTGCCATTAAACCCACTCTCTATTAAGCACAAGATTGTACGGAATATTTTCAAATACAAACTCCATGCAGCATCAGGTCATGGAATGGGCAAATGTTAACTTGCTTAAATCATACAATAAGGTAACTCAAGAAAGATAACTCACAGAAGACTTAACTCATCAAGTAGCACACATACATAACACAAACACATTTTTGTACTACTAAAAAAGAATGCACTACTAAAACCCTAAAAGAATGAGTTCTATCTAAAACCAATTCAGAGTTAAGATCAGAACTGCCTCTAAACCTTCAGTCTGTTGCCTTTTGGAAGCTATTATCATATACCTAAGTAACCATGCTGTGCATAGTAGATTTTAAAAGAGAAAAGGAAGCTAAAAACGAAACCCAAGAAATAGGGGCATTTCCCCCCAGAGGGCTTAATATGATTCTGCTCCAGCTGAATTTTTGCTGGAATAAACGGATATCTTCGCTCCCGATTTGCAGGAAGTCAAGAAGTCAGCTATGGGCCAGGTAAATATCGCCAGCTAAATCCTGCCTCCAGTTCTGAACGTTGGCCCTCGGGTCACGGTAAGGACGAGGGCCAGAAGACATGGCTTCAGCACTGCCATTAGCGTCCGCTGCGGGGGCTGCTCCCTCCTCTCGCCCCGCCCTCCACACCCACGAGGGCTCCAGGAGCCTTCGCGCAGGTGACAGTTGAGGCCTCACAAAAGAAGAACCGAACGCAAACTAAGCAGTCCCTCCATTCGCCTCATTTTCCCCCCGTCAGGAAAAAGGCGGGCGCCCAGCTGAGCGCGCGGCGCCGCTGATTGGTCGGAGAGAAGTTCAAGCCGAGCGCGCGGGGGGCTCGCTGGCACCTCTCCCAGCTCCTGCCCCTCCCTCCAAGTTCATCATCTCACCGCGTTCTTCTTCTGCACCATCTTGTCCATCTTCTTTGCGATGCGAATGATCTCCTCTTCGGTGCTCATGGCGGCTGCCCGACGCGCGCCACCCTCCGCGGGACAGCGATGATGAGGGGAGTTCAACAACTGCCTCTGGGAATGTCGGAGCCTTCGGCTTAAGCAAAGATGGAGACGTCAACCCACCTCCGGGGCCGCGGAAGACATAAACCGGCCAGACCAAAAGCGACAGCTCGGCAGCTGTGGTGCCAGGCTGCGCTCATCAAGGCTTGGGGAAAGGGAGCCAGACGGTGCTCCGGCTAGCCGAACACATCGATGGAAGGAGGATGGGAGAGCGAGCGAGGGAGAAAAGGTGGGGCTTCTTTTACCCTTAACAGCTGTGCCCGCCCAGCGGAAATGGAGGAATCTAGTCTATGCCTGCAACAACACAAATGTTGACGCCTGTGAAGCTCCGCTCTGGCGGAAAGCGAGGGAGGCGCGTTCTCGCTGCTCCGCCGCCGCGCCCCTGCTTGGCAGCACCTGTGAATGGGGAGGAGGGAAGGTAGACATGATGTCTTTCTCGTTGCCCCGCACTTCCAGAGCCGGGGGGGGGGGGCTGGAGGGTGGCGAGAGCTGCGTTTTCAAGGAAGGCGACGGGCTTGCGCTCGAAGCCGTATGCAAACCTATTTTCTGCTATGGCTGGTCCCGGGCGAAAAAGAGATACGATTCAGATCGGGAAATGGTGCCGGAAAACTAGATTAGGAATTATGTTTAGCATTAAAAGGGCCAGCTGTTCGTGAAAATCAGGTGCACAAACTGATTTGTGAATCTGCTTTTCAGTACAAGTTGTAATTTTAAAAATAAAACCCGCTGTACATTAGGACTTCGTTACATTTTTCCACTTCGTGCATTATATTATGTAGCGGAAAGCAAAAAATCTGCGTCTCTTCTGACGTGGTGTATTCAGGGTCATGAGGTCAGATCAAAGCTGTTTCATTCTTCCATCAGCCTCTTTTGGATCAGCACCTGTCATAAAACAGGTGCTAATTTTTTCCTCTGTAAAATTAACTTTGCGCTACTTATTTCTGATTAAACACCAGAAAGTGTTTTACAAGATCAGGTGGATTTTCCTTTTCCACTAGCATGCAACTTTACTTGAAAGAATTGTATAAAAGGCAGAATCCCAGTGTATTCTATGAAATCTATGCCATTGTTTTCAAGTTGTAGTTTGAACTGTGAGCTACAATGCTTCTGGTTTAGCTTTCAGCAGTTATTAACGTAAGAGATGACAGGCTGCTCTCCTATGGTAATGGCAGGTAAGAAACTCTTGGTATCTGAGATTATTTATTTTTATTTAAACGATTTCAATGCCGCCCCATTTGCAAAAAGCTTTGGGGCAGCTTATAACAAAATTATATACCTTGAACACCCAAAAATGTCATGTAAAGCCCTTCTGTGATGCCTTCTGTTTGTAGTGGAGATAGATATGGAGTATATGAATTAATTTGAACCAAATTGGCATATTATACGAGAGGAATAATCACATTTTATCAGTTGGGGTGTGTAATATGCTACTATCATCCAACTCTTACCTGATTAGAGAGGTCTGTACATGGTCCAAGTATTTTTCAGGTTTATTGCAATCCAAACGTGAGGACTTGTATGAAGAGAACATTATATAGTAATTCAGTGCAGGGCCACAAGGATGGTAGCTGAATTGGGGGCATGGGGGATGCTATTTGAAATGAAATTGAGGGTACTGGAAGTTTTCAGCTTGGAGGAGACACCAAGGGGCTCTTATAGCTTCTTCCAGGTATGTGATGGGGTGTTACAAGGTAGGTGGTCAAGACCTGTTCTCCCCTGTGGTGGAGGGAAGAATGCAATCTAGTGGAGCAAAGCTAAAGGAACCAGGCTTTAGGCTGGATGGCAGGAAGTACTTCCTGATGGTTAGGACCCCCAAGCGATGGAATGAGTTTCCACAGGTGATGGTGGAGGGCCCATTAGATTGTACACCCACATGTTAGATATTATATGAGCAGAGCTGCCTTGTGCTGATGGTCAGATTAGATGGCCCAGGAGGACCTGTCTGACTTCCTATGTTTCTATATACTTTCCCTCTTCTGCAACTGCTAAAAGGCACAAATTTATCAGAAAGGTATATACATCCAATATTCATGAGAACATGTTTTCACCAGCATACAAAAGCTTGGTCTTGCCCAAGAACCACCATACAAGAAATATTCTGAGTGTTTCTGAACTCCAGATTAAAATAATAAACTAACAAGCTGTAGTTCTCCTGTAAATGCATCTTTTAATTGTGCTATCTACCTCAAATGAAGGGATGATTCTTCAGTTTCTAACTGAAGGAAAAGAGGCTAAGGCTGAAACTTAGGAACCATCTACACTTCTCAAGTTTGAAACTTGCAGCTAGGGAAAAAAGTAAGGGCTGTTCCTTTTCTCAAATGGTAAACAAAGGGGTGGGATCCTGGCCACTACAAAATTTGATTTAGCTACCAGAGCTATTTAGTCCAATGCATATTTGAGCTCATGCCTTGGAAGGACTTTACTTTGCCCAGTTGAAGTGAAGATATATGAAGATACATAGTGTTTCCTTCATTTTTGTATGCTATATATGTTGCTTTTCAGTACATTTCTGATGTAATATGAAGCCACAAGCAAACAATTTTGCCATGTTTTAAAATCTGAAATATTCACCTACTTTTTGTACTATTTTTAAAGCTGCCAAAAAAAGTAACAGCAAAAGGGCTGCAACAAGAATTAACTCATATATTGATTGTTCAGAATTTATTCCACAGTAACAGAAAGATTACAATGATCAACTACAAGAAGGCCAGTTCAACAACAGATTTCTTACTGTAAACAGGTAATACAAAATCAAGATTTAACCATGGATTTCTACAACTGAGGATAAAGGAAAGCCAAATTAAAGTAGTACTTTATAAAATATCTTGACCTAAACATATGGCTTCATTAACATCCTATACATACATTCTTATATGTAACTATATTTGAGGATCAATAGCACCTATTTATAAAAAGATGCGTTTTGCTGTTTAATGAAGTTCAATACACTTCATTAAGGCAAACAATTAACCTATAAAATACAAGTCACAGAATACAGTATTCCTTCAACAAATCACTGCATTGGACATTATACAATACTTCAGGAAAACCCAAAAGCTACACTCTTATCAGGGCAAAATTTCCAATGAAGCCATCAGTTTTACCTTTATTGTCACAGCAGTTGGGTTGTGATATACAATTAATAATTTGGCAATTAAGTATTTCACACAAATATTTTAATTAAAAGTGATCTATATTAGATATCAAAATTTGATTTTTGGCAAATGTTAGATGTCAAATTCCATAGTGAACTAAACATCCTTATTTTACCAGAATTACCATTTTGATTTCGGTAGTTTCACAAATTCTTTAAACTGATATAGTAAATCAAAACTTCTATTTGTACTTTTATTTTTGAGAAATACCATATATCTATGCAGTGACTATTCTATAAGAAACACAGTTGAGTAGATTACCTCCTGTTAAGAAAACACAGTTCTGAAAACTTGCACACGTTATTAGAAAGTGATTGAACAATGTCAGAGTATTTTCTTCTTGGAGCAAATATTTATACAGAAGAGTATTCTCCAGTAAAAACAGGACATACATTGAGAAACAGTAGAATCTTACAGGGCACTTATACCCCCATATTGCACAGCAGGTCTACACCACTTGTGTAACGGTAATTTAATGCTTACAAGGCAACCCAAAACAAGCAGAATCATTTTGTTTCTAGAATGAGGCAAGTGAATGGAGCTTGCATAAAGGAGTGCTGCTGGACCTCCTTTTTCCAGAAAGGAGCATTCCTGCTTATTTCAGGACTTTTGTTAAGTGCTAAGTCTCCCTTGTGTGGGTGGGTCCCATTTGTGCAATGCAATTAGCAGGACTCATCCCCTGAAGAGGATCAGTAGCACAAAAAAGAATGGCATTGGCATAAGTGCTCTGCTAGATTCTGCATACTGGTTACATATTCAGAATCCACATTCACCAACTTGTGCAGAGTTCTAGCAGAGGTCCCCACTACTAAAATATCTCAGCAGGGAAACTTTTAACTATAAATGCTTTGACTGTACTGTTTCAACGGACCAAGTTCTATTCAGCATTCAAATGATGTAGCTTTTCCTGAACTGTATTGCTTCAATATACAAATACAGAGGGTGCATCTTTTAATGCTCCATTAAACATCCTCCTTTGAGAAATTAGGATTTTAGGGAAATGGTCTGGTTAAAATCTCCCTACCATATGCATGCAAGGAAGTTCTCCTTAAGGAGAAACACTGGAATATGGTTCTTTCTTGCAACCTGAAATGGCAATGTCCAAGAACAGCTCTCCTGCTCACTTATGCTGGTATACAGATGATCTTTAGTCCGACAGGCTACAGAAGCCCCAGCAAAGGTCAAGGAATGTGAGGTACAAAGCAGGGCAAAACCACAAGATAGACAAGAAAAGATCAAACATACTTGGAATACTGTAATCTCAGCTGCAGTTCTTACTAATTAAATGCTTGTCTTAAATAGTCATAATAAAGTGACTGAGGTTAGATGCATGTCTATGCTTTGAAAAATGAAATCATATCTATGAAGCAAAACAGAACAAGAAACCCTAGCAATAGTAATTTCAGCATCAGTAAGCATGGTATGTACTAGCAATGTGATCTTAATGCAAATCAGCACAGTGGAGGAACTGTGTAAAACTAAGGCAATACACAAAATAGTGGGGTCTAAAAGAGCACATTTCCACTTTCTCCCATAGTTACAATCCTACCTCCATCTCTCAAATCTGTAATATTATTTGTAGAACAATTCTGAAGCTAATGCTATGCAAGTTACTAAAGGCCAATCCTATGCAAGTTTGGATAGGAAAAAGTCTTACAACTCCCAGCATGCTCCACTTGGGGCATGCTGGGAACTGGAGGACTTTTTTCTGTCTAAACCAGGTGTAGAATTGTGTCCTAAGCAAGCTTTTTTTTTGGGGGGGGGGGTGTTTGTGTGTTTACACTACAAGCTGTAAAACAGGATATTTTCCTTTTATCAGACATTAGCCACAGCTTGTTGTTAGGTATCAATACATTTTTGTTTTGACAAGAACTTCAAGCTTTATTTTAAAAAAATCAAAAGGAAAAGCCACTCTGTCATGTCAAGAGTGCTCCATTATATCAGTGAATGTACAATTAGAGCATCTTGCCTAATTTCTAAGCAAACAATTTAAAGGAAATTGTTCACAAATATATTTTCTCATGTTGATTTCTCAATTACAAAATTTACCAGGCTATTTAAAAGAATCTGTAAGGGCTCACATTTTACAGCACACTGGAAGTTCTAGTAATGTGCAATTCCAATTTATTAAAAATCTTATATAAAAATTCTTTAGTTAATGATATCTACTACATTTCTTTTTATTACGGGCAGTTCAGTAGGAAACTGTCTAGAGATCAAGTACTTCTTACAAGATTTCTAAGTAGCCTAGGACACACTTAAGAGAGGAAATAGTATTTCAAATGTAGAGATAATCTGAATACTGGAAGTCTTTTCTTGCACATGCAATAATATTAAATTTAAACCTTAAGAATACATATTCTACCACTGCATGCTTATTTTTACATACTACATACTGTATGTACAATACATGAGTGTCACTTTAGCAAGCAGTAATAAAACAAATCTTGGACATAAATATTTCTGTTTAAACTATTGTTTATAATAAGAGGTATTCAGTTATCAATGGAATTTTAATTTGGAGCAATAAGAGTATGCCTAATTATATTTCAACATGCCTTTCCTCTGCCTTTTATCTACACCATGGCCAATGAAGTCTGAAAAGAGCATCATTTCCCAATGAAGTTATCAACTCTTTGCAATACAGGTAACACTGTAGGCACAAAGATGCTTTAAAACAGCTGCATGAAAAGAAGCAATCTAATACAGATGATGCTGGTACATTTAACAGAAGGCTTGTCACACAGTTTCTCCGTCAACTGGAGGTAGATGCTTGTCAATAAATTGCTTCACATCCATCATTTCCTGATGAAGGATGAAAATAATAATCCAGTTTAATTATATTGGAAAAAATAGTGTACATTTAAACAAAGCAAGGGACTCCCTGAGCTATATATGATGAACATGGCATTGACTTGCCATAATGTCTTCAACTTGTTTGGATTAACCTTGCAACCCACTTACCAGAACTTACTTCTGTGTAAATATGTATACGATCACACTGTGAATAGTGCTAGTAGGCTTGATTCCAATAAAGTCAGAATTCCTTTCCAAACTATTGGCTACTGAGTTGATAGTAAATTTGATATATTTGAAATCTGATACTACTCTTATAAAAATTAGTGAAGAACTATTTTAAAACTGACATACTCCATGAGATATGGAGATTTATCTTACAGGCAGAATAATCCTATGGCCCATAATCCACACGTGTAGCCTAGAGAGCCATAGGATGTTTCATATTCCCAGATTTGAGACTGTCCTCCATCACCTCCCAGCAAGTGCAGAAAAAACTGTCACTGCTTCTCAGTTATCATAAGACCAATCTCCAAGAAGCAGTTAAGAGGGCATTCTGGGGGGCACGGAGGGGAAGAAACTCGGTTCATTAAGATGTGATATACTCTGTCAATGTCCCAGCCTCTCCCCCGGGAGACCAAGTCCCATTCCTTCCTATTTCCCAGAACACCCTTCTTTACCCCTTTTCCAAGGTAGGTCCTACAGTCAAGCAGGGAGGTGAAGATCACCTCTGCACTTCCCCCATCCTGCACAGGTTGCCTGTAATCCTCCAAGTCTGGAGGTTTATGGGCATCCCAACTGGACTATACCCTTAAAAAAATGAAAAATACTCAAAATAATTTTTACCAGGGCTCAGAATTTAATTTAAACTCCAAAACAGTTCCAAAACCTTACATATCAGTGCCATCTGACACATTAAACTGAACAATAAACAATACTCAAGAGGGCACAAATATCAGCCACTCTGCTCCAATTAAATTATTCAACTCATTTTTGTTGCAAAAGTTGTTACCTCAATACACGAGCTGTGCATCATGCCTGAATAAGTTTTGAATGTTATGTTGCCAGGATTTAGCATAGTCTTTAGTGTCTCAGAAGTTACAGAACCAAACATTAGCGGGACTAAAGGATCACAGTCACCGTGGCACTGGAGAATGGAAATATCTTTGTTGACACAGTTGATGGCACCCTATCAAAGTTACAGAAAAAATAAAAGGGAAAAGTATGTTTTTCAACTTATACTTCTATTTTCACCTTCTTCTAAAGCATCTCAGCACATGACCACCATGCCTTTTATCCACCCGACCACCCTATGAGGTAGTTTAAGCTAAGATCATTTTATCCACTACATTTTCCAAGGCCAAAACTTGCTAGTGATACAGACATAGAGTAGGCCTTCTTTTCTGTATTAATATATTATACTCTGACAATCCTACTAAAACCACAATTCACAATTTTTCTTAAGTATTGCAAACAACTAACATTTAAATGGAAAACAATTTCATCAAGCCTTAGCTGCTCTTTGTCATCATACTTAGCATAACTAAATCAATGGTAAAGCAAGCCTGATAGCAGTTGCTAACTCTCTACATTCATGTTATATTCACATAAGGATGTATTTTTAAATGGTTTCATAAAATATATTGAAGTGTTCCCTAATAGTCAATATGCTAAAAAAATGATAATCTCACGTTATTAGTGGGAGGGGCAGATGTCTCCCATCCTCAGCCGGTCGAATGACATCATGACATGACATGGCATGACAAAGGGGACAGAGCTGGATCAGTTTCACTCTGCTCAGATTTTCCATAGCTGGGAAAAGCTATAGAATTTTCTACGCCTGAGAAAAGCCTAGACAAAGTAAGGAATTCCCTTTTGCACCTGGGTATGGCAGAGAGAGTATACATGTAACCAAACTTCCAAAGGTTTTGGGTTAGCAATCATTCCATCACCAGGTGCCTCAGCCACACTTAGCACACTGCTCAACCTCCCAGTTGGAGGCATGAGAAGTGCATGTTAAAAGAAATTTCCATCAGAAATAATACGGGGAGGGTAAACAATGTGCATGGGAATCTTTGCATTACCTTTGTTCACAGATGGAATATAAAAGTGGGGATATTCTCCCTACTGCTTTTCCAAGCACCCAGTAGCCTCCACTGAGCATTGTTTTGGGATAAGATGGGGCATGCAGTGGGAGCAGAAGCCTCTGTGGGCTAAATGGGAAGCTTCTTTTCCCCTACTTTATTGTATAAAGAAGGCTCTTTATGCTTTGCTGTTCAAAGGAAAGGCCATAAAGAAATATCCTGTTATCTTAATACCATGTTTTAAAATAATAAAACTCAGAATGTTTGAGTTCTTACATTCATGAAATCCTGGCTATTTTTTCTGTTGTATGTGGATGAGAAGCAGCAATGAAAAATATACCAAAAAGGCTCTTTAGGCTTTCATAAGCCGTCTTCATGTTGAAAAAGTTGCATCTGGATACTTTTGTTCCTTTGTCATGCATGATGAAAGATATTTAAAGTATAAGTGAACTCTTACTTTATTTTGAATTTTAGAGAAGTAGTATACTACCTGTGGAAATGAGGTCCGCAGTGGAAGCCAACAGCTAAGTGCTACAACACCGCCTAACTTCTGCTGTGTTGTGAGAGCTGAATACAGTGATAATGCTCCCCCCTAAAAAAAATGTTAAATCTCATTACTACAGTTTGAATCAAACCCTGGCCAGTTGCACATTTTATGAAAAATGCTGTCATTTTGAATATGCTTTTTAATATTGGCAATGGTCTACAGCAATGGTCTGCTTTTATTTGGCAGAAGCAGTCATTGTGATATCTTTACCCCACTTTTTCTCAACAGGAAAGGCACGTCTCCTTGAAATGGCATGTTTCACACACCAACTCTCCTCAAGTGTATGCCTTATTTGAGTCTCCATTCCCAGCCCCTTCTCCAACTGTAAAATATTTTCTTTCTACTGGGCATTTCTGCAAGGACCCTGAAGTATGTCAAGGTCAATGTGACCATTTCCTTTCCTTCAACTTGCACAAGAGTGAATGAAGCAGTTGACTGTGAGGGCAACTATATTTAATGTAGCACAGTACAACAATTCTTTAACTCTCAGAACTAACACTGTTTTAAAACTATTTTATTCTAAAAGCTTTAGTAAGAGAATGAACACTCAGTCTAATCTTTGTCCCAGGGAGACTCAGTATGTTTGTCCTACATCAAATTTCCATTTACTAAGGTTAACAGAAAGGGTTTAGTACAGAAACTATTTGGATTCAAAGTTATAAATAGTAAGAGATGCCTTGCTCTGTTGTAATTATTAGTTTCCACTGCCAGAGATAATGCTAGATGGAGACAAGAATTCAGTTTTACCTGAGAAAATCCTCCCAAAATTATCCTGTTTGAGGGTATTCCATTTCTTACTTCTTGCTCTATAAGTGATTTCACTGAAAAGGAAGTCTTAATTGTTACTACCACAAGACTATCACATATAAAGTAAATGACTGTCACAAAGATGCCATGAGGTTAATAGTTAGGTTTCTCCTATCCATGGAGGGCTGGGATTGTCATGTATCCTAGTTTCTGCCCTGAGGTTTTACAAACTTCACATACTCCCACTGCAGCCTGTCTAGCTTTATGTACTCTCCCAAACCAAATTCTATAGTACAAGACACATGCAAATCAATCTCCCTTGTCTTTCAAGCACTATGAAAACTCTAGGTCAGGATTTTGCTTCCAACCCCTGAAACAACTTTACCTTCTCCAATGTAAAGGTCTTCCACTACAAGTTAGCTTCTTGCTATAGGGATCCCCAGATAGCAGTTACATGCTGTATAAGCTCCCTATTTGACCCCTAACTCATTTCCTTACAAAGCTGGTGTTGTATTTCCATATATGAAATGTTCATCCAATTTAGCAACACACATAGCCAGACCAGATTGAGTGAAGTTACTGATATGAGGCATATCAAGTTCTACCTAAAGACTGTCACAGGAAGAGATAAAGCAGTTTCTGGGAACTCTTACAGTAGTGATGATATAAACGATCCCACCTACTCCCAGGTTATGGCTATATCCTCACTGGTGTCAAACACTACGCCTTGCTATTTCCTACTCTGCTTGCTTATTGTCTTCAATACAACAGAATACAGCCAGTGTGGTATAGTGGTTAAGAGGGTGGGACTGGGGCTCAGGAAATCTGGGTTCAAGTCCCCACTTAGCCATGGAGCTAACTGGGTGACTTTGGGTCAGTCACAGACTCTCAGCCCAACATACCTGACAGTGTTGTTGTTGTGAGAATAAAATTGAGGGCCCAAGGAACAAAATTGTGTGAGCCACTTTGCATTCTTTGTAAGAAAAAAGGGTGTGATATTAATGTAACAAATAATACTATAGATGGTGTAATGCAGGTAGGAAAAGGAGAATGAAAAAAGTGAAAAGAGGTTAAAAAAAAAGAAGTCTAGTCAAATATTGGAATGCAAAGGACTCTAATTCAGTTCAGAGGAGCCTAAGCAAATTCTAAATTATCTACATGACATCATGCCTGTCAGTTGACCAGTCAAATATTTCACAAAGCCATCCACTTTGTAGATGGCAGGATACCTTAGAAACCTTTAAGAGTTGCTGCTGCAGCCTTCCAAAAGTCTACCAGCATGGCATAGTGATTAGAATGTTGGATTGAAGACCCAGAGATCCAGGTTCTAGTCCCTGCTTGGCCAGGAAAATCATTGAGTGACTGTGGGTCATCCAGACTCTCAGTCAAACCTATCCCACAGGGTGGTTGTTGTGAGAACAAAATGGAGCTATATTTAGGAACTCCCTGAGTTCCTCACAAGAGAAAAACAGGCAAGATAAAAATGCAATGTAGTAATAAATTACAATCTGGAACTGGGTTTAACTGGCATTGTTACCACTTGCTATACACAAAAAACCCAACAATGTGAAGATACTAAATAAATTTATTGTGGCACAGAAGCTGAGTAATCAGGAGCAAATTGGCACTTGTTGGCTGCATAAATATTCACTGTCTTTGCTGTGACATGCCTAAGCCAGCTTTGGTGTCATCCACTATCTCCAGAGTAATGTAAGTAGCTGTACAGAATCCACCTGTGTGCAATTCAGTGCCAAATGTTCTTAGATTAAATACACCTGTTTCTAGAAGGCTTATGAGCTTCTGGGAAAGGATATTTAGCCAAAGACCAAGGAACTATCAAAATGAGCCTAGGATAAAGTTGTGCAGAAACATCAGAAAGGATTGGGTTATAAAAGAATGTTCCAAATTATGGATACCAACAAAAACATGATTAAATCCATTATTATAAAATGGAAAGGATATGGATATGGTTCAACCACAACTCTGCCTATAGGAAACCCATTCACCAAAACTTAGGGGTCAGGTAAGGACATTCATCAAAGAAGCAAGCAAGAGGCCAATGGTAACTCTTAAGTAGCTGCAGAAATCCATGGGACAACTATCACCCTGACTCTCCACAAAGCTGTGCTTTATGAATGAGTAGCAAGGAGAGCCACTGCAGACACAAACCCATATCAAAGCCCATATGGAATTTGCAAAAAGGAATGCAATGAATATTTTATTACTCAGAGTCCAGACCTCAATCTGACTAAGAATCTGTGGCAGGACTTGAAAGCTGTTGTTCACCTATGATCCTCACTTAACCTGATAGCGTTAAGCGCAGTTTTGCCAGAAACTGGGCAAACACTGCAAAACTGACAGCATATAGTTAAATCATGGAACATACTGCCATGAGAAGCAGTGTTAGCCACAAATTTGCATGGTTTTAAAAGGGGACTTTACAAATTAATGGAGGAGGAGGCTATCAATGGAGCAGGCAAAACTATTGTATCTATCCTGCTTGAGAGATTCTGTGGGCAGCTGGTTTGGTCTCTTGCAGCATGGCTTTTCCTGGAGACTTAGTGAAGAAAAATCACAGGTGCCAAAGGTAGTTCTACCAAGAATTGACTGGAGGGTACTGAATACATATGCAAACACTAAGTGCCAGTTAGTTTTTGCTAAATGCCTTACACCTTCAGTGTCAAATCTTTTGTGTACATCTACTAGTGACAATGCCAATTAAATCTATTTCAATTGCAGGAAAATGTGGAAAAGTGAAAGAGAGTAAATACTTCTACAAGGCACTGTGCTTGGCTACATTTGATTTGCTTCTGCTTTGTAAACTGTAGAATACCTCTTTAGTTTTAATAGTTGCTGTTACTTTGCTGCATTTGATTTTCTGTTTGTCTTATTTAAGTTTTGAAACTGATTATTGTATCACTGATCATTGTTATCCCAGAATAAAACACCACCTTCCTCAATTTGGTGACCCTGTTGCTTTGACTTCAACTGCTATCAGAATCAGCAGCATGGCCAATTGTCAGGAATACAATTGGAGGGCACCAGGATAGGGAAGGCTAGTGCAAAACAAGGAGAAGAATTGTTAGATCATTTACATTTATGCAAATCTTATCCACCATGGTTAAGCTAATTCACTAGTTACAAATTTACTTAACTATTTAAAAGAACTTATGCAACAACAAATTGGTTTGGGTTCATTTTTTTTGGAAATTAGCATGCAAGTATCACTTTTTTTGGTAATTACACTGTCTTTTATTCCAGTAAAGCTAATATTTGTACTTTATTTGCCAATCTTTGACTGGCCAAGTGATCAAACTCTTTTGGTTCATCAAATGTCCAACTTGAAGGCAACACCAAAATAGAAACCCTAGTACTGATAGGTTCTCCTGGCACAAGAAAATCTATTGAAAAACATGGGGGGGGGGGGGAATAGCTCAACATATTTTACATAGCCTGTAGATTTAGTATTGCCTAACTGAAATGTTAATGATTAAAAGAAAATGGTAATAATACAAAACAATGCCTTAAAAGACTGGCATGTAGCTATTTTACATTTATGCAGTTTCACTACCAAAAATATGACTTTTCAACAACTCACTGGATAGTCACAAAAGTAAATTCCATTTTAAACTACTGAATGACAGTTGCATAGGTCATGAATAGTTACTTGTACAATGTACTAGCAGCTATATAAAACACCGGCTCCAAAATTAAATTTAGAACTGTTTTATTTCTAGTGAAAGGTACACACATATTGAGAACATAAGCAACACATAATTCACTGCTCAGATCTCAGTACTACTGTAAACATAGCAGATAGTGCCATGTCTATTAATTGTACAGAGAATTTCAGTTCACAAAAATGTAACAATTCTATAACAGTAATGCAATTATAATTTTATAAAATATGAATATTGCAGTTACAAGTCAGGCTGAAAATTTGTGAAATTGAAAGCAGTTAACTATCCCTTTTCACCAAACATTTAAAATAACATACCAGTCTCTGAGGCTTGCTTGATCCCAGTTTCATCTTCTTGTGAATCTGGAGCAAGTCCAATAATATCAAACCTTAAATCAAACAATTACTATGCTATGTTATTCAGGTCTTTGCATTACAGCAGCATCCAAATGTTAAATAATGCATATAGGTTCAATCCTCTATCAAGCAGCAACTGAGAATTACATAGCCATATCTAAGAAATATGCACATATAAGCAGAAGACATCAGAGGAAAATACACTGATGTCTCTAATCATATACTTCATAGCATAAGGAACTATTCAACTGAAATTCAACAGCATATAACTGGACATAGAGGTTCATGTAAACACATATCACTAAAAGATGTTTGAAGTTTATGTAATTCCTATATTATATTATTATTCAGGAAATAGTGGGACAGAAATTAATTCACAGCAGAAATGCATTTATTATGTTACAGGCAAGATAATACCTTTATATTGTAATACATAAAAGAATTTACTTCTGGCAACATTGATGGTGAAGCTTCTCACAATGACTGATTGTGCCTTGGAAACTTAGTATTTCTAAGTGCTAGAAGAAAATAGGCTAGCTGTTTAGGATAATAAGATACTACCTCTCCCCAGAAAAACAAGATAGCAGTTGGGTAGGAACTAAAGCTTCATAAGGGTAAAAAGAAAGGCAGAACTGTCTTAGCATGAAGTGCCATATGATAGATATGCCCCTTATGCTAAGAAATCCCAAACTTATGAGTATTCAATGCAGAGCAGGAAGAGTGGCAGACATGATAGCCACTCCTATGCCAGAGTAATTTTCAGACATTTAGCTGAGGTGTTTTGGAAGGGAAATGAAGGAGACTGGACTGCCGATTGACTCCTTGCAGCCTCAGTCTCTTCTGCACTTCCTTAGCTGATATCCAGAGTTGATTATCCAACCTCAGTGAGGTATCCAGTATGGTTTTTTCCACACTGGGGAAGAGGGATTGAGGCACAAATTCCCAGATCTGTGCTTGGAACACTTTCCAATCTAGAAATCTAAATTATTCTGTGGTTCCCAGTTGATGTCTAGGAGCCATAGGATCACATTCCTCAAGGCAAGAAACTTAAAGATTGCACTGCAGATTCAATGGCAAGTTGAGATATAGGCACCTGAGGGGAAAGTTTTCTGAAGAAGTCACAGGAAGATAGTTGAGAAAAGACCAAAAGAATCAAAAGTGGTATGTTTTAGTAGGAAGATATTTTTGGGGGAGAGGGGGAATTCTGCTGATCAGCAAAGGCTGTGCAGTGTCTGATTTAGGAAGAGGGACCACACACAGTTATTTTATCTGTCAAGGTTCCTGTGCTTTAAAGTACTCCATGAATAACAGCAGTGTAACAGACAAAAGAAAAATGGTAGCTTTACATTCTTGTTTTACATACAGCTTTTAGAAGTGTAAATACCCCATTGGAGTAAAAACTATAAGATTTATGAATGCAAGGAGCTGTCAACAGGCTATTTTATTTTTCCCCTTTACCTTTAACAGCAGGTTCATGCAAGCTAAATAGGTAAACTTCTAGTTGGTAGAGTAATGGAAAAAGTTTCACCTTCATTTCTTCATGTTACCTGTTGTTAAAGGCACAGAAACAAGGCTAGAAAATAAAAGGTGGCAACCCTACAAAGCAAAAATCAAAGGATCCTGAAAGAGTGAAATGTGACAATCCACAGGCCACAACTATGACCTTAGAGTGGTATTATAATACATTATACAATATTATATAGTATGTTATTATAATAATTATATAGCACTATGCTACATAAAATTAAGCCAATTACATAAGTGAATACAAGCTGCAATATTTATAGTGGCCATATCCATCCATCATTTTTACCAAGCAGTAGCTAACATCAACCTTCTCTATTCCTCCTCCCAATTTCCCTCAATACATATTGTATACATAGTTATAAATACTATAAAAAGAATACAAGAAAGCAATAGATTTAAAAAAATACACATTATTTCCAGTCTGCTACTTACCAAGAAGGCATAGTCATGTTCATATTTAGAGAAACTGGCATAACCGGCCTGGAAAGTGTGGGAAGAAATTTAAAATTAATTTTCATAATTAACTACTTAAAAGAAAACTAATCTTGCCACGTGTAATTAATCTGAACATCGTTTTCTACAAGATCATGAATCTCATTACATGGCAGACCTCCTTGAAGAGAAATGGATAGCAGACAAGGACAGGAGGAGTCTCTTGCATCTGTTCAAATACCTGCCATGCCTTAAATGCTAAAGTGATACAATGGTCATTCTAATTCATGCAGTATGAGCCATACATACTTCTATTCAGTGAGGCACTGAGCCAGTCCATATGAGCAAGTCCATTTTCTGGGTTCCCATATGCTTTGCTCTCCTGTTTGCATTTGTCCAAATGATAGAATATGCATAACTATAGATATGAATCAAATTTAAGAATCACCATGTGCAGCGATTCCTTGTTTTTTACAAAAGAGCTTCAGGATTCTTTCACTAAACCTCTATCTGTAATCCATCTTGAGAAGTGAGAGAAAGGATTAACCCAAAACTGAAAGCATACTTACGCATGTGGACAAATGTACTTTATATGTGGGCTTCTGATACCAGCAAATGCTTCTGCCCAGCCATGCCTATTGAAATACACAAATGTCATGCAAGAATTTCCCACACTGGTAACAACCTTAAATTTTCTAATTCCCTTTGCTTACTCATAAAATTCAGGGACTGTTGGACACAAAAACATCATTACTAATCTCAACATTTGCTAACACAGCATTTATAAAATTTAATTTAGCAAGACTATTCCTAACTTAGGTATCAGATTAACTAGTTCAACACTCAGGGGAACTCAATTCAAATAAATATTTTGAAAAAGGAAAACAACAAGGTTCCTCCAAGGATTAAAGTACATTGCTCAACATATAAAATGTTTAATAGCAGTAATACTAGTATACTATAATCTATTAAGTAGTAACCTAGTCTGACATATATTAAAACCACAAAGAAAACTTGGGAGGTAGGTCTCAAATGTGTAAAAACAAAATCAAAATATATACAATAAACATTATCGAATTCTAGAGCTTCCAGCTGGATCATAATGGGATTTTTGATGCTGCACTGTGTTTCACTGTTGACTGATGAAAAAGGGATGCTCCGGGGGTCTATCATTAGAAGTACACAGGACCCAAAGGATCCTCAAACTTCTGAGAAAAAATAGTCATACTTCCATCCCAGCTAACATCCATTTATTTTTAGGGTTATTAGATTTATGTCCTGTCTTTTTCCTTTTTTAAGAATTCAAAAAGGCTTACATCATTTTTCTCCTGCTCTCAATCTTATCTCCACAAGAACTAAGTTTTTTCAGTGTGCTTCAAAGGTTCCAATCTTTTTCATCAGAAAAAAAAATAGCAGAAAACACACCAAAGCCGGCAGCAGAAAAGTTTTCCCCTAGAATTTTTCCATTTTGCGCCTGGGCCTTCACAGATTTAGGGTAACTCCACACTAAGGTTGCAATCCTGAATAAACTTACTTGTGAGCAAGCATCACTGACCACAGCATAACTTATTTCTCAGAAAATACACAGAAGATTATATAGCAAAGCAACCAAGGGCACAAACCTATGGCCACTGAATAAAGTCTGGTCAGAGTCCAAGCTCCAACTTCAGACACTTAGGACTCCAAATTCAGAGCACCATCCCTCCATCCACAGAGCCAGCAAAGAACTAAACTGACTGCAACTCCAAGATCTTTGCAGGGGAGAACACACATGAAGACAATCTTTGCCTCTGTATTCATTCCACGGGATACCAGTAATTCTTTGAGCTCAGAAGGTTATGGGCAGCCTCACAGGGCTGCACTGTTACATATTAACTTCTGTAGGAAGGCGTTTCAATGTTTATTTCCAAGCACTTTTAAATCAAGTGTCAACCTGCATCTAACTTTAAAAAATATTCAGTAGGACTATTCTACTATACTCACTGAACTTATTTTTATTTATACATTTGTTCACAAAGCTAGTTCTCACAGTCAATAGTTTCAGCAGGGATTTCGTTAAGCTTTTAAAAAAATATCTGAATGGAAGACTAAAATACAAGGTGCAAGCTCTACAACTAATAAAGCAGCTAACACAGAACAGCTTATATCTAATGAGGCTGAGGCTACTGTGGTTTTTCTTGTGAACAATTTTTTTATAAACAGAAAAATGCATTTTGAAAAGATGAGATCACATATCTCGATTTTACTTACCCAGTATCTCCTAATCCATGCAGGAATATGACCTAGAATTTAACACAGGTTAGACTACCACATTAAAAGGGTACATAGTATAAATCCATCTTCTGTGAATCCATACCGAACTCTTTAGTAATAGCAATATTTTAAAACACCCACATGTACCCCACAAATATGAACTACAAACAATGGACCAGGATAAATGGCTACTCATGTGATTAAGATTTAAAATATCAAGGCCAGCAAATGCTTGGTGCTCTCATACTAGAACCCTTTTATAGTCTGATCATCAATATTATAAATCAGGAACTGCACCCTTCTCTGATACATGGAGATATTCATAGCTGATTCACATCTATAGGAATTTGTAAAAAAAAATAGGTTGATAATTATTTTATAAGTCTGCTGTCAATTATCCCTTTTGAAAAGATGTAAAAAGGCAAGGAGAGCAATATGGGGTCATCAGGATGCATGCTACCCTTCCTGATATAGATCAGTTTCAACTATTGTTCATACCACTATAAGAAATTGTGAGCAATAATTTGTTGAATGTGAACCATGCTGAATGCTTGGGAGTTGAATGGGGCTTTCAAGGAAAGATGTACAGACATGCACATTTTAAAATAAAAGTATGGACATCTAGGGGAGACCAACGCAGTGAGATACTACACACAGAAATACCGCACCATTTAGAGTGGCCACACAAATATGTTTTATGCAAGCTTTCATTTGGCTGAAGCCACTTTAGATATTGCATTGGTCAAGCCATGGTTGATCCTGGTAAACAAGAACACTTGTAGCAACCAGAAACCTATTAGAATCCAGGCTAATGCAATTCTGTTCTGGTTTTGCCTTGTAATAAGAGTAAAGTACTAAATTTCCCAACTAGGAGCAAAGCCAAGGAACTAAGAACAATATTCCAGAAAGGAACTGGGTGCTGCTTTTGATGCTCCAGATTAGGCTCTTGCTCATAAAAGGGAACTGTTGAATCAGACTGACCATTACCTGATTTCATATACATTTGAGAAAAAAAATCTTAATTGTTTACTTCTTCCTTTCCTAACCAACTTAAATGATCTAGAGTCACACCAATTTAGTAATTTAGTCTTTGCATTACTCAAGTTTTTAAAAGTAAAAAAAAATACATGAAATATATTTAGCAGCAACACTATGACCATTAATCATTCTTATTATTCAACATCTTAAATTTCACCACTTAAAGAAATAAAAAATCTTTATTTGGGACAGTAAAATCCTCTCCTTTATTTGGGGCATTCCTGCATGGTAACTGACACAAAAATAAGTCAGTCAGCTCCAAGTCACATTGTGGGTTATTTTAATGCAAATCATCACATTCAGACACTTCTGAAAGAGTCTAAGGTGATAAAACACTTTGTTGCAATTAAATCTTCCCACTAATGAGGACACAAATATGTTCTGAAAACACTTTAAACGGTTTATCTGGCTTCCCTAAGATTCAGCGTGATTTCACTTCTAACTTGAACACCTGCCCCACATGAGACTTGACACCCAGTCAATCAAATGCACATTATTTTTATTTCTTCACACAGAGATTACTATCCACTCAAATTCATAAATTAGGATAGTAAAGTCTGGGACAAGAAAACTATCTAAGCTGTTGCATGGTCCTAATCAGTTTGTAGTATTTCTAGCACAATCAAAAGGCGAACATTCCCTGGGAAAACAGTTATTATATAGAAGAATTTAAACGTTACTATTCCTGAAATCACACTTCAAGTTTTGCCAGATATTCTGAATGGACAGGGAAGAATATTAAGGTGGAAAAGACAGACACCATAAGTTATTCGGCATCTGTAAAAGTTATTTGTTATTTATGCCTCTCGTTTACTTGCTACCGTGCTGGTCACGGCGAACCCAAGATTGGATCTCGAAGGACGGAGAAGTAGGGAAGCGGCAGAAGCGCAACACAGGGCCAGAAGCCCCCGGGCCAGACCAGCGATATGGTAGGAGGCGTTAACTTCCCTCCAGCTGGCCTAAAAAAGGTGGGCTTACAGCATGACTTTTCCCAAGCAGCCCCGCTGAGCTCCGTGGGGCCACTCCCAAAGTGGGGTGGTAAGGCGTGCTACCCTAATACTGTCCTGCCGACCTTCAGCCACACCTGCAGAGCAGGTGCAAGACGAGAACCTTCGTCAGGCGCTGCTCTGCGCACCCCTCACTCACCGCGGCGGTGGCCTTCCTAGCGGCCGGGACGATAGCAGGGAGCGGAGCGGACATGTTGTTTCCGCACATACACCGTATTCTCCTCTCGCAGAGGCCGGTGAAAAACTGACAGAGGAGGAGGGAGCGAGGGCGGCCGCGGAGGGTGGGGAAACGGGCGTGGCGGCGAACGGATTGGAAAGAGAACTAGGTGGACGTTCCTCGGGACCGCCTCCCCCGCCCCTTTTCGCCAGCGTGCGCTCTTTCTCACGCATCGCGTAGGAAAGCGGGAGGAGGCGTTGAAACAGGCGCGTGGATAGAGAGCAGATATCGCCCACCCGCCAAGGCCGAACACACACTACTGCTTTCCATTGGCTGGGCCCAATATTGGCGGGCGGCTAACGCAGCCGTTCTGGCGCTTCCTTAAAAACCATAGACACGCATTGGAACTAAGTTCTAGAACGGCCGTTGCATGGTTTGCATCCCGGAGCTTCTGTTACATTGTTGGCGCCATGTTTTGTCCTTCTCTGTAGGGTGACAGAAAAAAACAGTAAATAGAAATAAGATAGAAAATTAGTTATCAGATTTAGAGTTGTAGCTACTTTTAGGCCTACTAAGATTAGGCCCAAACTTTCTTCAAATTGCCAACATGCAGACCCAAGTTCATGAGGTTCCAACATGGAGATTATATCTATCTACAGCGAGATGCATTTATAGCACTTGAATCAACAGTATAACAGGATAGACGTTATTCTGTTGCCACCCTAAAGCCACAATCCTCCACCCTTGTAACTGACAGTAAGCCCATTGATCTGCTTCTGAATAGACATGCATAGGAGATTTGCATTGTTACATGCTGTAACTGAGCAAATCTCAAAATAACACAGCAATCCGAGACAGCTGGTTCACTCTGTCTTAGTTTCTCTATAGCTGTATCGCGAAACTCTTTCTGCGCCTGTGCAGAACGTAGTTGACCTCTCTACCTCGCCGTTCTCCTCTAGTCCCGCTCAGAGAGCGTCCAATGGCTGCGGCGGCGTCTGGCGTTGGCGGAGGAAACAGGAGTAAGGCCTTGGAACTGCTGCGGTCCTTGCCTAGAGTCAGCCTCGCCAACCTGCGGCCTAACGATGGTGCTCGGAAACCGGTGAGCCAAGATTACGGCGGACCGGAGAGGTCTTGCTGTAGCTGACATGCCCTTTGATTCTTTACGATGGTTATCCCCACCCCTAAAGTGGTTCATGTTCCTTTAAAGGCAGTACAGCCAACAGAAATTCAACTAATGCCACTTTGTCCTATTGAAGCTGCAAAAGGGACTCAATAACAGTTGGATTCTTGCCTATTAGGTAGCATACAGAAGATGCGTAAGAAAAGATGACTGATTCGGACTTATTTCTGTTGCCAAAGTTGAATATTTTCGTGATAAGATGCATGATTTGCAGAATATTTGTTGTGTGTATAGTGCTGAAGCCTTTACAAATTGTGGGATATATTTTATACTCCAGTCCACCAGTACTCCACCTTTCCCCCTTCCCTATAATCCACCTTGCTGTAGATTATGCAAGTTTTTTATTTTGCTGCATTCACATATAATGTTAAGTCAGGATTACAGCAAGTGAGATCTTTGCTTTCTTGGAAACAGCAAACCCAGCTATCACAAAACAAATAGTTTCTGGATTTGGGCAGAACACACAAGCTGTTTCTGGGTTGTTTATTGCTAGCCAAAGTAGGAGGAGCAAAGTGAAAGAGAATGTACTGTTGCACTAGTATGCGACTTGTTCATGGTAAGCCAAAGGTCCTGTTTCACCATTATAAGTGAAGGTAACATTTGTCCTGTTCTACAGTGGTTAAAGTGAGGACCTTAACATTTATTGGACAATCGTACACATGTTGAAATAAGATTCACTGTAGTCAGCAGAAGTACTTCTAGATACATAAGGTTACAGCCTTGAATCTTATATGTTCTCCAAAAAAGAGTGCTTCCCTGATGAACTGAGGCTTATGTGTTAAACTTACATAAGGATATTTCTTTTAGGAAAGGAGACGTGGACGTGGAAGGTATAGAGGTAGGAAAAGTGGTAGAGGTCATAAAGGAGAAAGGCAACGAGGAACCCGCCCTCGATTAGGCTTTGAAGGTGGCCAAACTCCTTTTTACCTGGTTATTCCAAAATACAGCTACAATGAAGGGCACAGGTAAGTTTCTTTCTATGATTATTATCTTGGATGAAGTTTATGTACTCAGAATTCCTTTCCTTGCTGTACTCATAACAACCTTGGAGAAGGGATTTAGGGGCAGGAAGAAGAGGAGAATGATTCTGCTGAGATATGAGGTATCCTGGTGTTGCGTCTGTCCCGATTCCTCCAAAGCACTGCAGTAAGACAGCTGAAATTGCCCATCTAGCTGTGTGGGAGGTATGTGGAGGCCACCTTTGCCTCTGTGCTGCTCCTGCTTTGCATAGGATGCCTGTAATCTTGCATAGGTTGTGAGTATCCCTATAGGATTTTGCTCTTAGGCCTTCTTATTGATCTATGAGTTGCATTGCAAATTTTGCATTGGCTACTAGGCTGCACTTTAAAAAATTTTGAGCTCTTGCACAGGCATGCACTACTGCATGCACTACTGCTCAGAGACATGTGCAGTTCACTTGCAAATGTGTTTCTTCTTTGCCAGCAGTTAATGCAAAGTAGCACAGTTTGAAATTGGCTCAAATACTGGCTTTGAAGTACTCATTTATGCCTAGCATAGTGTTTTCTGCTTTTGTCTGTCTTCTGTGTGTGTGTAATTGTATTTTTTGTATTTTGTAAGTGCAATTTGCTGTAAGTGCAAATGTTTGAAATTAAAAGATGGCCAGGCATACCTTTAAAAATTAGAGAAGGGGAAAAAGACAAGGAGGGGGTTTTTTGGCATAGGACTGAGGTTGGAGAATGGCAAAAAAGTTTGGCTCCATTTTCCCAGCCTCTCATTCTTGAAGGAGAAAGAGCTTAACAGAGTGCTTCTTTGATTCAAATATTGTTAGGTCAGGTTGATCTCTTGTTCCTTAAATAATCCTGGCCTTCTGTTTAAACAGAAGCCTCTCAGGAGGTTCTGCACTAGTAGCAAAAGAAACCTACTTGATAAGCAGTCTATCTTTGATTGGTTGAATGCAGAACTATGACCGCTTGACGCATGGTTTAATCATGTAGTGCTAGAAGAAGAGGCGGTATTGTAAAATCAACAAGAGGATAAAAGCAGATTTACAGCCTCTTACAAGGAAGAAACAAGATACAAAAGCGGTGTGCTTTTGAGTTCATAAATGTTTGGCATAGATGGGCAATGGTTGCAGTCCAGAAAGTCCTTCTCATCCGTGCAAGAGATTGTATTCATTCATTGTGGCTGTATCTTTTTTTCCTTAGCGAAATCAGCCGTTCCCTTGTGCCTCATGGCAAACAACTTTTCAAAGTGTCTAGGGAAGGTTTCTGTGCAAGCTACCTTGTATTCTCCAATGAGTTGTGGCAGATGTCCATACGTATTAAACATTATATCTGTAAACTTGTAAACATGTGTTAAAATGTCCCACTTGCACACCTCTGAATGAAAGTGTTGATTCTCAGAAAACTATATTCAGCACCAAAGATTGTATTTCCTCACTATCTGTTGACAGAAAGTTCAAAGACTGAAGCCCGCAGTTGAGCATTGAATGGAAGCAGAGTAGATCTGCATTTATAATATTTAGATTAGTAGCTTGCATGTGAATAAGATGTTTTAGGTATAGTTTCAAACAATTTCAGAAGAGTTCACTTCCTTGCCTTGTCTAATATTAAGCTGTGATTGCTTGGGATAGGACTTTGAAGCCCAGTCCAATGGGATGAATTTCAGTGGGACTTCCACTCATAGGATTGCAGTCTTGATATAACAGTAGTAGAAGGTCTTCCATTTAACTTCAGTGGGGCTTGCAGAGCAGAAACTTTCAATAAATTGTGTCTTTGATATTTATCACTCATTCTGGATTAGATTTGTACTTTGAAAGTCTCTCTTTCTTTCTTTCCTTTATCATCTCTATAGCCACAGGCATCAGTATCCACCCCTCAGTCTCAGAAAGCTGCAGTACCTAATTGACTTAGGTAGAATTGATCCAATGGAACCAATAGATCTAACACAACTGATAAATGCAAGAGGTGTAACAGTACAACCACTCAAAAGGCATTATGGAATCCAACTTGTGGAGGAGGTAGGTCTGTCATTAGGGGTATGTGAACATTTTCTTTGTTAGTTTTGATTAGAATTTCCTCAGTATATATATCTTCCTACCTACTAACTAAACATGGACTTGGATGACTTGGATACAATCTATTGTTGTAGTTCAACTTGCATACATTTTCAAGGTTCCAATGTGATTTGCATGCCCCAGAATAATGCATTCAGCAGCATTTCAGAAAATGTGTACTTTCAAAATATGCATTTAAGCATATTTCAGTCACTGGGGGAAATCATAGAATAGTAGAGTTGGGAGGGGCCAAGGAGGGGCCATCAGGTCTGATACTTGCTCAGTAGGAAAAAATAATAAAGTTTGCAATATGATAAAACCTTAAATCAGAACAAGTTTTTAGATGGCACTCCATTGGTCAGCTTGAGTTTTCTTGATTCCCTCATAATAGGATATTTTACCAGACCAGATGTGTGCTCAGTTATCATTCATTCATTTATTCAAATAAAAGGGTTTTTAAAGGTGCTATCTTATGCACTTTTAGACAGAAGAAAGCCCTACAACTGCCAGCATGCTCCAGGTAGTACAGCTGGGTGTTGTAGGACTTCCATCCATCTAGCATGCATAGGATTTCAGGTTTCTGAAAAGTATACTTGTTGGGTCCAACAGTGAAAACACATGAATGTTTTAGAGATTACCATGTAGGACAGAGCTGAAAGATGAATTGAACTTGTGTTATGTGCGAAATGTAGACCTGCATTTCATTCTCAGATATCAGTCCCCTATGCAATAAGCTATCTGCTTTGGAAATACTCAAGAGTTCAAAAGCAATGTGTTGTATATCAAGGGAGGCTATTGTAAAAGAAAAATGAGTAGCCTTATTTCTACTCTGACAACTGCTTTTATAAAGTTTGATGTGGCATGTTATATTTTGTTGTGGAAGAAATTACACAGTTTGTTTAAGAAGACAATTGTTTTATTCCACTGTTGGAGGCTGGAATTGCAACTGCCTCTGTGTGTGCATAATCTTGAGTGCAGCAGTATAGCTTTAAACTTTTTTTCAACAGGAATCTGCAAGAGAATTTAATGTATGATCTTTTTCTTTAATACTCATAAAAATACATAGTCTTACAATATTTTTAAAGTATGTGTGTTGCTTTTCAAAGTTATCCCCTCACAAAGCAATGTATGATCAAGAGAAAAGGCAAGAAACAAAGATTTATAATTGCTTCATTAGAATGCATGAGACATTGAGAAACATTTTTAAATCCATAAACTAATTATAACATTAAATTAAAGGTAGTTTTGTACAAGGTCTTAAAGCCTCTCCAGAACACCTACACAGGAGGCACTAGTGAATTGGAGTGGAGTTGCCCCACAGTTTTGGGGCCAACACCAAGAAGATCCTATGTCTTATGCAAGCCAATCTGACCAATCTTAATACCTGGTACTCAAGGACTGCTGAGGCATATCTTCATTCATGAACAATTGTTTGGGTGAAGCTGGTACTTTACAGTCATGCTACTTAGGGCTTTAAAGGTTAAGACAGTCAGTGCTGTTGGCCCAAAATTGGAGTTCAGAATTTGAGGTTCCCACCAGCTTTCAGACAGCTGCATTTTTTTTGTAGCTGCATTTTGTACCACTTGAAGCTTCCAGACAATCTTCTAAGGGAGCCTTATATAAAGTGTTTTCTAGTAGTCCAGGTTGGAGGTAACCAGTGCATGCTAAACTTGAGGTCTAAGATGCCCAATATAGAGTATGATAGCTAAATAAGAATCTCAGTTGATAACTTTTGCAATTTATTTACTATTTGTGTGAAATTGTAGGGTGCTGATACCTTTGCAGCAAAAATAAACATTGAAGTGCAGATTGCATCTGAACTAGCCATTGCTGCGGTTGAAAAAAATGGTGGTGTCATAACAACAGCTTTCTATGATCCAAGGAGTTTGGGTAAGAATTCTCACCAAGTGGCTATTGTGTCAGAGATCAGCATCTTCCCATTAAGCATTTGTTTGCATTACAATAATGTCATCAATTATAAAGCTAGTCTTGTGATGGTTCTTCAGGGAGACCCTTTTTTTCAACAATGGGGAAAAAAACGCTTTATGTATCTTTCATTCCCTATTGATATTATGAAGGGTTTTGTTATATTGCCACTGTTCTAATAAGCATAGTTACCGAAAGTAGAAATAAGCTATGGACAGAATTTCATCTGCCATGGTAGCAGGATGGTGGTAAAAACTGGCATTATCAAGCATTTCTTGAGGCCCATGGCTCATGTAGGGCATCAGATGCAAGCCCAGGATTTTGAGCATCCAGCTGCTACTTCTTCTGTTGCTGCTTCAGCTATTACGAACTGACTTATTAGATATATAGGCTGTGTTTCCAGCAAAAATGTCTTTAATCAGATTACAGGTAGTACATCATGGTAATTACATCATGATAATTAAACCATCAATTTATCACAATATAAACCCAACAGACACAGTCTATGCTGGCTGGGAAATGCCGGGAGTTTTGCTTAAACATGCAAAACATTCAGGATTGCACCCTGAAACAGCTTTAATCAAAACAGTAAAAATAATTGTACAGCTCTGGAAATAAAAATATTAAAAAAAAAAACAACTTCTAACAATTGCAGTTGTGCAGATCTGATTTCACATGGGTTGGAGTTTATATTATAGCGGCCACTGAAACAGCATATCTCCAGTAGAAGAAAAGTCACTACTTAAATTCTCTCCTTCCCCACATATGAAAAGAAGATAATATGTAGGACTGCCTAAAGCCAGTTTAAGGCTTTAATTATGAAAGACAGCACCTGGTATTTTGCACAAAAATTGATAGATAACAAATTTAGGTCATCCAGAATCAGTATCACATGAATAATATTGTCAGTTCCAAAGGAAAACTGTGCTATTACAGTATAACTGGGGAGCATCCAAAATGTTTTAAAAACAGTTCTTTGTACAGAAGCTTCTGGTAATCAAGCCAGAGTATGCAAGACAAAAACTAGATCCTTCTTCTCAGAAAAGGGTGCAGCTGGCTTGTTAGGCCGTACTGAAAAAAATACAACTCTGGCCTTGACCATCACGTGAGATCTAGGAACAGTGCTGCCGCCAAGCATGCGACCATGCTTAGTAGAAGAATCTGTTTCTTTAATATGCAGGATATCCTCATCCAGAGCATATATATACTCCTCATCCAGACAAGCTGCCCCATTTTGTCCATATTAAGCTTTGGATGTTCACCTTTATCTTGTCCATTGCCAAGTTTATGCAGTGTGACCATATTTCTTATAGAAAATAAGGGCTGCTAATTTCATGTTTTCTTTTCTACTGTCTACCATATCCTGTAACTGCTATTGATGACTATGTATTAAATATACAAATCTGTCACCATGTAAATAAATAAAAGTTGCATATTCAGTGTGTCCAAGTTAGTTAAGTAGCTTGTCCATCCATCCCCACTTCTAGTAGTATCAGTCTTCTAGATTTCTATGCTACAGGTATAATTGTAGTAGTGTAAAGGTATATGTGTATTTTTTAAAAAAATACTTTAAAAAATGTATGCTTTCACAATCATCTGTATTTTAGATATGGGATTGCTAATGCCAGAGTAGGTAATAATTTCTCTCCTTTTCCCATTATTTTGCACATAGAAATTCTTTGCAAACCAGTGCCATTTTTTCTCCGGGGCCAGCCTATTCCAAAAAGAATGCTTCCTCCCCAAGATCTTGTCCGTTACTATACCGATCCTATGAACCGTGGTTATCTGGCTGATCCATCAAAGATTCAAGAAGAAAGACTAGAACTTGCCAAAAAATATGGTTATATATTACCAGATATAACAAAAGACGAACGCTTCCAAATGCTTAGTGCACGCAAGGACCCCAGACAGATTTTCTTCGGCCTTGCTCCAGGATGGGTAGTAAACATGCCAGAAAAGAAAATTCTGAAACCAACAGATGAAAGGTTGCTAAAATACTACAGCTCATAAGTACTCAAATTGGACATCACTGTTGAGCATAGAAAAACTCTAAATGTTATATGGAAGTATAAGTTGCTATTCAAATAAAGTAATAAAAAATGATAAAGCGCTACATCTCTTTTACTTACCCATGTTCAGTAGCATTCAGGATTTTCGTGTGTTATCTATATCTTCTCAATTCTTTGTCACAGATCTCTGCAGTCTTTTCCTTGGTTTTCACTGGTTTCCATTTTTCATTTTCCTGGATCTCCAGTAGTGCTTTTAATGCGTATTTTCTGATACACGGTATATATAGCATGTATCAGATGTACAACATCATATTGTAATCAACTCTTTAACCTGTTGCACAATATGTACCTGCTGTCATGGAGAAAACAATTTTGTACAGGTGAGCAGACTCTGTCAGTTTTACAAATGCTGAAGACTGCCAGATTTTCCTGGCTACCAGCTTCCTTTCCCTAGTACCACAGTATCCTGTCTCAAACTTCAAAGCTTACCAAATTGCTGTTCTGGCTCCCTCTATTGGCTCATTTGTTTATTACTTTGGTCCAGTTGTCAGGGCTAGGATGCTGCTTTAGATGTTGTAGCACAAAACCATCTGGATTAGTGAGTATCTTACAAATTCAAAAATAAATAAAACCCTGCTTGTTCCAAGGATCTAAAGGATAGCAGACAATTAAACTCTATTTTTAACTCATGTGTAAAGAAACTAAAACTGACACATTCTAATGGCTGTGTTCGTGTTTGATACCATGCTGCATAATTATGTCTCTAGATACAGCTACAATAATTACACTGAAGCAACTTAATTACATATATTTCAGTAATGCTTGAATTCAATTCCACCTGGTTCTAATTTTCTTTATTTGGCATCAAAAGTAGTTTTGTCTGTGGTTGGAGGTGACCAGAGTCAAGAGGCTAGTATTCTATGAAGTTCACCATGTCTTTCATGCTCCTTGCACTTTAATGTAATTTCTTCCAGCTGTCAAATTGCTGATGAAGCAATTCTAAAGTCATGCTCATTATTATCTTCTATGTGGATATTCTCATATCCACATAGTACAACATATATGTCCTTATTCATAGATAGCTAAATAGGTGTCCTTAAAAATATTTCAAAGTAAAGGCTGATAGGGCCAACACACACACACTCTGTTACCTTTTCAAATCTGTCATGACATGTATTTATACCCACACCCAATTTACAAATCTGTATGAAGATTCCTTTCATCAATGAAAGAAAATCGTGTGAGCACTTGTAAGTGAGGATAAGATTTCAGAGAAGGGTATCTTAGGAGGCATAAGTGGCCCAAGTGCCTGTTCAGTCCCAGCTGTAGATTTCTGAGAGCCCTTGGGCAAGGTGTCTTCAATGAATGTCCTCCAGTGAGTCAACTTTCTCACCACCACTGTTCACAGATGTTACTGCCCCTTTTTCATCATTCCTACCATTTGCTAACTGAGCCAGTAAGCAAGTACAGAGTGCAATTTCCTCCTCCCACTACCACCATCTTCATTTTCTGAACCCAAGCAAGATTTAGGTGAACAAGTTGGAATGACAAGGAAGAGGGGCAGCCCCTCCCAGGATGTGGGAGTCATCAGAATACTATTCCTGTGCCTATTAATGCACTTTCCTACCAACAGCACTCCTTACCAGGATGCTGCAAAAATCAGGGCAGAAAAGGCAGAGATCATTGGTGGCTTTCAGGTCACCCATGCAGGAGTGGTTCTTGGATATGTACAACTGGGTAATTCATACCCTAGAGTTAACAGTACTGTGGTGGGCAACAGATTAGACAACCATGTGCCCAAGAGTTTTCCTTTTAAAAAGTAAGAATGGCTGCTCCAGTGACCAGCACCTGTCCTGACAGTGCTGTTCTCAAGGTGGTCAGTTAAAGGGGGCATGGGCTGCAGTACCCTGGATGTTGGCCCCAAGTTCTGGTCCCTGTGGTCCTGCTGAACAGGGCAGGTTGCGGCAGTTGCTGAGCCAAGACGTCATACTATGCCTCGATGCAGTTCTTCACATGCAGCTTCAATGACAGGACACAGAGCACTACCATTTCGATGAGAGGGTCAACAAATGTACTGGGACAGTATGCTGTGTTCACACGGAAAGATTGGGCAGATTTTGTAAGAGGAAAGAAGTGATACTTTTAGAGGTAGCTGCAAAATCAGTGTTGGCTCTCCTTTCGCTGGATATGGATCAGGGTGCCTAAACATTCTTAAGAGTCAGGTGACAGCACTGGAAGTACTCATTTCCAATTTTACAGTTAACATGTTGATTTGATTAACCATTGCAGCTCCTTTGAATTGTAGGCATTGACCAGCACATCAAGGATCTGGCATGTAGTTTAATTTCCATGCCAAACTGGGAATATTTTTAAGCACTTCGTTAAAAATAGAAGCTTTCATTTTAACCCACTATACATTTTGTAAATTCATTTTTCCTCTTAGAGCAGTGCGTTTTGTATCCTGATGATTATGAAGTTAACAATGCATACCTGTTTTATGGTACTGCTGGCTGAATTTGGGGGATATCAGAAGGGGAAAATATTTGTACTCAGTGATACTTTTTCTTTTTTTTTATTTTTAATGAATCAATTCACAATTGTACTCTGGAAATGGAGACATTCAACAGGAAAGCTACTTAACTGGCAAAAGGAAAGGAAGTTAGTCATCTTAATGAAAAGTAGAAGACTAAAGTATATTATTTGTATATTCTAACATAATAGGAACTTTTTATTTCCAGGTAGTTCTTCATAATAGAATGCATAACCTGGTGTGTGTGTGTGTGTAAGGATACTGTTCAGTATCTTTAAACACAAAATAGTACACTTTGGTTAGTGGTGTATTCTAAACAAACCTCAGGTGAAAGGGAAATTGAGACAAAATGATAATAGGGAAAGAATGAAAACAGGAAACAGATGTCTGGTGACGTGCACCGATTGGATAACATTTATCAAGCCCCATCTTAGTCACAAAGCAGCTGTATCCTGACACCAATATTGCAATGGTGTTAGTATGTTAGGAGTTAGCCATGCTCCATAAAATGTAGTCATTTTGTTTTAGAATGCAGTCCTGTGATCATTGTACAATTGGAGGGGGAGGCAACGGTTCTAATGCTGCTTTTTTAAATGCAGCCTTGACTCCATGGCCACCCCTTTTTTACACTTTCCATTATCTTATAATGGTAATCATTGTTTATTTACTCGTTCAAGTTTTACAAAGCTATGGAGGATTTCCTACATACAACCTGGTCTCAGACCATCAAAACCGCAGGCAGCATTATAAAACATTATCAGAGGCATAACTGTTGACAGTTATCAACAGGGTCACTTTGTCCAAGAAAATCACTCTCAGAAGAATGTAGCTTTTGCATGTGTTCTTTCCCCCACCCTTTTCTGTATGAGAAAACCATTCCTAAAATATTACAAACATGTCTGAAGTGCAGTGCTGCTTTCATTTTTCTTTGCTTTTTTACATTTATAAGATGAATTGCCATGTTGACTTTCCTGTTTTGCTACATATGCAGAAAACTAGTAATGCCATAACAGGAAGGCACTTACTAACTTGCCCCAGGAGAAGCTACATCATTTCTGCCAGCATATATTGCAGCAATGTTTGCACTATAATGATAATTTCCCCAGGCTAGTAAGTGGATTAATATGTCTGAACTGAAAGCTGAACTCTAAATAAAAACTTTTTTAAAATACCAAAGAAATATTGCATTTGTCCAATAGCAAGATGTATGTCTTCAGTGGTAGGGTTCATTATATATATCCAAGTAAAGAAAGTGATAAGTCAAGCTACCAGAGTTTCAGTATCTTGAATAATTGGATTCTGTCTGGATAATACTGGTATCCTGGCTCTCTCCTACCTATACCAGAGCTGATGCAGAATGAGGGGGTGGTTTGTAAGGTGAGTGGGGTGTAGTTTAGTTTTATGAGCAAAACTATTATGCCAGTACAAACAAAATTGTGAGGCAATTTAAAGCAGAAACTTCAGTTGAAAGGAATCTGTTTAAAATCTGGATTTTAATTACACTGATTAACTCTGAGCTTTGTTTTGGAGCTGTTCTGTATTATATAGCTGCAATCACCTCATATTACTCAAATGTAAACAAAAGGATATTGATAATCACCTTCACATCAAGCAATAACTGTGCTGCTCTTGATTATTAAATAGTATGTTCTTATAAGAGTGACAGTCATCGTCAACATCCTTAGACAGTGCAATCTTATACATGTCTATTCAGACATAAGCCCCATTGACCTCAATGGTACTTACTTCAAGTTAAGTGTGTACAGGATTGAATCTGGGCAAGGTAATCCTACCTCTTTGTCACAGCATCTGACATATTTCAAGTCCTGATTGTCTTTCTGTCTTCTTTTGAGATTTAATTTCCACTATGAGAAATGGCAGATTCCCCCAACCCTAGTTCCAGGATGAAATTGGGAGGGAGGGGGCTTTGGATTCTGTGGATTCCAGGCTCTCCTGAATTATACTGTAATGCATACCTATTCCATATGTCCTGACATCTGAGCTTGAGTTTGTAGAACTTTCCTCAGGTGCTGGGAGTGGGACTTCTAGGATAGAACTCCTCATCTGAGGTTGGAACTTTCTCTCTGATCTCAGAGGATGAGAAACAGCTATTTCCTGTGGCCTGCAGGACATCCTTCTAGGTGCATCAGGATATTGGCCTAATATTTTAAATGACGTTTGGAATCTAAATTGAGTTTCCATATTCAAGCTAAACTCACCAAGAAAAGTTAATCAACTGACAGTCTTAACTGTTACTGCATAATTGGTATTATCGTTGAAGGCCCTGATCTTGCATTGTGTTACAGTTTGTATTTGAATGTTGCTAAATAATTTCTAGAGCAGGAGGCAAGCCGTGGCCCTCCAGGTGTTTTGGATTGCAACTTTGATCCT